>NC_077230.1:139152356-139755606 GCF_027887165.1 Monodelphis domestica | reverse complement strand
AACATAATTATAATTGCAAATTGCATATAAAACATTTATTCTAATCAACCTTTAAACACAAATAAAAATGCAATTTGAATATATAATAAAAGCAGTGCATTATAAAGTACAAGCAAATGGCATACACACCCTTGAGTAAAATTTGCATATTTAAGATAACATTTTAAAGCATTTGCAACTGATACAGCCTATTCAGCTGCAGCTTCTATTTATAATTAAGTTCTTTAAAATATCAACATTAGTACAAGCATTATTATTGAAAAAGCCCTTCACGTTGTGCATTAACTCACAATCTACATGTGAAAATTTGAATTTGGAACAGAGATCTCACTGAGGTTAATTTAACTTATGTAGCACTCCACGCACCTGTTCACAACATATTGCTAGAAACAATTATGCAGTAATAGATGTGTAAGCAATCCGCACAGGAATATTTGGTTAGGAACTACCTCAATATTTTGTACCACTCTGAATAGCATCATAGTACAGAAGTCCTGGTTTGCCCTCAGTTTAGCAAGGAAGTGAGCTAGCATAAATGTTCATTGCTAAGACCACGTCACGTCAGATGTAGATCCTTTGGTGTTGTACACATGGCCTATACCAAGCTCAAAAGAAAATGCTGATCATAGGAGGGAGCGTGGCATATAGCCTGCTCTGAGGGCCTTTGGCAGCTCAGTCTCTGTGGTACTATTTTTAAAGAGATACCTAGGCTTGGAATGCCGGGAAGGCTGTAGACATTTGTGCTGAGACCAGTGGGAAAACTAGCACATTCCAGAGTCTGGGATTAAGTCTCTCAGTAGATATAGGTTGAATTAAATGGAACTGGGCTGAGCACTAGTGCCAGGATGAGGGTAGAATAGAGTATCATAACAGACTCAAGTGTGATTTATCCCTTTGTGTATTTCTATCAAATTAATGTTTCCTCAAGAATATTTTCATAGGCAAAGCCAATATTTTTTCTGGTCTCATGTGTACATGTAAATATACTTCTTTTTTTCTTTGTAGTTTCAACCTGTGCTGCTATTGAGTTTCGCTGTGCAGATGGGACTTGCATTCCAAAATCAGCACGATGCAACCAGAACACTGATTGTGCAGATGCTTCAGACGAGAAGAACTGCAGTAAGACACGGAAATTCCTTCCGTTTTCTTTTCATGCTCGAGTGTCCTTAGCATTGTACTGAACCTTGTCCAAATTCGTACTGAAACTCCATCCAGAACTAATATGTAATTAACCCCTGTGGTGTAGGATAATTGCATATTTACTTCTGTAAGTCAACTTACCTATTCTCCAACCTTGTGTCGGTGGCCTCAACAGAAGGCTCATAATCCCTGCAAATGGGATGTTTTACTTTTTTTTTTTCTGTTGACTTCCTTCTAGGTAACACAGACTGTACACATTTCTATAAACTAGGAGTAAAATCCACAGGATTCATCCAGTGTAATTCCACTTCACTGTGTATATTGCCGGCATGGATATGTGATGGCTCTAATGACTGTGGAGACTACTCAGATGAATTAAAGTGCCCAGGTAATTGTGGAAAGGAAAATAACCTGTACTTGAAAGATTTAGAGAGCAGCTGTGCAGAAGCCATTCATTCTTTTTAAGTCTGTGTATTCAAAGTTAAAATACAAATTAAGAAATAATGAAAAGTAGCCATCTCATTTTATTTTGGTTATGCTGACATTCAGTGGGTTATATTATTGATCACTAATTGTTCTCAAGAAGATTGTCCTAAACCACTTGTCATTCCTGGGTTCAGCTCATTGTTAGCCTTTTAAAATTGATAGTCTACCTATGAAAATAGTTAACATGTGACCATTGGGTCAGAACTTCCTATGGAACAAAGACTTCTAGTTCCATTCTGGGAGTTTTTTTTTGTTAGTTCATATGTTTGATTGACTTCTAGTTCATATGCTCCCACTCGGGAAACCTAGCAACTAGATTAGAAATACATTGTAGAATGACACTAACTCCCACCTAACAAACATGCAGCTAAAACATTACTGAAGTTTTTTTTTAATTTTGTTGCATTCCAATTTATAGAGTTTAGTATACAGGCCTCCTTTATTTTTTTTCAGATGACTGAAAAAATGTACATCAAGGGATGTTCTTAAATTCTTGAAAAACTAGGAACAAAATATCTCCCATCTCATAGTGTAATGCTGTGTCTACAGGAACAACAGCATCAACTGACATTTTTAAAGTCCTTTAAGATTTGTAAAGCATTAGACAACATTATTACAACACATTGACCACTGTTATATTGTACAATGAATATATTTTGCCCATTATTTGTCTTCAGAATTATTCAGAGTCTTTCTTCCATAGTCTTTCCTTGTTGGCGAAATGTATGAGGAGGTCATTACAAAACTCCAAGTGAGTAATAACAAGAACCTGGATGATAAAGGTAGATATAGATATATGTAAGGATGATAAAAAGGTAGAATGTACAGGACGAACTTGGTAAAACACTACAAATGAGAAATGGAGATGAAAGAATTGAAGACAACTAACATTTTAAATATTGAGATATTATTTGATTTGTGAAAAAATTAAGCCAGAAAAAGCAAATCATGGAAGAAAGCATTAGGACAGATTGACTTAAATTACCAATAGAATGCTTACGGAGATATGTCCTACACACATTTAGAGAACTAGAGAATAAAACAAATTTTATCTTATCAATTTTTCTAATCCACAAGGTCTTATTTTCTCTCTCCTCCATTCATCCCTGTGAATTTCTTGAAGTTTCCTCTTTTGGCATCACAAAGAGATTGAAGAACCAACAAATGAATGCTTAAAGAGGAGAATGACCAATAAATCTGTGTCTCTAAAATCAGTGGATAAGAGGATATGCAGTAGGAGAAGTAGTCAACATTTTAATTTGCTACAGAAAAATAAATTTGGATTGGGACTCAAAAGCGTAATTGTATTTAGAAATTAGAAGCCCCTTGGATAACTTTTGGAAAGCAATTAATCCACAAGAACTTGCAAAGTGCCTACTATGTGCCAGATATGCAGTTTCATTAGAATGATGGAGACAAACACCAAACTGTAAAGAGTTGAAGGAAAGAGAAGAGGAAATGTTTGGATGAGAGCTTGGAGCCATCTAGTGCATAATACTTTTTCAAACTATTTGTCAATGAAAGGGAAATGATGGGATATTAGTTGAAAGAGAGTAGAAGATTCAAAGCAAACAGAGAAGAAAGAGAGAATAAACAATACTAAAATATTTTGAGAATTGGAAGAGGAGAGGTCTGTAACTTGGCAGTTTTATCAGATGGTCTCAGTGAAACAGGAAATTTTCATCAATTAAACAGTATAGAGTATACAAAGTGAATGGATACTTCAGGGGAGAATAACTACTGAATAGTTGAAGTGAAAATAAGATAAGAAATCAGGACAGAACCAGATTGAATAATTTCCACTCAAACAGTAGCTCAGAAGTATCAAGCTGATGGAAAAGGAGAAAAAATCTGTTACCACTTATTACCCTAAGATTATGAACTGAATGGTTAGAATCAAGAAGAGGTCAAGTTAGAGAGTATGTCAAAAACAGGATAGCAATTTGAAGAACAGATGGAAAGATATATGGCTCTTTTGGAAGGTTTAGAGGAAAAGAAAACTGAGAGAGTTTGAATTTGCCATTGTTTAAAGAATTCATAGCATTTGGATTCTGGAGAACAGTTTGATGCTGAGAACAATTTTCCAGGATTTAGTTTATCTTATAAGAAATAACTCTACTGTATTGGTATTTGTGTGTATGTATGCACATGTCTTTTTTATAATAAGAATCATATTGATGTGTGTATTGATTTAACTATGGTTCTGTTTATGACTTAACCTTGAAAGAACAAGCAAAAGCTTTTGAATGTGTAGAATGGGATTCATGGAGAGGAGGCTATGGATATTTTTTACTTAGTTTTTAGGATAGCAAAAACATTAATTTTTGCTATTATTGAAACAAAAATATTGGAAATTTTAGTTGTTAAATAAGTAAAAGAAAGCATTTTTTTCTTCTTTTGATATATATTCTGTGGCTGGGAAAATGTCAGCAAATTGACAATTTGACAATCAGTGCTAGGAGCAATGCTATGTAAAACTGGGTTTTGGGCTGTCATTGATGGAAGATAAAGGGAAAAAAATGACTTCTCCATAAACTGGATCAATGAATTGAAAAAGACACTGCTAATACATTTGCAATCTATTAACAATTCAGGGTGTCAATTAGTTGAATAAACAATTTTCAGTAGTAGAAAATTCCATTCCCAAACCATGACTCTCGAAAACATTTTGCTTTGTTTTGTTTTTTCCATTGAGAATGACAAAGAAGTCAACTCTTTCCATTTATGATCCTAGATGGACACAATAATTTGATTTTCTTCTGCTTACCTTACATTTGATTACTTTAACGCAGCCATTCTCACTCTCTACTTCCCACCCTGAGTACAAAATATAAATAGCAATATTTATCCTTTGACATTGAGAAAGTAGTTGCTTTTAAATGTTTAATTTGATATTGCATTCTATATTACAGTTCAAAGCAAGCCCAAATGTGAAGAGAATTACTTTGGTTGTCCAAGTGGAAGATGTATTTTGAATACCTGGATATGTGATGGACAGAAAGATTGTGAAGATGGAGTTGATGAATTCCACTGTGGTGAGCATGTTCTCCCTTCCTTAAACCACAAGTTATTTGTGAACAATTTTTTTGTTTTGGTTATTATTATTCAGAGAGTGATTATATTTTAGAAAAAATACTTAAACTATTTTCAAGTTATGTATAAAGATGGACTGTATGAATTCTAGGGGTAAAGTGAAGCATTTGCTATGTGTAAGAAAGCATGTATTCAATACCTTTGAATTTTTTAGCAGAAATAAAGTTGACTTCGGTATAGAAAATAGTAGAACATGATTAAAAATGGATTTTTTTTATGAAATGTCAAACTCACTTAAAAGTAAATGTCATCATGAAATGTGAAGGTATAGTCTGTTTGATTAAGATGCTATATAACTTTATATTAGAGCCAAGTTCTCAACAAGACTAAGAAAAAAATTAGATTATGTGGATCCATAATTTCTGAAAAAGAGCCATTAAATTATTATGTCTTTTTACTTATTTGTGCATCTATGATTAAGTTTTATGTCTTAATCATTTCCAGATACATTTTTCAGTAGTTGAAGATATATAGTGGAGACATTTTAGGTTAATGTGTCAGGTCTTCACAAGATTTTACCAGTTTATTCTTTCATTTATAAAAATCAATATTTCAGCATTCCAAAGATCTATAATTTTGTTGGTACAGGTACTCATACCACAAGCCCAGATTATAACTGCAATGTGCCTTAGGATATGGTTTTATGGCTTGAGAAATTCAGTATAAAGTCCCTAATTATTAGATGCACATTTTTCTTGCTTCGAGAACTTGTGTTTTTCTAAGCCAGGATCATTCTTCTTACAATTAACTCCCAGTATGGAAGACAATACTGTTGAGATTTCAGAGATGCATGACTGAGTCAGTTACCTCTGGGATTTAGGTTGAAAGGGGAAATGGTAGGTAAGTCATCAAAAAAGACAAGGCATCAAGTAGAGGACAGTGAACCGGGAACAGGCCCTGATGGCTAAAATAACAAAACTCTATCCTGACACTTCTTTTGAGAATTAACATTCTAGGACCAAGGTTCAACAATATTCTAGAAGAGAAAAGAAATAATACAGTTGTAAAAAATTCTCAGGAAAAGCAATATTACAAATCCATATCACTGAAATGAAGAGAATGGACAGGAATCAGAAGACAGGGAAAATGTGGCAAGTCCTTTCATCTAAGCCAACAAAGAGAAGTGTAAAGCAAAGAAAAAAAGAGAAAACAGTAGTAAAAATTAGCTCAAGGAACTTGGGATAGGGTAATGGAAAGTGGGAACACAGATTGGAGGAAGTATATGTAATACAAGAAAACTGTAGTAAAGAGCAACTGAAAACAAGACTGAGACCTTGATAATATTTTATGGAAAATCACAAGAGAAGGAGAGAAGTCACTGCTGTTGCTGAGAGTGGGAGTTGGAGTGTATGGAGAAGGGGAAGAAGTTTGTCTGACATGTCAGAGAGAAACAGGAAAACTACATTATGCTTAAAGTCATGATAAACCAATATATATATATATATATATATATATATATATATATATATACTATATAATCAACAATTGGCATCTCATCAAAGTTTTTAAAGGAAAGGCTAAGAAAAATTCCCATAGACGTTTGTAGAAATAAAATAATGAACAAAGGAAATGAGCATTATTAAGTACTAATTATGTGCCAGTCATTGTGCTAAATACTTTACAAATATTATCTCATTTGACCCTCATAACAAACTTGTGATGTGGGCATAATAGGAACCCCATTCCTCAGTTAATCAACAGAGGCAGACAGAAGTTAAATAATTTTCTTAGTCACACAGCTAGCAATTGTCTGGTGAGAAATTTTATCTCATATTTTCCTAGGCTCAACACTCTCTATTTATTGCATCCCAAAGAATGTCTGTACAATTAAAATAATCAAATAAAATGATAGAAGACTATAGTACTCTTCTCTCAGAAATGGATAAATATATTAGAAACTGGAATACATGATTAAATATTTAAAGAAATATTTTTTCTTATTCTTATTTTTGATTTTTTCATATAGAAGATAGTAGAAGAAAAAAACTTTAGGCCATTTAATAGGATTATTTGCTTTCACTATATAAAGTTATTCTCTTTCTTTAACTCTTTTTGGCATATGTTTGATGACATGTCTCCCCCCCAAATTTTCCCCTGTAAATAGATATGATTTCATTATTCACTACATTTTTCTTCCCTTATATCTAGTCTTGTACTTAAATATCAAATTCATTTTTCCTCTAGTTTTCTTAGTCAATGGATTAATCTCAGATCAATCTTCTCTCCATATTAATATCCTTGTTTTACTATCATCGATAATTATCTTATAATTATTACATTCATTTTATATATTTTATAAATTTCATGAATTTTAAGTTTCAATTTTATTTGAAAGTCATTGTTTTTCAAAATATGAAAACATTTTAATTAATTAATTAATTTAATTTATTGATGTAAATATTTATTTTGATATATAATTATTATAAGTAATTTTATTAGTTTTATGTAAGCAGTGGATATCACTAATATTTTATATATCTTGAACTCAACAATAATGAACAATATGCTGGTCTATAAGAGAGAAGACAGTAGAAGCTAGGAAAAGATAGTATTGGGAATACCAATTGCTTTTCTTTTAACTCCCTGATATTTGGTAAAAGAGCAAATGACCAATGGCATGATCAAAATTAGTGGAATCAGTTTTTTTAAAGGAATCAGGGTTTTGAAAAGTTTAAATTGTTACATGTGAAAAGAGTAATATTAGAAGAAATAATGTTATTTGTCCAAAATTTTAAAAAACACTTTTTTTCAAGGAATGATTCATATCTTCTAGATTCCTCTTGCTCTTGGAATCAGTTTCCTTGCTCTACACAGAAATGTATTTCTAAACAATGGATTTGTGATGGTGAAGATGACTGTGGAGATGGATTAGATGAAAGTGATTCCATCTGTGGTAAGTTATAATGGCACTATTGTCTAATTCTTTTGAGAACAAGTAAAGAAATAACTTGTCTGGCATGTAGAAGTAGAGGGAATAGTATTGAATATATCCCTCAAAATGTCCTAACTATTCAATATACCCAACTATTCAATTTTAACTAGCACGTTTGTCATAATTTAAAAAAAAGTTAAATCAAGGCTTTTAGAGTGAAATGACTGTTAGATGTCATGTAGTCCAATTATATAATTTTATAAAGCAGTAAGCTGTGACCTAAGGGAGGGAAGATTGTTTTGCCTAACATTAAAGAGGTCTCAAGTTGCAAATTTGGACCTGGGACTTCTGACTTTAAGTTTATTTTTCTTTCTACCACACAAACCTAATGAATCAATTGATTTTGGTTTTTTCCCCTAGTTTTCATTTTGCTTTGCCATGATTTCATCAGCATAGATGGTCCCTCTGTTTAAACAGATTGCAACTTCTCCACTTCCACACTCTGGTGTTTTTGAGTCTCACTACACAACCAGTCTACCTCCTTTTTAATTCATACATGTCCTTGATGTATTTTATCTGTTTCTCATGTGCAATTTTTCTTTGCTACAATATTCCAGTTTGTTTCTATTCTCTGTGATTCTTTATGTCCCCCTTAGATTATTCTTGATTTTAATTCTTTTGAAATTGCAGTGCTTTATAATTTACTTATATATAATTCCAAGAGAATATTGTATAAGAGTGAGATATTTTTTGCAATAGGGAAGTTTGGGTTAACTAAAAGCACTGCATTTCTTCAAGGTGATCTGTTTTGAAAGAGAACAGGGTTGATATTTGATGATGAAAAAAGGTTATTTGGCAAAAAGGGAATGATTTTCATGTTAAAAAAAAATGATATTCTCAGGATAGTGACATAGTACAGTACCCAATAAAGTTAGACATGGGGATTTCTTCATTCCCAAAAAGTCTCTCTTCATCAAGAAATAGTCATTGGATTCTTTCATCTTCTCTCCTAAGAAGGACTGATTGCATATGGGAGAAAGTTTAATGATATGCAGACACCATGTCTTCTAACCCTTCAGATCAGGGCTCCTAATGTGAAGATCAAGGTGTGACACTAGTGAATAATACACACTTGACAGATATTTTTTTTGCCTTTGTGCTCAGGAGGGAAAAAGGCTCTTGGTGCTTGGAGTAGCATCCCTCTACGATAAACTATCCCTGGTTAAATAGGACAATAAGGTACTCTAATCCTTGGGTTGAATTGGAACTGCTTGGGGGAAGAAGTACCCAGAACCAGAATGTTGCCATTTTATTTCACTTATTCCAGCCCCTAAATGAAGGAGAATTCTTCAGACAGGATCACATTAAAGAAACCAAGCAGTACTTTTAATTATGTCAAACTACCCATTTCTGGGGATGTAAGGGTAGACAGAGGGTAGTCTGGATTTTTTAGTCTCTTCTATCTCTGAGAATCTCCTTAATGAATTCTAGGCCCAGTTCATCATCTATTCCTTGTTATAGTAGTCTAATGTACAAGTCTGGACCAATTAAATGGTCTGCCTATTCAGCTACATGTCAGAGTCTGAGAAGTATGTTTTATCATCCACTATATTTTTGTAGTGTGGATGGTTAGGAGGATCATTTTCTCATTTTAGATTTCACTGAGGAAATTATCTAATAAATGGGATGAGTCTGAGGTCTTCTATAAATAGGAGTGTTTAGTGAACCTTTCCTAAACATTCCTTTTTTCTGCATCTCACCGAAGGCATCTTTTATTAAAGTGGAAAATGCTTTTAAGATATGTCTCCTTCAAACATATCTTATATAATGTTGATATTCACAAGGCCATTGAGTAAAGTTATCTCTAGTCCTGTTGTGATTTTTTTGTATTCAGGAGGGAAATCTTGTCTGAGAAAAGCTTTCAAGTCTATTTTGTTGTAACAAATCAAATGTCTCCCTAAAATCAATAAGCACAGCAGGATCTTATATTCCCTACTCCTCGTTAGTCAGTTGTGACACACACAGATGTGTTCTTTTATAGTAAAATGCCAATAGGAGTCTTCCTGATATTTTATCATATTTGATTAAGAATACCTTTGATATATGCATTAACTATTCTTATAAAGATTTTTAATTGATAGAAAAGGAAAAGCATATAGATAAATAGTTCCTGATTTTTGAGGGTAGTTCCATTATACTGGAATTTTTGGAGATCTTTCCTTTATAAAATCTAGAAAATTGTTACCCAATTATATTTTAAAATATTCTGCCTCAAGGATTTTTTTTTCTAAATGGATAAGGTTAGATACAGCTTAGGCAGCTGAATGCAATGGTTTCACTGAGAGTAAGGTTTAAGTATTTCCTATTAGCACTCTCTTCCTCTCCTTTTGAGTATTCTTTCCCTCTCCTTCCCATGTGCCTCTTTGTGTGATATCACTTATCCTATTTATCTTATTCCTTCAAGTTGCTCTTGGTACCATCTTCTATTCCCTGCTCACTTTTTCTTTTTTTCGTGCATATCATCTTATTAGACCACATATTACCCCAATCTTTACCTGTGAATGATTCTTCTAATTACTTTAATAGTGAATATAATTTTGGAGAGTTACAAATAATATTTTCCATATAATAATATAAATAATTTGATCTTATTGAAGCCCTTGAAGAAAATTTTAATAAAAAATTTTTTCTCCCTTTACTTTCTTATTTACCTTTCATGTTTATCTTGATCTTTGTGTTTGGATATCAAACTTTCCACTTAGTTCTGGTCTTTTCTTTACAAATACTTGGTAATCTTCTATTTTATTGAATGCCCATACTTTCCCCTGGGAGTATATGATAAGTTTTGATGAGTAGGTGATCCTTGGTTGCAATTCTCTTGCCTTTCTGAATATCATATTCCAAGTCTTGTGGTTCCTTAGTGTGGAAACTGCCAGATCTTGTATGAATCTAATTAGTCCTCCTTGATATCAGATTTGTCTCTTTTTGGGTTCTTGTAAATTTTTTTTTCCCTTAGCTTGGAAGCTCTTAAATTTGGCAATTACATTCCTGGGATTTAGTGTAGAGGGTGTTCTGTGAACTCTTTCAATATCTATTTTGCTGTCTTGTTCAAGAATATCAGGGCAATTTTCTTAGATAATTTCTTGTAGTATGAGGTCAAGGTTTCTGTTTATTTCTGGGTTTTCAGGTAGACCAATGATTCTCAAATTGTCTCTTCTGGACCTGTTTTCTTGGTCAGTCATCTTCTCAGTGAGATATTTCATGTTTCCTTCTATTTTACCAATCTTTTGATTTTGCTTTATTAATTCTTGCTGTTTTGCAAAATCATTGGCTTCTAGTTGCCCAATTCTGGTCTTTAAAGACTGGTTTTCCACTATAATGTTTTGATTTTCCTTTTCAATTTGTTCTATCTTGCTTTTCATGGCTTCCAACTGTTTAATTTTAGTCTCTCATTTAGTTATTATTTCATTTGATTTCTGGGCTTTTTCTCCAATTGGGAGTTCCTATCTTTTAAATTGTTATTTTCTTTTTGAACTATTTCCCATTTTTCTTGCCAATATTCTTCCATCTTTTTGATAAGCTCCAATTTAAATTTTTCAAGAGCTTGTGGCCAATTTGATTTTTTTGGTGAGGTTTGGATGCATTTATTTTCATGTCCTTTTCTGCTATTTCCTCTGTAGTCTGGATTTTTCCTCCATAAAAAATTAGCCATGGTCTATCCCTTCTTCTTGTTTTTCTTGGTGTTGGGAAGTTCTTTTTCCTGGGCATTTTTTGTCATCACTATGGTGGTTTTTCCTTCCCTTTCCAGTAAGAAGTCTGACTGAGGAGGGCAGGCTCTCTGTGTATGCAGTTAAGGAGCGAGGTTTTTGCCTGAGGCCACCTCTCAAGTCTCTCGAGCTTCTACTGTTTGCAGCCCTTCTCTGCTCTATCTCCTCACCCAAGGTCTGCACTCTTACACCTGTTTGGGTCTCAAGTCTAGCTGCTCTCAGGGGTAGACTTTGGTCATCTTAGTCAGCTGCTAAAGATTTAGAGGTGCTCCTCACTCACTCACTGATATTAGCACCCGCTGGCTCTGAGTCTAGTGCACTGGCTCTGTAGCTTGGGTGGGGGAGGGTAGATCAGCTCATGTTTTGGTGGAAGCTATTTCACCCCCTTATAGTGTGGAAATGCCCAAATCCCACATACCTTTAATGCTGCACCCTATTGTGGAGTCCCTTCATTCACATGAATTCAGTTTTTTTGGCCTTTTGAGGTAGTCTATATTTGTAGGCACCAAGGAGTGGTAGATTCCTGCATCTAAACTACAGCCATGTTTACCTGGAAGTCCAGTTGAGTGCAATGGATAGAGATATAAACTTGCCATAAAAGGACTACAACTTCAGAACTAAGATACTATAATTTCTAACTTACTCTTAAATGATATTAACTCTTCTTCACATGATATTTTCAGAACAGAAGTAGAAATGTGACATTTCATGTTTGAATCAATGATTTAGATAATGGCCTCTATGTCACAGTTATCCAATTTACAGAAGAAACAAAGTGAGCAGCACAGCAAATATGCTTGAAGTCATGATAAGAATATAGAAGTCTCTTCCAGAGGCTAGATTAACAGGTCAAATTTAATTGAATGATATTTCAGAGGAATGAAGGTAAAGTCTTATATTTGGATTCCAAAAAATAAATCAACTTTCAAAAAAATTTGTACATCCCTAATTGTGTGTGTGTAAAGTTATTCATTTATAAAGATCTGGAGCTTTAAAGAGAACGAAAGCTAAATATGAGTCAATATTGTGATATGGTGTGCATAAAAATCTAATGCTATCTTGGGACACAATGAGACATAGTGTTCAGTATGAGAGATAAGGTGTCTCTATACTTTATTCTAATCAGGATATCTAGATTATTAAGTTAATTTATAGGTGCTACATTTTTATAAAAGGACATTTATAAGTTATTGTGAGTATTCTATATTCAGAGGACTTAGAGTCAAGAAGACTTGGGTACAAATTCCATCTCTGAGTTACTAGCTGTGTAATGCAAATCATATAACTTCTCAGCCTTAGTTTCCTTGTTTCTAAAAGAGTGAAAATAATAAAACCTATTTGACAGAGCCATATGACTCAAATGGAATAATACATGAGGGTACTTTATAAACAATAAAATTATATTTAAGTGTTAGCTATTGATATTACTATTATTGATTGAGTATTCACAAGAGGGTAAATGGATGGCGAAATTCCTCAGTATTTTCTGATGTTATAAACTAATGTAAATAACTGGAGATATTTAACCTTAATAAAAGAAATATTTAAAAGGCTGTCATGTGAAAGAGGCATTAGAGTTTCTTTTCTTTATTTTGTTTTTATTGTCAGATAGATTCTATCGTACTGTAGAATACATGAGAAACTATGTGAATTTGGTATTTAACAGAAACACAAGATATCTCATGAGGACCTTTTTGATAATATATATTAAATACTAAATAATATGTAGTAAATAAATTAATTTGAAGAACTATTTAATTAAGACTTTGAAAATATCTCTGAAGAGCATGTGGTCTCAAGTAATTTTCACATATTAGATATTCATTTGTTTAGTTGAATTGAAGGAAATCCTATATTTATAAAAGTTGGATGGAGCCCAGAAGCAAAAAGTAAATTAAATATCCAGTCAAATCCCATTGTTTCTTAGTTTCAATGAGAGGAGAAAGCTATTCTGAATTTAATTAATAAATTATTTTTCTAACATTGTCTCTTCATGCATTTTGAATTATTCCAAAATATCATTTTCAGGAAATGGTTTCATAAATGGTTGTCCCACTCTTATGGGAAAAATAGGAGTAAATTGAAACTGAGATATTTGTGTATTTGTCCCAATTCACAAAATGTATTATTAGTAAGCAAATGAATAGAACCTAGAATTTTTCAGCTTAGGATCTTTTCCACATGAATCCCTTGTAAATTTCTGGAGTTCTGTATCTAGAAGGAGTAGTAGAAAAGGAAAATTAGAATTAGTGAAGTTTTTACTTCTTCATTTAGTCTGAGAAAAGATCATGGGATAATTTAAAGTATAATAATAAGAAATTAAAGGAAAATTATATCTCATCCCTTGTACATTGATAAAAGATTCTTAATGTGGTTTAAATTCAACATTAATAATATTTCAATTTTGAAGATTAGGGGCCACAAACATGGAAAATAAGATTTACATGTATATAAAATATGCATTAATATATTTGCATATAAATTACATATGTATGTTTAGAGTTGAAATATATGTACAAAAGATATATATGTGTGCCTACAAACATAAATATATGCTTACATATTTGAATATACATATATTTGTAAACATAGATTAATTCCTGATAGACTAGTTTCCTTCTTCCTAAAGGAAATAAATTTCCAGATAAATTTTTTAAATTCTACTGATATTTCTTTCTATTTTGTGTTTCAGGGGCTATAACTTGTGCAGCAGATATGTTCAGTTGCTTAGGTTCCCATGCTTGTGTGCCCCGGCATTGGCTTTGTGATGGTGAAAGAGACTGTCCAAATGGAAGTGATGAGCTCTCTACAGCAGGCTGTGGTATGCTCTTAATTTTACTCAATGAAAAAGCATCCTTAGGTTTTCTGTACCCATTTTCTTTTCCAATATCACCTTTTCTTCTCCTTGACCTATCAGCATTATAAAAAATAATCATGTGGGACATGGCTATTGCAATATGATGACACTGATATAATTATATTTCAATTGTGAGCTCTGTAATTTCTTCTTTAACTATTATCAAAATTATGAATAATGCTGATTTTAACAATGGTTTTGTATGTTTGATGTCATTTTTGCTTCAATAATGACATCAATATGGTTATTTCTTTGACATTATGCATCTCTATCTATACACATTTACTCATCTTCCATGATTGCTGCTCTTAGAACCCATGAAAAACATGAAAAAAAAACCTTTTCACCATGTGAAAAGCCATGATGCCTTAAATGAATTTTTAAACCCAAAGGAGAGAAATATGATTGAATTTCATTTTCAATGTTTTAGATACTTCATAAACTGTCTTTATCTTATTTCTGATCAGAATATTAGTGAATGCAGATATTTTTAGAGATGAAATAGTAGTCATTTAATAATTGTGTAAGTGTTATAGCACAATAATTCCTTGCATATCTAATCAGCACTTTTAGTAATTATATAATATATTATATACAAATTATAATATAATATTTTTGGACCTCAATCATCTTAGAAAATTTTCATGGAATTACTTGATAGATATAATAATTATAATATTAAGGGGTTTAGTGTGAGAATTTAAATTTAAGGTTTGATTAATATGAAAATTCTAAAGTAATAGTATGGTCACTGATTTAAAATTTTATAACTCAAGTTAAAATGAATTTTAGTAGCTTTTACTTGCAGAGTTGGAAAGAGTGAAAGTAGAGAAATATAAGAAGGGAGTAAAGAAAACATCTAGCCTATCACACTAAATGTTGCTCCGGTATCCAGCTCAGCACTGGCAGGGCTTGGTAACCCTCTGAGATAGGACCTGGTGTGTCTTATGAAAGGGTTCCACAATACAGCCTCCTCCAGGAAAGGAAGGCCTCTATGGAGCTAATCTCTCCAGAAACCAGGAAAGGAATGCATGCTACTCACCCAAGATTTCATCTAAAGGAGAAGATCTAGGAGCAGTCCTCCAAGAAGCAGTGCAAGAGCCAAAGTCAAGTTCCAAGCCAATGGTCAAGCCCAAATCCACCTCCAAAAGCCAAGTCACTGGGAGAAGTTCCCTGGACAGGAAGTTCAGGACTTTTTAATAGTCTTTTTTCCACAACACTTCCTGCCCCTTCCTCAACTTTACAAGAACCAATTACTGTCTTTCAATTTACTTAGCACTGACCAGGGGGTTGTCAGTGGCCTCTGTAGTTGTCACCCACGTTAGTAAGTGACTTGTGAACTCTCTTACTTAGTGTTAAGTAGGGGTATTTAAGTTTTTGATTGATTAACTTAAAAATTGCTGATTTATAGACAAAGAAAGATTGAGTCACTCTTCATATTCCCCAGCTTATACCTCTAAAGATCTTCTAGCTAAAGGTACATACAATATTGCATTTTCTAAGAGGGAAATAGAAGAGAGAGAGAGAGAGAGAGAGAGAGAGAGAGAGAGAGAGAGAGAGAGAGAGAGAGAGAGAGAGAGAGAGAGAGCGAGCAAAACCAAAGTTTGCTAGGCACATTGATGAAAAGCCAATTAGGGGTCAGTTCCCTTTGGCAAAAATTTACATTCAAAATAAATGTGTTTAATCCCTTCAGTTCAATTAATTACATCCCAAAGTTCATTCTGGATATTCTGATGCAGTGTAGGTTTCTTTATGGCACTTTCTTCAAACAATTCATTTTCTTGATTTGAAGAACTGAAATTTCCTGAAATTTTTCTCAAAAAATCTGGTCATAATGAGATTACAGGAGACTCTGCTGGCACTGGGTTGAATTAATTGCATTTCCCACACACAAGTATTAATCACAACTCAAGATCTAAGAGTACTAATAGTTCAATAGTCCTTGTTTGGCCACAGTGGTCCATGGACCCTGGTCATAGTTGCAGGGAAGAGAAGTGTTGTGGTCACTCATAGATCAGAGCACAGGCCAAGAGAAAAATGACCAAAAATATCCTCAGAGCATACCATCTTAGGAAATACCTAAAAGATCCAGAACCCCATAATTAACTTTAAAAACAGCAGCAAGAAAAGCTTATGTAAGAGAGGATATCTCCTAAGTATCATTTCTAATACAGGCTTGAAGATTGGGAAAGTGTTTTCACATTCAGGAGCAGAGGCCAACTTAAATAACTATAAATATAAAATAATGATTCAAGAAAGAGGCTGGAAAAATGAGTAATCAAAAGAAGAACCTGATCACAAAAAGTTACTATGATGACAAGGAAGGTCCAGATACTAATTCAGAAGAAGACTACAGTGTCAAAATAGCTACATACAAAGTGTGAAAGAAAAATATAAATTGACCACTGGGAAAAATTGCTATAAGAGCTCAAAAGTTTTTTAATCAAATAAGAGAAGTAGAGGAAAAATTGTGGAAAAAACTAATTCTAGAGAGTCAACTGAAAAACTAATTTAAAAAATTAACAACTTAAGCATAGTCATAGTTATTGGACATAAAATAAATTTACATAAATTTTCAACATTTCTATGAATTACTATCAAAGTCTATCAGTAAGAGATAGGGGGACAGAAAGTCTCATTTTAAATAACCAAAGGCAATATAAAATATTTGGAATTCTATTCACCAAGACAAACCCAAGAACTATATGAACACATTTTTCATTCAAATAAAGTCAGATCTAAACAATTGGAGAAATATTAATTGTTCATAGGTATGCTGAGCCAACATAATAAAAATGAAAATGTTACCTAAATTAATTTACTTATTCAGTGCCATACCAATTGAACTTCAAAAAAAAATTTATAGATCTAAAAAAATAATAAAATTCTTATGGAAGAACAAAAGGTCAAGAATATTAAGGGAATCAATAGGGGAGTCAGGGGAAGTGAAGATAGGTGGTCTAATAGTCCAATATATCAACCAGAACAATCTGATAATGATTAAGAAATAAAGAGATGGGCCAAGTGAATAGATTAAATCCATAATAAACAGCAATAAATTGCCATAATAATAGATAGATGCAGAGATCCAAGCTTTTGGGATAAGAACTCACTACCTGACAAAAAATGCTCTGGACCTGGAAAGCAGGGTGGCAGAAACTAAGTATAGGCTAACACCTCATACTGTATATCAAGATAAGGTTAAATTTAATCTTAAAGGGCGATATTATAAACACTGAATATGTTACTTATCAGACCTGTGGATAAGGAAAGTCTTTAGGATAAAATGAGAGAGGGAGACTATATAATATGACAGAAAAAGAGAAATGACAAATATAGAAGAGGATATGGAAAAATTGGAAAACTAATGCATTGTTGGTGAAATTGTGAATTGATCCAACTAGTCTGGAGAACACTTTGGAACTATGGCCCAATGTGGTATAAAACTGTGTATACCTATTGACCCTGCAATACTACTACTAGTTCTATATCTCAAAGAGATAAAAAACAAAAACAAAGGAAAAGGACTTATATGTACAAAAGTATTCATAGCAATTCTTTGTAGTAACAAAAAATTCTAATGTGGTAGCATTAGAATCTACAAGTGCCTCAACAAATTATGGTATATGATTATAATATAGTACTACTGTACTATAAGAAATGACCAGAAGGATGGTTTCAGAAAAAACCTGGAAAGACTTATATGAATTAATGTAAAATGAAGTAAATAGAGCCAGGAGAACATTGTATACAATAACAGCAATGTTGTAAGGATGATCAACTCTGAAAGACAGCTGTTATGAACAATGCTGTAATCCATGACGATTCCAAAGAATTTAATATGAAAAATGTAGTCTAACTTCTTAAAGATAATTGAAAGATTGAATGTAGATCAAAATACAGCTTAACTTTATTTTTCTTGGGTTTTTTGTGTTTCTTTTGTAACATGGAGAATATTGAAATAGGTTTTACATAACTGCTTTGCATAGTTTATATCAAATTTTCTGCCTTATCAAGGAGGGGTCATAGAAGGAAGGAAGGAAGGGTAAGAATTTGGAAAACAAAATTTTTTAAAAAGTTAAAATTTGATATACAATTGGAAAAAATATTTTAAAATAAAAATTATAACATTAAAGTTTTGCTTACATAATCTAATAATATTAAGAAAATGATACTTGCGTGAATGACCACAAGATCATATAAGATTTATCAGTTTAGCAAAACAACTGTATAGGGAGAATAATTTTTTTAAATGATTAAAATGGTTCAAACCAATTCTCATTCTTTAAGTCTTTCTTGATGAAAACATAATATTAAACTTAAAACCATATTGATTTTTCAGATAAGAGTGTGTGTTTGTGTGTGGAGGGAGAGAGAGAGAGAGAGAGAGACAGAGAGAGAGAGAGAATAACTTGAGATTACATGTATGTATGCTGTTGTGTTATATTGTTCTAGGATCATTTATTCTCATCTTGAAACTGATCCATGTGACTTTAAAGGTTAATGGTGCCACTGAGGGCTGCATATTAACTGATCGTGCATGTACACAGGGAGCCAGATGGTGCCCCAAAGAATTCTTTTATAGTGAATTGGATACTTTGGGAGGCAAATTAACTATTTTGAGCCATTGGGGGCCCATTTAGTAAATTCTTCTGTGATATATTAAATAATACTCCAGGGTATTGAAAGATTTAATGCCAAATAAGATACTGGTGTCAGAAACAAACAAAAATAGTGATTGTCTTTGAGTTAGAATTGGAGTGATTAACTTGATTTTCATTAGCCTTCATTAAGCCCAGAGGTTTTATGCAGGAAAAAAATTAATCTTCACTTCCCTCAAAGGTCCTTATTTATAATAGGCTTTGTTGTGCCATTCACCCATTTGTCTAGACAAGTTGTCATACTTGATATGGAGCCTACCTTAATAGTAACCTCATTTATTATTGTTGTTTCTACCACTCCATCTCTCCCAGGGTTTTACCTTATTTAAAATATTGTCAATTGAAGCAAAATTTCCCAAATAACTGTGATTTCAAATATTAGATTTAACACATATAATTTAGAGAAAGGAGCTTTTTTTATCCTGAAGGTAAATAATAAGGTATTTGTTTTTCTAATTTTAACCTCCTGATGTTTTGTTTTGTTATTTTTGCAGCTCCCAATAACACCTGTGATGAAAACGCTTTCATGTGCCATAATAAAGTCTGTATTCCCAAGCAATTTGTTTGTGATCATGATGATGACTGTGGAGATGGATCTGATGAGTCATTGGAATGTGGCAAGTATAAATAACTGTAGTTCCCAGCTAGGAAACTCTCCATCCAAATAATGAATGTCTTCAAAGATGCTACAAGATTGAATTAACAACAAAAATGAAAACAAAAATACCAAGAGTTCAGAGTGAAAAAAAATTCATGTCATCTTATTTTAGCAACATATAGCCAGGTTTTAGGATAAGTACAAATTTTTGGAGAAACTCAACCTCACTCTTGTTCATTCTTTCTTTGTGAAAAGGCAAGAGTTTGGTTGATTTGCATCAATAAATTGTATGCTCATCCATAGCCTAACCACATAGTTGAGGGAGAAAGAAAGGTCTACTTTGCCACTTCAAAAAACTGGATCCACTGATGATATGATACACAGTGATTAAATTTCAATTTTGATTTAGCTTATTAATGTGCCATCTACCAGTGTCTTACTCTTATGTTTCATGGTGGAATGGAGATGACTATGAAGATTCTTCAAGGCTATGAGAGTAAAGCATAAGTTTTGGCCAGTCTTAGCAATTTGGATGGTTTTGAACGTGATCTTAGCGAAGGATACTATTGTTATTCTTGACAACTCTGCTAGCTAACTCTGGAGATACTCATTTCCAGAAGGTTAACTACCAGGTGCTGATTTACTTTGGCCATAGCAACTCCAACTGAGGTGTAGAGGGATTGCATTCTTCACAACAACAACAAAACTTTTCCTTCCATCTTGGAATCAATACTGTATATGGGTTCCAATACAGAAGAGTGGTAAGGCCTAAGCAATGGGGGCTAAGTGACTTACCCAAGATCACATAGAGGCCTGAGACCAGATTTCAACCAAGGACCTCCTGTCTCTGGCTTGACTTTCAATCCACTGGACCATATAGGTGTCCCCAAGGGATTACATACTTCATTGTTGCAGGAAATTCAACCCAAATATTGGGCAAAAAATTATGCTTAGTCACACCTTAGGGTACATCTCATTAACTTCAATAATCAGTTTGACTGAATGTTAGATAGATGATAGATAGATAGAGAGACAGATAGACAGATAGGAAGGTAAGAAGATAGGTAGATAGATAACATGGGTACATACATAATTTACATTTTTATGTAACCATTTATATAAGTATATTGTGTACATAGATTTATCCTACATTAAATTCATTAGCAAATGTCTCTGTAGACAATATTCAATCTAAAATCTGGTGTCAGTTTGATATTAAAGCATATATGCCAATTGCACATGTAGGAAAATAGAAACATGATGATAATTTAAAATGTGTTGGATGGTAATGCTCTATCATGAGCCAAAGGAATTTCTTTTCCTTACAGAACTGATGCCTCATGGGATGCCTTCCAAAATGAGTAGGATGTCTCATACTTAGGCCATCTTATGATTACTTTTTCAATTATCTTTTTAGAACAGAACATTGTTGAATGTTATGAACTTTATTAAACTATAGTTTTTGCCAGGGTTCTGGATAGAAAAAAATGAAGCCTTGAAAAGATTCACAAAGAAATAAAGTCATCAATCAATAGTCATCTGAATTAAAGTTAAATATAATTTTAAAAAATTAATTAAAAATTTAAAAGTTGATTCATATGTTTATGACATTGATCAAAACCAAATACATATCTGTGTATATATATATGTATATATACAAACAAAAAGATACATTTGCTGTCTAGCATATACACATAAATGAATGAATCAATATTTTAAGTGATTATTTGATTCTTTGATTTATAAAAAAAAAGGTCTCTAAATTATTTACTGTTGGGAAAAGGAGATTTCTTTCTTGTTATACTAATGGATATGCAAACATGGATATCATTTCCTTAATCGTTTTTTGCCATGGTTAGTAACAGGGTTGCTCCAACTCTAATATTATTTAGAGGTAAAAAAAATGTCATTCTATCTTGTGAGCCTGATCATTCTAACTGCTTATCAGTACATGCATTTGCAGTGTTTGTAACATATTTATTGCACTATGCCAAAACAAAATTAATCTTGGAAACCTGTTCCATCCACACTGAATTTCTCCATACCAATGAAAGGTTGTGTTTATAAAGATAATAAAAACCTAGGTATTGCTCAGCTGATTGGGTTCTATCCATGGCTCCTTATCAACTGTTCAACATATTACAGGAAATAAAATTTTTGCAGGTTTACCAGCTGGGTGTCGGCCTTGCTTTTCACAGCTATTTTTCCTACTTGAAATAGTATTCCAACTCAGAAGTGATGAAGTTAAACCTCACATCACACACACTCACACTCACACTCACGTACACACACACACACACACACACACACATAGATAATATACCCAATTAATTTTTTATTAGAAAGAATGGCTATATTTCAATGAATACATGTTCCACGGAGCATTAAAAAATGTTATTGCTTTGTCTCTAGGATATCGTCAATGTAGTCCTGAGGAATTCAGCTGTGCTGATGGGAGATGTCTTTTAAATTCTCAGTGGCAGTGTGATGGAGACTTTGATTGCCCAGACCATTCTGATGAAGCACCACTAAATGCAAAGTGCAAAAGTGCAGGTTCAGAATATACTTATGTCATATATATTTATATCATATATATAAATTTATATAGATTTAGTGAATTTTCTTTTTATATAATTGATTTTTCTACTTATTTTTACGTCATTTAAAAAAATTGAATTCTGATTTCCCTCTTTCTTGCCTCCCTCTTTCCCCCCATTGAGAAGGCAATCAATGTGATATCAATTATAAATATTGTTAGGCAAAACTTATCTCCTTATCAGCAATGAAGAAAGAAGGAAAGAAAGATAGAAAAATAAAGGGAGAAGGGAATATTTGTGTTTTAGTCTGCACAGAGTTCACCACTCTCTAGAGTGGATAACATTTTTCCTCATAATTCCTATGGAATATACCACATGTATTTTTGTAGAATTTTGTTTCCATATAGTAAATATGCTTTAAACATTTCTTTTGCTAAAGTTATATGAAGTCTCAATAACGAAGTTCCTGTAGGAAAATTTTTCTCTAATTTAACAAATAGAACATTATAAAAAATCTAGTCTACTCAAGTCTAAAAATCTATATTAGGCCACATTATTTGTATATTTAATTTCAAAATGTTTTTTCCTATGTGTGTCTTTTTTAAGGCAAAGTACTATGAAAAAAGTTATGAGTTACATAGAAAGAATGAATATAAAATGATACTGTAGAGAATGATTCTCTCAAGAGAGAGTGTTATATTTGTTTGTAAATAGTCGAGCAAACCTCTATAAAAAAATGTCATTTAAAAATTGTGATACACATGTTGTATATATCTGTCACTTTCTGAACATATCCTACACTTTGCTGGGCTTAAGGTATACTAGATATATTTTCAAGTTTATTTATAATATCAATTAGTCTACATATAAATATCCTTTCTTTTATCATGTACATACAGCATTTAAGTACCAGAAATTGCTATTATTCACGACAACTCTCTCTCTCTCTCTCTCTCTCTCTCTCTCTCTCTCTCTCTCTCTCATATTCCCTGACATAAAAATGTCAATGTTATATTTCTAGTTTGGGAAAAGAATACAGGACTACCTACCTATTTTTGATTCTTAATTTAATAGGACATACTGCTTTTCAGAGACCTATGACTTCAGGGGAATGCCAGAATAGCTTCATGTTTGTTAATTCATTCTTTAAATTATAGATCAAAGTAATACTTTCCTATTGGTTTTGCTATAGATATTTATTTTGAATCTCCATTTTCAAGTTAAAGCATATTTAGTGTTTCAGAAGTATTCTACAAACAAACATGATTTGCCCTTGGGTTGTTAGGTTCCTTAAAAAAGAAGTTTACTTGATAGAAAATATAATATTTATTTTTAATATGATTGTGACAAATAAGGTAGCATAATTACATATATTTTATGAAAAGTATAATACAAAGCAATGGCATGCTCTTTATGTTCCATTTGTTTTCTTTTTTTTCCAGAACAGTCATGCAACAGTTCATTTTTTATGTGTAAAAATGGTAGATGCATTCCAAGTGGAGGTCTTTGTGACAGTAAGGATGACTGTGGTGATGGCTCAGATGAGAGAAACTGCCATATAAATGAATGTTTGAGTAAGAAAGTTAGTGGCTGTTCTCAAGATTGCCAAGACCTTCCAGTTGGATACAAGGTGGGTACCATAAAATAAAATGCTTTACACAATGAGTTCAAATTAACTGACATATTTGAAACTATTTTTTTTTATCCTGAAGATGACTATAACAGAAACAAGTTAAGGAAATGAATACAATATCACATAAGTTAAATATGCTAGATATCTGAAACCCCCCCACACACACAACTGCATGAGGTTAGTAGTATACCTAAGCATAGTTTCTGATGGAAAATCAATAGATTAGAAAGCATAAATATTTTTCAGAAGTCTTAGTTTAACACTCATCATGGTATGGAACTATTCTTGCAGTCCTGAGAGGTTGTGGCATTTGGGCAAAAACTCTACTGAGTATGTTCAAGCTTAAAAGACTTGGTTTTGGAAAGAGTTTAGTCCTGGAAACAGATTGTGACTGTTGTTTAAGTATCCATCTAGCTAAATATAGTCTTATTAATGTCTGTTAACTGAGAATAAGATGGGTTCAAATGTTCAAATTAAATGCTGATAGGAACATAGAGATACCAGCTCAGTGTTTTAATATTTAATATTTATATCACTAGAGTGATATTTTAAAAGAAAATAATATGGAAATGTATAAGACCTGTAATTTGCTCATGCTCATTGACCTAGGGCTACCATTACTAGGAGTAGTTTGTATATATATATGAAATTATTCAGGGAAGCTTTGTTTATTGTGACAAAATACCTGAAAATAATACAAATGCAATGAATGGGGGAAATGGCTGAATAGATTGTGCTGTTTGAATATAATGGACTTTATCATGTTATGAAGATGACAAATAATGGAAATATAAAGAAAAGAAAGGAAATATGTGAAATCAATAAAAGAGCATAAGAATAATATATACTATGATTACATTTTAAAAATCAGTCACAAAATAAAGTGAAAAAAGTACCCAAGTAAAATAAATCCAAATGGAACTCAAAAACAGAGGATATTTATATTATCACACTTATATATTTTACATTTTTAACAACTTGTAAACACTGTGGAGTTTGTGGTTTTGTATATATATATTTTTATGTGCTTGTTTACTTCAATGTTTTTTAGTAAGATGACTATAGCATGTACACAGGGGCAATAAACTCATAAAAGCTATTTTGCCATGCCACTAAATTAAAATTTTTGTTTTCCTAAAATAATTGGAAATGAGTAGTGAAAATCTGAAATAGATAATATCATCAATGCTTAAAGCTCAAAATGAAATGAGGGTGGTAAAAATGCTAATCTGCCAAGAAAAGGGAATTAATTTTGTTTGTTATTTTATAGAGGTACAGAAGAGTAAAGATGTAACAGAGTGATTTTAGATGGGGATACATTATTTTCCTTTCATTAGGCAATAAGAAGGCAGAACTATTTAATTTCCATCTTGCTTCCATCTTCTCTTTCAAAGTAGAAAGGAGTACTAATATTGTTTAGCAAGAATTGAAATCTAATAACAGAAAGAAGTTCATGCAAAAAGATTTTAATTCTTTTGTGTTAATTAGAAATGAAGGAACTTGCAGAAGGGGTGGTGAAATGCCATTTGCTTCCAATAATTCATGGAGAATGAGAGAGGTATAAGATCACAGTGGATTTAACATAAAGAGACTATGGGAAATGGGATAGCTATGTGCAATTGATAGAATACCTAGTACTGCAGGCAGGAAGACTCATTTTCCTGATATCAAATCTTGCCTCTAGATACTAGATACATGAACCTAGGCAAGTCACTTTACCCTATTTGCCTCTGTTTCCTCTTCTGTAAAATAAGATAGAGAAGGAGATGGAAAAGGAAATGTTAATCCACTATATTATCTTTTGCCAAGAAAACCCCAAATAGGATCACAATGAATCAAACACTACTGAAACACCTGAATAACAACAAATATGAGAAATGCATTAGATATTTCAATCACTATTTCCAACTCACCCTTGGTCTGAGCAAGAGATCAAAATAACCCAGATATGGAAAAAAATTACTTGATTGATATTTAGGGTGTAAGAATTAAAATTAATGGTTTGATTAAGATATATGAAGATTATAAATAATAATGGTGGTTGCTGATTCAAAGTATTATTGCTCCAAGTCAAAATGACTCTAATAGCTTTTATTTACAAAAGAGGTAGAAAGAGTGAAATCAGAGAAACACAAAAGGGTAGAAAAGATATTAATCTATTTAACTAAATATTGCTCCTGTGCTCGACTCAGCTAGGACTTGTCAACCTTCAACGAGAATTGATTTCTCTCCAGAAGACAGGAAGGAAAAGCCCCACAGAGAGGCAGATCAAGACAATGAAATGAGAAGTGTTTCCCACAAACACTGCCCCTGGGCGGTGCTGGGCAATTTGGAAGCTGTGATTGGCCCTTGTGAAGAGGGGAAGGGGCATGAAGACACTATAAAAGGCCTTGAATTTCTGGGGCTAGGAACTCCAAGAAGGAAATCAGCTTTAAGAAGAAGGTTGGATCAAGGAAGAAAGTCAGCTTGATCCAGTCATTTCCATTCCTTTTCACAAGGTCAAGACTTTAGAGAGGAATGGAACTTCAGGCTAAACTCTCCCTCTATTATACAGATGAGTAAACTGAATTTCAGAGAAGTGGAGTAGCTTGTGATTCCACAGTTAATTCTGTGATTCCACAGAACAATATTAGGACACTACATCTCCTCACTCCTTGTCTAGGGCTCTTTTTATTAGACCCTACTTCCTTTGAATAGAAACAATTCCATCTGATTAATTGAAAAACAGTTTAGCTCAGTGTTCAAGAAGAGTGAAAAAATGAAAAGGAAAGCAATCAGTGAGGAAGAATCTAAATGAGATCAATATACAAAAATTAATTTTCATAAAAAAATTTGAAACTTAAATAAGTGACAGAATAATGTTAACAAATACAATTGATCCAGGATAATAATCTGAAGATATTGAGATTATAGTAAAATTATTACAATATGAAGCTTCCTTCAGGTTTTGAGTTGATCATTTCAGTAATGTAAAAAGAAGACATTATATCACATAGTAACATAAAAAGTAGCCACCCATGTGTTTATATTGAATATTTTAATTGTTTTTACCCATCTTTTGATGGCATCTATTCTATAATGCATGGAAAATCAGTGGGATACCTTACACCACTTAAAAGGTCTTGTATTAAAACATTTAAAAAGTCATAGATACTGTTATCTAGGGAAATTTGCTTTGGATATTTTCTAATGACATCATGTGTAAGACATGCAAGTTACTCATTCCTTTTCTAATATTCAAAAACTTAGTACTACTTTCTTTTACCTCATCTTTCATTTTCAGTTAGTAATGAAGTTCTGGCATTTCTACCTCTGCAATATATTATATGTATATGTTATATATATATATATGTATATATATATATATATATCCTCCTATTTATTCCAGTTGAAATCAACCTTTTAGAGTCCTGTCTCTCCCTCTTCCACTGCTTTCAACTCCCAAACTCATTCCCATGGCTCTGGATTATTTCAATAACCTTCATTGGGAAAGAGGGGTTTATAAAGATATTTTGTTTAATCAATTTACATATAATAAAAAATTTCCAAGTTTTCCTAAGTTAGGTGATCCAAATTGCCTCCTTCCCCCTTCCTGGAGTTGGCAAGAAATTAAATTTGAGTTATGCATTATTATGCAAAATATTTCCATACTTTTCAATTTTGTAATAGAATACTCTTTTAATCTTTTAAAACCAAAACCTCAAAATAAAAACCCAAATAAACTAAAATGAAAATCATGTGTTTTGATCTGCATTCCAAATTCATTAATCCTTTCTCTGGAAGTGAACAGCTTTCTTTCTCATAAGTTCCTCAGAATTGTCCTGCATCATTGTATTACTAAGTATAGCTAAGTCTTTCACAGTTAATTATTCCATAATATTGTAGTTACTGTGCATAATGTTCTCTTGGTTCTGCTTATTTCACTTCATCTTAGTTTACAAAGGCATTTCCAGATCTTTCTAAAATCATCCTTTTCATCATTTCTTAAAACACAACAGTATTCCATTCATTACCAACAAATATCATAAATTGTTCAATCATTTCCCAACTGATGGACATGCCTACAATTTCTAATTCTTTGCTATGAGGTATGATAAGTATTTTTGTTCAAATAAGGGCTTTCCTCCCTATTTTAAAATCTCTTTGGAATACAGACTTAGTAGTATGGTATTACTGAATCAAAGGGTATACATTATTTTATAGTCCTTTAGGCATAGTTCCAAAATGTCTTCCAGATGATTGGATCAGTTCTCAACTGCACTAACAGTGCATTAGTAAACCAATTTTGCTGCATCTCCTTCAACATTGACTACTTTCCTTTAAGGTCAACTATTGGCCAATTTGATAAATATGAGGTGGCATCTCAGGCTTGTTTTAATTCGCATTACTCTAATTAAAGAATTTAGAATGCTTTTTCATATGATTATTGATAGATTTGATTTTTTTTCAACTGAAAACTGCTTACTCATATCCTTTGAGTATTTGTTAATCAACAATTGAGGAATAATTTATATTCTTATAAATTTTACTTTGTTCTCTATGTATTTGAGAAATGAGCTCTTTATCAAAAAAAATTCTCATAAAAATTAATTCCCAGATTCTTGTTTCTTTTCTAATCTTGGTTAGATTGTTTTAATTTATGTAAAACCTTAGTAGTTAAAATTATTCATTCTATGCCTGATAGTGTTCTCTGTCTCTTGTTTGGTCATAAATTCTTCCCTTCTCCAAAGATGTGACAGGTAAACTATCTATATTCCCCTAGTTTACTTTTAGTGTCACCCTTTTTATCTAAATCATATACTCATTTTGACTTTATATTTGAATAGGGTGTGAGATATTAGTCTATACCTAGTTTCTGCCTTGCTGTTTTCCAATTTTCTCAATAGTTATTTTCAAATATTGAGTTCTTATCCCCAAAGCTGGGGATAATACTTAGGTATGATCACCATATTTATGTCATAAAAATAATTTGGTAGGACTCCTTCTTTGCCTTTTTTGCCAAATAGATTATGTAGTATCGAAGTAAATTTTTCTTCAAATGTTTGATAGAATTCATTTGTGAATCCACGTGGTCCTTGGGATTTTTTCTTAGGTATTGCATTAATGGTTTGTTCAGTCTCTTTTTCTGAGATAGGATTATTTAATTATTCTATTTCCTATTTTATTAAACTGGACAATTTATATATTTGCTAATAATCATCCTTTTCACCTAGATTGTTTCATTTCGTATAATATAATTGGCCAAAATAGCTCCTAATGATTGCTTTAATTTCCTCTTAATTAGTGATGAATTCACCTTTTTCATTTTTTATTCTGGTTATTTGGTTTACCTCTTTCCTTTTTTAGATCCAACTAGCCAAAGCTCTATTGTTTTTTCATAAAACCAACTGCTATTCTCATTTATTAGTTCAATAGTTAACTTACTTTCAATTTTATTAATTTCTCCTTTCATTTTTAGGATTTCCAATTTAGCCTTTAATTGGGATTTTTAATTTGTTCTTTCCTTAGCTTTTTTTTTTAGTTATTTGCCCAATTCATTAATCTTTTTCTCTATTTTATTGAATAAACATTTATACATATGAATTTTCCCATAAGTAATGCTTTGACTGTATTCTATAAACTTTATGTTGTCTCCTTCCCATTCTCTGTAATGAACCTATTCATTCTTTAATCCTGTTAGATATTTTTAAAGAATCAGATTATTTCTTTTACAACTAATTTTTAATTTGGCTTTCCATGAACCTTTGATGATTATAAATTTTATTGCATTGTGAACTTTAAAAGGATGCATTTATTATTTCTGCCTGTGGTTGTGAACTTTATAGGCCTAGTGTATGATCAATTTTTGTGCATATACTATGATCTACTAAAAAGAAAATATATTACTTTTTATCCCATTTTAGTTTTCTCCATATATCCATTAAATCTAACTTTTCTAAAATTTTATTTACTTCCCTAACTTCTTTCTTGTTCATCTTTTATTAGTTTTCTGTAGTCCTGATATGGGAAAGTTGAAGTCCCCCACTAGTATAGATTTACTGTCTGTTTTCTCCTGAAGTTCATTTAATTTCTCCTTTAAAATTTTGGAAGCTATACCATTTGATGCATATATGTTAAATAATGAAATTACTTCATTTTCTATAATAACTTTTATCAAGATAGTATTTCTTTATGCATTTCTTTTAATTTGATCTATTTTTTGCTTTAAATTTGTCTGTGATCATGATTGCTACTTGTGCTTTATTTTAATTTGTTTTTACACCTTTCTTAAAGGCCAATTGATTCTGATTCATGCCCTTACCTTTACCCTGTGTGGATATACGCAGCTCAAATGTGTTTCTTATAAACAAAATATAGGATTCTGTTTTTTAATCCACTCTGCTATCTATTTCTGTTTTATGAGTGAGTTCATCAAATTTACATTTACATTTGTGATTATCATCTGTGTAATTCTCCTCCATCTTATTCCTTCCTTCTTTTCTTTCCTATAGCTCAAGGTGGCCAAACTAGAACCTTAGATAGAAGAAACCCAAGTGAAGGACCAAGGGAGCATAGTACATTAGATGTGCAAAGCCTTTTTAAGCACCTTATGCCTATAATAATGTTAGGATCACGAATTTCAAGTCTGACTTCATCATCTGAAATAGCATATATTATAAAAATGTACTTTCATAAGACAATTTAGTAAATGAAATTCAAGAAAAAAGATATGTGAAATAAGAAGTTTATGACTTTTGTTTTAAAAATAGCTTGATGGGTTTTTTAAAACCATCATTTTAGGGCAATGAGGGAAATATTCAATAACCCATTAATTTCTCTTTACAATATTAGTGCAATGTTATAAAAATACTCCTTTAAACTGCATGATAAAATCAAAATTGCTTACAAAAGCAAGATTCAGACCTTATGGCCTGTAAAACATTTGAACGTTTGTGGTAAAGCAAATAAAATGTATTTAACAATTCCAAAGGGAGCTATAACATTTTGAGCAAAGTAAGAATCTCATTTTGACAAAAAGGGATAATTCACTGTTAAATAAATGTACTTCTAGGGGAAGAAATATGCTTCTGGTGGGTATATTACAGCTAAAGTAATTGGAATTGTAAAATATCATCTTTTACTTGCCTTGAGTTCTTATTGGCTTAGGGAAAACCTGAAACAAAGTATAAGATTCATTAAGAGGTAAGAATAGAATTTGATAATGTACTTTATGGTTGCCCCTTTTTGGAGTTTCTGGGAAAGATATTTCTTAGGAAATTCTGTTATTAACTTCCCTACTCTCACATGAACTCCAACCACAATGAATCACAAGGAGAATAAAAATAATATTGAACCTTGATTATCTTCTTGAAAGTCTGGTTGTGGATTTTAGGTCCAGAGAAGGAGACCAAATCAACAGTTTTTTGAAAAAAAAAAAAGGGGGGGGCACCCAAATGTGCCAGTATAATTCTTTTTTGAATTAGTTCTTTTACATTATTATATTGATCTAAAGTTTTCTTGGGCTTAATATTTCTTAATTTTATATCTGAATTTTTGCATTTCCCCTACATGCTTTTGAAGGGAAAATAAAGTTTTCTTCAAGAGAAAGTATAATTCATTGGGAGGTACTATTTTTGTTAAATTTTTCCCCCTTCATTTTGAAAGGGTGATGGCTTTTGAGAGGAATTTTTTTTCTTTAGAATAATAACATTTTGAAAAAGCACCACACAATTCTATCAATGAAAACTTTGATGAGGGAGTGCTGATTATAAAATATAATGCAATTATTATGACTTAAAGTTTTTAATTTTTAGTTAGTGGGTAGAGGCAGCCAGGTTGCTCAGTGGATGGAATACTAGAATTGAATCCTGCCCCAAATTCTCCTAAGTGACCTTGGGCAACTCATATTTTCTTAGCCTCAGCTTCTTCATATGTAAAATGGGAATAAAAAATATCATATAGGTTAGTTATGAGTGTCAAATGAGTTAACACATGAAAAACCACATTGAAAACTTTAAAGTGTCATATAAGTACTATTGATTATCATTATTGTTATTTTAGCAATTTATTTATTTTCTCAAAAGTATTTTAATATATGCAATACAATTGTGAGAAACTTCATTAGGGCTATGAAGACATTTGCTCTTTAAATTTTGCTAGAAAAGCATTGAGATTATACCAGCCCTGCATGTCTTCTAAGTTGTTTCTCAATTCTAATCTGTTTTACACTCATTCTTGCAGCCTCTGAACACAGCATCAATTGATCTAATTTTTTTGCCTTTTATAGTAATACCTTGTTTTATCATCTTTAATTTTTCTATCATCTCTTGCACAAGGAAAGTGCTGATCTTCCTTGGTTTACCACAGCAGGCAAGATGATGGGACTTGTGTCTATGTCTAAGGAAAATAGTCGCTCCAAAAATTGATGATGGCTATTAAAAGCAACTTGTAGGTTATTTGTTTTTCTTTTTTTTTTTTTACTTTGTTAATTCTCTAAGAACTTTCAGATAAAACATTTCTATGCTGATGATTTTTAGATCCAAAATATAATCCAAATTATATAATGTCCAAAGTATATAATGCAAAGATACCAGCTAAAAGGGTACAGAATGACTACATATTTAGGAAGTTTATTAGGTTTATGTATAGATTAATACATAAACATATACATTAGACACACATTTACCTATCTCTACCATTACCTTGACCCTGCAATAGATAACTCTATGAAATACTTCACTTTGGATTTAACATATATTGCTATAGTTATCCCTGGATTCTGCCCTTTAGCAGAACATTTTAATTTAGCTCGGTTAAGAGAAAACTTAGGAGGGACAGGTCAGGTGTTTGAAAGGCTACCAGTTAGTTACAAAAGAGATTATCAAACAAAAAGCCGAATGTACGGAGTCCTAGTGCATTTGATCTTAAAGAACTGAACAGAAGTTGTCAAAAGGCAAATTTAAGCTTGTTATAAGAAAAGATTTCTAACAGTATCCTGAAATGGAATGGTTTGTCTCATGGACAGTTGGTTTTCCCTAAATAGAATTCTTTAATCAAAAACTATAAAACTATTTTTTGGTACATTGAAGAGGACATTCTTATTTAGGAAAAAGTTAGACTAGGTCTATGAGATCTTTTCCAACTCCCAGAATTTATCATTCATTGGCTTTAACCATTTCTAATTCATTCTTTTGCCCTTTTAAAAAAAATAAAGTAGTATTTTGAGGAAAATACCAGACCGTGACTATGAAAATACAACCCACTATTGATTAATGGGTACATTTATAATTTTACCCTAGATAGCACCCAGAAGGCAGGACATTTTGCATCTCAAAGTTTAAAATGTCTTGGAGCTAAGCTAAATTATTTCCTGGCCTTAGAGATCTTATATGAACCAGAATTTTACACCCGGGAGAGCTTGGATTTAGCTTAAGGACAAAGTAAAGAAATATATATTTAGTAAGTATCCAGGCTTTCAAATCATGTCAGTCAATTCTCCTTTTATGATCTATAGGTTGAACTGAATAGGTTTAGAGAGACATAAAGATTTAATCCATCTAAAACTGATTAAGCTCTTTTTAGAGTATTGTACTGGAAGAGAAAGTTTGGATGTAATTTTTTCATTTACGGACTTTAAGGGATTGTAATAGGCTATCTATTCAGAAACATACAATAAAATAATAAGAAATGTATTATATAGGGATACCATTACTACTGACTAAGGGAGCGGAGAGGGCTTAATAGAGTTGCCATTTGAATTGCCTTTTAAGAGTAGGAATTTAACAAGTGGATTGTATTTCTTGTAGCAATTGTTTCTCTCATGTTCTGTTTTTGATTTGTTTTTTCTTTTTCACCTTTCTTTTTAATGATAGTGCTTTGCACAGCACAGTGCCTGGCATATGAGAAAGGCACAATAAATGACAAATAAATGATTGATTTAAAAAATTTTCAAAGGTGGGAAAACTCTGGGCTTATAAGAGGGATAGCAGAGAATATCTTAGTTTGCTTGGAGTAAATAGAATGTAGAAAGAAATCAACAATATACTACACATTAGGACAGATTATAGAGGATCATGTCAAGCTAAATCATTTAAACTGTATTCCTTAGGAAACTACTAAAGGTTTTGAGCAGAGGAATCATATGATCAAATTTAAATATAAGAAAAATTAATCTAGCACTGCTATGAAGAATGGATGGGAGGATTAAAGTGTAGTAAGAATATTTATTAAGAGGCACTTGTAATTGTTCCCAATGGTGGAAATGAAGACCATTATTATATGGCTTTATTAGGGACTAGAAAGGAGGAAATTAATATATGATGTCATAAATAACACAATGACAAGTGTTAATAAATGATTGCATATTAAAAAGTAAGGGAGATGGTAAAATCTACAGTGTTTGGAATATGGGAGGATTAGTGAAAGATGATAAAATGGAAATAAATATTAAATCTAAAAGGACAAGTGAGTTTTGTGATTAAAATAATCTCACTTAGGGATATATTGTATTTGAGATGCTGAATAAATATTCAAGTAACTACTTTATACTCAGTCACTTGGAGATGAGGGTCTTAGAGAGAGTATATGGTGATCAAAATTGAAGTTGCACTCTAACAGTTAAAATTTGGGGGGAAAACTGAGGCAGGAAGAAATTAGTTTCTCTCTGCAAGGAGTATTATATTTTTATGAGGTTTATTAAAGGTTAAGAATTTAAGAAAATACAAGTAAGAAAGGCACGTGCTAGGTGGGCCAAGAGGCCCAATTCAATTTCACTCACATCATGAGAGACACGTCTGCTGGGCAGCGAAAGTAGAAAAAAGAGCTCAGTAGGTGGAGAATTCCTTTAAATAATATTTTGTGATCTCGCCCAGGTGAAAGTTCAGTATGATTACAAAGCATTCTGGGAAGTGAGCAAGGACTTCTGGGGACTGGAGTCCTGGATTCAAGTCTCCATTTTTACAGCACACACTATTGTAATAAATGAAAATGTTTTTTAAAAGCAATAATGCAAAAGATATTATAAGGCAGTATTGAGGTAAAGCTGATTTTTTAACAAAAAATAAAATTTCAGAATAATTCAGTAGAGAAAAATGTATGTATGATTTATGGGTGGGATGATCAGGGCAGCTGACCCCAAAAGAAGGGTGGATAGATACTGAAAGATGCCCCCCAAAGCACTTGCCTCAAACGCTATCATTTACAGTGAGAGCTAAGGCTACATGGACAAAGCAGTGAATTTGACATCATAAAGACCCAGATTCAAATCCTATTACTTTCATTAGTCTTGAGTTTCTAAGCACAACATTTAACCCCGTCCAAGCATTAGGCAACTCTCTAAAACTTACCTTAGTAAGACATAGTCGGGGAAGCTGGGTAGCTCAGTGGATTGAGAGCTAGGCCTAGAGATGGGAGGCCCTAGGTTCAAATCCGGCCTCATATACTTCCCAGCTGTGTGACTCTGGGCAAGTCACTTAATCTCCATTGCCTTAAAAATAAAAAATTAAGAGGCAGAGTCAAGATGGTAGCCTAGAAGGAGCAGAAGTTCAGATCTCTTAATACCCTTCCTTACCGGTCACAAACTGAATGCTTCTAAGGGACTGAAAATTAAACTTAACAACATGACAGAGCCAAGGAACCCTCCTTCTGGACTTAATTCAAAAGGTATGCCCCCCAAAAAGCAGGAATTCAAGAAAACTCAGGTTTAAGGGGTAAACAGTAGGAAGGTTTCAGGACCCATGCCCGATCCTAACTAGAACACTGAGACTCCAGCGGAGGCGGGAACTTCTGGGAGGGGGAAAGGTGCTGGTCTGGAGGGTGTACCTTGAGTGCAGGACTGTGCCAAGTTCAGAGCGTCCAACACAGACGGCGGGGAAGGAGCTAGAGAGGGAGCATAGACGTGGCAGACTGGCCAGAGCTGTGGAGATCCTCCATATTTGCTCCAGACTTCCAGGAGGTTTTGGACTCAGAGCACACCCAGCCCAACTAAGATGAACTTAATCCCATCAAAAGTCTCCAGAACTCAGGGAAGCCCAGGCTCCACACCCATCCTCATTGACTGCTAGACTTTAATCCAATCAAAAGCCTCCAGAGGACAGGGAAGCTCAAACCCCCCAACAACCCTCCCTACTACACTACACCGAGACTACACCAAGAGATCGTCTGTTAAAGCTCCATGAGGGGGAACTGACAGAAGCGTCCAAAATAAAACAAACTAAAAAAATTAAAGGAGCAAGAGCACAGACAAATGGGGGGTAAAGAAGGGGTGAATATAAGCAAACAAAAGAAAAAGAAGACAGAAACTACAATAGACACATTCTATTCAGCAAATGGAACAGAGGGGGAGAGATCAGCAAACGATACATCAGAAATCCCAGCAAATTGGATACAGGCTGTGGAAGAACTCAAAACACAATTAAGAGAGGCTGAAGACAAATGGGAAAAGAACTTAAAAAATAATATAAGTTATCTGGAAACGAAGGCACTTGAAATAAAATGAGAAAATAGTGTCTTGAAAGCCAAAATCAACCAGATGGAAAATGAAGCAAAGGAGATGAAAGATGAGGCAAAGAAGATGAAAAATGAGACAAAGGAGATGGAAATATAAGGTAAAGAGGATAAAAGACGACCTTCAAAGAAAATCAGACCAGAAGGAAAAGGATGACCAAAAAGCCAGGTATGAAATCCAGTTTTTAAAACCAGAATAGAACAACTGGAATTAACTGACTTCACAAGGCAGCAAGACACTATAAAACAAAATGAAAAGAATGAAAAATTGAGGAAAATATGAAGCATCTCATTCACAATTTAGACGATTTAGAAAATCGTTCGAGAAGAGACAATTTAAGAAACACTCGTCTACCAGTAGACCATGACAAAAGAAAAAGCCTGGACATAATACTACAGGAAATTATTCAGAAAAACTGCCTCTATATTCTAGAACAAGAGGGAAAAGTGAAGATTCCAAGAATCCACAGATCACCTCCTGTATGTAATCCCCAACTGACAACACCCAGAAATGTTATAGCCAAATTCAAAAACTATCAGACCAAAGAAAAGATATTACAAGCTGCCAAGAAGAAGTCATTCAGATACCACAGAACCACAGTGAGGATAATGCAGGATCTGGCTGCCTCCACACTGAAGGACCAAAAGGCATGGAATATGATATTCCAGAAAGCAAGGGAACTAGGTGTACAACCAAGAATCAATTACCCAGCAAAACTGACTATATTCCTACAGGGGAAAGTATGGTAATTCAATACAATAGAAGAATTCCAAGCATTTGTAAAGAAAAGACCAGACCTGAACAGAAAATTTGATGTATAAGCACAGAACTCAAGAGAATCATCAAAAGGTAATTAAAAAAGAGGGTAAAAAGAAAAACAAAACAAAACAAAAACCTTTTTAAAGAGACTCAATTAGTTAAAATTAAATGTATTCCTATAAGAAAAGAGGTCATTGGTAACTCTTAAAAACTGTTGTTATCACCTGGGCAACTAGAAGAATTACACTTAGAGGGAACAGTGACAAACTGTATAGGATGAAAGGACAAGACATAAATAGGTATATAGATATATGCATGCATAAATACATATACGTGTGTGTGTGTGTGTGTATATATATATATATATATATACAACTAGAGCTAAAAAAAAGGTTAATACTAAAAGAAATGGGAAAAGAAAAAAATGGGGGTAAATTTATATGTCACAAAGAAGCTCATAGTGTAAGGGGGGAGAATATCAATACACTGGAAGGGTAAAGAGGTTAGATATCGGAAATACCCAACTCTTACGTGCTTTGAAACTGACCCCAAAAGGGAAGAACAATCCAATCTATTGGGGCAGAGAATAGATTTGCACACTATAGGGGAGTAGAAGGGTAACAAATGGACTGGTGGGGAGGGAAGCAGTACAAGGGAGGGAGAGGGTGGGGGGTCAATTTTAGAAAGACTACAGGGAAAATAAGGGGGGGAATAAGAAGGGAAGGGGTAGAAAGGGAAGTAAAATAAGGGTGGGAACTAGGGGGACTGATTATAGGGGGACAAACATTGGTGTAGAAGGAAATAGTGAAAGAAGAAAAGGCAGGACCAGGAGTAGAAAGCAAAATGCTGGGAAATACACAGCTAGTTATCATAACTCTGAATGTGAATGGAATGAACTCACCCATAAAACACAAGCAAATAACAGAGTGGATAAGAATCCAAAACCCTACCATATGCTGTCTACAATAAACACACATGAAGAAAGTAGATACACATAGGGTGAAAGTAAGAGGATGGAGCCAAATCTATTGGGCATCAACTGATAAAAAGAAGGCAAGGAATCTCAGTCATGATATTTGACAAAGCCAAAGTAAAAATAGATCTAGTTAAAAGAGATAGGGAAGGTAATTACATCCTGATAAAAAGGCAGTGTAGACGATGAAGAAATATCCGTACCCACCATGTATTCGCAAAATGGCATAGCATCAAAATTTCTAAAGGAGAAACTAGTGGAGCTCAAAAATGAAATAGATAGAAAAACTATACTAGTGGGAGACCTGCACCTTCCTCTATCTGAACTAGATAAATCAAACAAAAAAAATAAATAAGAAAGAGGTAAGAGAAGTGAATGAAAGCTTAGAAAAATTAGAGTTAGTAGACATATGGACAAAAATAAATAGGGACAAAAAGGAATATACCTTTTTTTCTGCAGCACATGGTACATTCACAAAAATTGACCATGTATTAATGCATAAAAACATTGCAAATGAGTGCCAAAGGACAGAAATAATAAATGCAAACTTCTCACCTCATAGTGCAATTAAAATAATAATTAGTAAGGGTACATGGAGAGGTAAATCAAAAATTAATTGGAAATTAAACAATATGATTCTCCAAAACTGGTTAGTAAAAGAATAAACCATGGAAACATAGAAACATAGAAACTTCATTGAAGAAAATGAGAATGATGAGACATCCTTTCAAAACCTATGGGATGCAGCCAAAGCAGTACTCAGGGACAAATTTATATCCTTGAGTTCATATATTAATAAATTAAGAAGGCAGAGGTCAATGAATTGGGCATGCAAATTAAAAAAAAAACTAGAAAGCAAACAAATTAAAAATCCTGACAAAGACTAAATTAGAGATCCTAAAAATCAAAGGAGAAATTAATAAAATTGAAAGTCAAAGAACTATTGACTTAATAAATAAGAGTAGAATCTGATACTTTGAAAAAACAAGTAAAATAGAAAAAGTACTAGTCAGTCTAATTAAAAAAAGGAAAGAAAAAATCCAAAATGACATTATACAAGATGAAAAGGGAGACCTCACCTCTAATGAAGAGGAAATTAAGGCAATCATTAAAAACTACTATGCCCAATTATATGGCAACAAATATGGCAATCTAGGTGAAATGGATGAATGCTTACAAAAATATAAATTGCCTAGACTAACAGAGGAAGAAATAAATTACCTAAACAACTCCATATCAGAAAAAGAAATTGAACAAGCCATCAAAGAACTCCCTAAGAAAAAATCCCCAGGTCCAGATGGATTCACAAATAAATTCTATCAAGCATTCAAAGAACAACTAATCCCAATATTATACAAATTATTTGACAGAATAAGCCAAGATAGAGTTCTACCAAATTCATTTTACGACACAAACATGGTACTGATCCCAAAGCCAGGCAGGTCGAAAACATAGAAAGAAAACTATAGACCAATCTCCCTAATGAATATAGGTGCAAAAATCTTAAATAGAATATTAGCAAAAAGACTCCAGCAAGTCATCACAAGTGTTATTCACTATGTCCAGGTAGGATTCATACCAGGAATGCAAGGATGATTCAACATTAGGAAAACTATCTGCATAATTGACCATATTAACAAGCAAACTGACGAAAATCACATGATTATCTCAATAGATGCAGAAAAAGCCTTTGATAAAATACAACACCCATTCCTATTCAAAACACTAGAAAGTATAGGAATAGAAGGGCCTTTCCTAAAAATAATAAACAGTATATATCTGAAACCATCAGCAAACATCATCTGCAATGGGGATAAACTAGAAACCTTCCCAATGAGATCAGGAGTGAATCAAGGATGCTCATTATCACCCCTATTATTTAATATTGTACTTGAAACAGTAGCAGTAGCAATTAGAGAAGAAAAAGAAATTGAAGGTATTAAAATTGGCAATGAGGAGACCAAGCTATCACTCTTTGTGGATGATATGATGGTATACTTAAAGAATCCTAGAGAATCAACCAAAAAACTAGTCAAAATAATCAACAAATTTAGCAGAGTTGCAAAATAAACCCGCATAAGTCATCAGCATTTTGATATATCTCCAATCTATCTCAGCAGCAAGAATTAGAAAGAAAAATTCCATTTAAAATCACCCTAGACAATTTAAAATACTTAGGAATCTATCTGACAAGACAAACACAGGAACTATATGAACACAACTACAAAACACTCTCCACACAATTAAAACTAGATCTAAACAATTGGAAAAACATTGATTGCTCATGGGTGGGATGAGCTATCATAATAAAAATGACAATCCTACCCAAACTAATTTGCTTATTATGAGCTATACCCATTGAACTACTAAAAAACTTCTTTAGGGAATTAGAAAAAAAATATAACAAAATTCATTTGGAAGAATACAAGATCAAGCATATCCAGGGAAATCATGGAAAAAAAATGCAAAGGAAGGAGGACTTGCAGTCCCAGATCTCAAAATATAAAGCAGTGGTTATCAAAACAATTTGGTACTGGCTAAGAGACGGAAAGGAGGATCAGTGAGATAGACTTACAGTAAATGACCTCAGCAGGAGAGTCTATGATAAACACAATGATTCCAGTTTTTGCAACCAAAACCCACTTTTTGATAAAAAACTGCTGGGAAAATTAAGGCAGTATGGGAGAGATTAGGTTTCGATCAACACCTCACACCCTACATAAAGATAAACTCAGAATGGGTGAATGACCTGAATATAAAGAAAGAAACTAAGCAAATTAGGGGAACACAGAATAATATACTTGTCAGTCCTTTGGGAAAGGAAGGACTTTAAAACCAAGCAAGAGGTAGAAAAAATCACAAAATGTAAAATCAATAATTTTGATTAAATCAAATTAAAAAGGTTTTGTACAAACAAAACTAATGTATCCAAAATTAGAAGGGAAGCAACAAATTGGGAAACAATCATTACAAAAATCTCTGACAAAGCTTTATTTACTCAAATTTATAAAGAGCTAAACTAGTTGTACAAAAAATCAAGCCATTCTCCAATTGATAAATGGGCAAGGGACATGAATAGGCAATTTTCAGTTAAAGAAATCAAAACTATTAAAAAGCACATGAAAAAGTGCTCTAAATCTCCTATAATCAGAGAAATGCAAATCAAAACAACTCTGAGGTATCACCCCACACCTAGCAGATTGGCTAACATGACAGCAAAGGAAAGTAATGAATGCTGGAGGAGATGTGGCAAAGTTGGGACATTAATGCATTGCTGGTGGAGTTATGAATTGATCCAACCATTCTGGAGGGCAATTTGGAACTATGCCCAAAGGGTGCTAAAAGACTGTCTGCCCTTTGATCCATCCAAAGCACTGCTGGGTTTGTACCCCAAAGTGATAATAAGGAAAAAGACTTGTACAAGAATATTCATAGCCGCTCTCTTTGTGGTGGCCAAAAATTGGAAAATGAGGGGATGCCCTTTAATTGGGGAATGGCTGAACAAATTGTGGTATATGTTGGTGATGGAATGCTATTGTGCTCAAAGGAATAATAAAGTGGAGGAGTTCCATGGAGACTGAAACAACCTCCAGGAAGTGATGCAGAGTGAGAGGAGCAAAACCAGGAAAACATTGTACACAGACACTGATACACTGTGGTACAATCAAATGTAATGGACTTCTCCATTAGTGGCAATGCAATGATCCTGAACAATTCGGAGGAACCTACAAGAAAAACCACTATCCACATCCAGAGGAAATACTGTGCGAGTAAAAACACCAAAGAAAAACTGCTCCCATACATGGGTTGAAGGCATATTGTTGGGGATATAGACTCTAAATGAACGTCCTAGTGTAAACAACAACATGGAAATGGGTTCTGATGTAATACCCAATGGAATTGTGTGTTGGCTGCGGGAAGAGTGGGTGGAGGGGAAGGAGGGAAATAATATGATTATTGTAACGAAGGAATAATGTTCTAAATTGACTAAATAAACTTATTCAAATGGGAAAAATAAATAAATAATTTTAAAATTAAAAATTAAAAAAAGACAGTGACAAAATCAGATTCTTGGTATAGTATATAGGAAACCCTGTGAGTCAGTCCCCAAAGAAAACTGCCAAGTGCTTATTCTCAAAGCGAGGTTCAACCCTATCTTTGTTCCTACTTAACTTTTCTCTGCGTATGTACATACATACATGCATACAAGCATAGATATGAGTATGATGAGTATGCAGGTATGTATAATTTATTTATATTTCTATTTCACAGATTATAATTTTGCTTTTTCTCTTATAATGAAAAATATGTATATCTGTAGAAGACCTTTATTTTTATTGTTCCTATAAAAATGTGCTAAAAGAGAAATGTATGAATCCTTTCCCCAGAACTACCTTCCCTTAATGACAAGAATCTTGTCTTACATGAGTATTTCCAGCTAAACATGAGCTCTAGCATTTTTCCTTATAGACAACATTCTGACTTTTAATTCCTAGGTTCATGTAACAGTAGCAAGCTGTCTATTTTATTCTGCTCTTAATTTTACATTCTTGCCTTTCTTTGCATGAATAACACTCTAAAATTGGGGCAATAACAGTTAAAAATGTCTTCATCAACAATTATTGTTGAGCAACATGTTTTGTTGGTTCCTCATTGTGCACTGACTGATCACTTGCTGGAAAGATGTAAAGCAAGATCGGACAGACTTGCTTTGTCTCCAAGAGAAGAGAGGGACTTGGAGCATATAGCTTGGTGAGGTCACTGGCACAACAAATTTTGTCCAACTTTTAACAGATGCTTCTCTAGATGAGTTGAAAGCAATGTGTGAATTATCAAATAATATCAAACCCACAGATTTTACAGAGCACCTCATCTCTGTTAATACCTGTGTTGGAAGTTACAATAACCAAAAGAGTGAAAACTCCATGATAATTAAAGAAAATCTTTGATATTAGTTTTGAGTCAATGTAATTCATGTAGTAAAAATCAGAAGAATTGGTTTGGGTCCCCAGTCAGTTGGCCTCAATGAATCTCAGTTTTCTAATTATAAAATGAGTAGAGTAATGGTTGTTTTTTCATATAGTTGTCAAGATTAGAAGAGATAATATGTATGAACACCCTTTGCATGAAGCCAAAGTAAGCAAGGATTATTCTTTCCTGAAAACGACATTGTATGGTGGGTAGCATGTCAGACTTAAACTAAGGAAGTTTAATACGCACCAAAGGCACTTTTTTTTAGCAACGTGACCCTGCTCAAGTGACTTTATCTCTCTCAGCTGAAGTTCTCTTACTTATTAAGTGGGAAGAATGATAGCACCTACCTCCCAGGATTGGTGCGTGAGTCAATTGAGGTTATATTTGTAGTGTTTTATAAACTAAAAGCTTTATAGATAGGTTTAGCTCTTATTATTTTATTTTTAATGATTCCTAAAGAAAGGATAGTCTTTCCTACAGAGCTTGAATATTCTGGTGTCCTAGGCAGATGCACAAAACATGCCATAGGGAAAGCAGCATGGAAGTCACCTTCGTATCAACTGTTTCAGACAGATTCAGTTGATGGAGAGAGAACTACATTGAAGGAGAAACCCAGGGAAGGAGACAGAGATTTCAGGATTCTGATCAGTTTCTACTGTAGAGGTCACCATTAGGGGAAGGGGAAAGCCCAGGGGTGCCAGGGATGGGGAACTCACCTGGGGTGCAAGAACAGGAGGCAGCAAAAGGAACGATCATGTAGCTTGCTTTTTTAATTAATTATTCTTGCTAACCAGGTCCTGAGTAATTTTATCTCCTATGTGCTGAAGGTAGAAACACAAATTTTGGTGTCCTATATTCATGTCAATCTGCCCACCTCTTCTCTGTACCCAGACATTGCTTTGCTTTCATAAGCTATTCTGTAATGATGGTAATGAGTGATAGCTAGGAGATTTATACTTTTGTGATATACATAAATAATGTATGGATATTATACCTATCAATTTATTGTTTTAAAAGTGAGTTATTTCATTTTATTTAAGTTTACCTGAATTGTGAATATGAACATCCTAAGCCCCTGTTGCTGATACACATTGATTTTTTTTTCACCCAAGTGTAAATGCTGGCCTGGATTTCAACTGAAGGATGATGGCAAAACATGTGTGGACATGGATGAATGCTCATCAGGATTTCCTTGTAGTCAACAATGTATAAATACATATGGAACCTATAAGTGCCTCTGTACAGATGGGTACGAAATACAACCAGATAACCCAACTGGCTGCAAATCACTCTCAGGTAGGCCATTGGATTTATCCAAGGACACAACAACTATTATAAATAATCACTTTGAGTTTTGAAGACTCGGTTATTGCCTATTTTCCTTTGGCATATTTCTGGTTTACTAGCATATGGGAATCTGCTTCTCTATAATTTTATATTCTTTACACATATTACTTTATGCATAATTATAGTGTATTAGGATATTTTGAATTATTAAGTGCTCACTGGGCTCTGGGAGTGCTCAGAAGCAACAGAAAAAAATATCTCTGGCATCAGTGCTGAATCACATGTTCTTGGGAACAAGTTTGGCCTAGAATGTTAAATAGCTTACTAGAACATAGCTCTGAGCTGTAATGCCCAATTCACTTTCTGCTCCATCAAAAAATAAAGTTGTGACAGTGTTTCATGCCTTACTTTTATATTTAAGATTAATTTTTTTAAATGAACTTTAGTTTCTCATTTTAAACTAATGAGAAATTAAATCATGAAAAAGGTAGACTCCCCTTTTACTTAAAGATGAATTTTTTTACTCCTTTTTGGGAAGATACAAGGTAGAGAGAGGAACTACTTTTTGACTAGTTAATAAAGCTCTGTCACTAAAGGTAAAACAAAATCATTCTTCTGTTCCATTCTTGGTTATTTGGGGACTGTCCCAGCAACCAATTGGTAGATTCTCCAGGTCCACTAACCATCCCCCTGTTCTCTTCTTGCTAGAACTTCCATTAATACTATGGTGTTACAAATGGAAGGAATTAAATCCCAAAACTATTTGAATTTGCTCTTTTATGTAAGGTTAGGTAAAGGTTTTAGAGATGGACATGGAGAAGGCTATTGACTAAAATGTAGGATTATAAATAATGTACCAATGCCATAGATACCCCCCCCATATGAATAACTGGAAGAAGTTTATCATCTCTTGCATTACAAATGACTGTGTATGAAACAGCAACTTATATTGCTCAAAAACTCAAATTTTAAAAGAAAACTTTTTTAGGAAAACCATAATTAGTAAATCATCACAATTATCACAATTTTTAGTTGTAAAAGCTTAGAGCTTTAAAAAAAAGTAAGATGGGACTTTACATACTATAGAAATTTTTTTATGCTAACATGGCTAGCAAAACAGAAAACATATACTAATTTATAGTTTGGGGAGAGAGAGATTTCATTGATCTAAAGGAACTCTGCTGTTGAAAACCAAAGGCTATTCTTCAGTTTATAGAAAGTTTCTTTAGTTATTAAAAGGTTAAGTGACTTCCTTAGGGTCATATAGTAAGGATATATTAGACTCAAACTCAGGATACTGAGTTCTGATACTGAGACAAGATTATCTATTTACTATACCACTCTCAATCAATATGTATAGTACTTGCTCTAAAATTAAAGAAATATGGCTAATTAAGTAAACAGATCATTTTGAAAAAAATAATTCTATAAAAGAAAGCAATTAGCTTTTAGGCTAATTGTCCAAATAAATGATATCTCAAATAATCTTTCTTAAATGACCCACTTATCATGCTACTAAAATGATACTAGAAAGTCAGACTAAATGATGAAAAGACTAAAGAGAGCCTGACAGTATATTTAGAAACTTGTCAAATCTTTATCCTGTCTAATTCTAGGTTTACAATTTAAAAAGAAATTTATGAAACTAGGGTAGGATGGAGAGGAAATCAAGATGATGAAAATTTAGGAAATAAGACATCTGATGAAGAGCAAAAGGAACTGTAATAATGAAAACTAGAGAAAATGAAGCTAGAAGAAATTGATCATCTTCCTTAAGAAAATGGACAACTTTTAGAAATACTATTATTTCTCTAGTAAGGATAAAATAAAAACATTAGTTAAAGGAATAACTTTAAAAGGGTAAAGAACACGTTTCCTTACTGTAAGAATGTTCTGTAGAATGCAGGACTATGTTAGGAGTGGAATGGTAGTGACTATTACTTGTCTTGGGGTATGGGTCTGCCTCCAGGGTTGAGATATGCATTAAATGTGGTTTATAGATAACATAAAGTCCAATGGTTAGTCTGAGAAAACTATAGTGCCTTGAATAATTGGTTTTAAATCCCCAAATTATCAAGAGAAGTGATGAAAAAGAGCGATGACAGACTGACTGTTAGTAGGCACTAAATTAGCTCCTTAAAACTTTACCTGATTCATGGAGGCTATGTTTAAGTTATTAAGCTGCTTCTATCTCTCTACAATTTGAGAGATATCTATAATATGAGATCTTCTGACTATTTGTGATTAATAATTCAATAATATATTGAATTATATATATATACCATATATATAAATATATAATATATATATGCATACATATATATATTATATATATATATACATCACTGTCATCACAGCTAAAAAAAACAGTAAAAAAAGCTAACAATGCTGACAAAGGTAGTCTAATGTATTCTTTTTCCATGGATTTAGATGAAGAGCCCTTCTTAATTCTTGCAGACCATCATGAAATAAGAAAAATTAGCACAGATGGATCCAACTATACATTATTGAAACAGGTACAGTGGCACGAGTTTGACTGATTTTTAACATGGTTTTATTTTTGTTTGCTGATATAAATTAGGAAGCAATCACCACCATCACAACTTGGAAAATGTGAATGTTGTTTTTTACCTTAATGTAGAAACTTTTATAGTAATGGATTCACATATCTATGTAGGGTTATCAAGAAAATAAGATTTTATTCCTGCTATCAATGAACTAGGTCTAAGATGGAGATAACAGGTGTAACTAGTATATATGGTGGAAAATAAAAGTGGTATAAGACAGTTACAAATTGCTCTTGGTTCTCTTAAGAAGGAAAGATTATATCTAGTTGGAATTTCAGAATAGATTTCATAGATGAGACGGCATTTGAGTTGGCCTAGCATTGAAAGGTGTGGCTGAACATGGCACCAGTCTGGAGTTCATTATAATGTAACTAGACTAAAAATGAACCTTACTTGGATGCAAATGCACCTCTGATCTTGAGAAAGGGATTTCATTCATATCAGGACCATCACACTTACTGCAACTGTTCCATTTTTTTTCTCACAACTTTGGAGCAGTTTATACCCTTGAATAATTCAGCTTTTTAACAAACTTTGGTGTGCAAAGTATTTTCTCAAAGTAACACTGTATGGTAGGTAGTTCAAATATTTTTATTATAGGGAAGGAAACCAAAGATACTAGAGCTAACATGGCTTGGTCATTGTAGAAGATGGGACTCAACTTCAGGTTTCCCAAATCCTAGCCCATAATTCTTTTTTGCTCCCTAGTTATATAATAATGCCAGAAATACCTTCCTCAGACTCAGTAGCTTCCCATTGCAAATTTCTTTTCAAGTGTACCGAAATATATAAAATAACATTTAATTGACCATTTTTAAAATGGCTACCTTCCATTTTAGGGTCAAAACTGTGTATTGATTTCAAGGCAGAGGAGTGGCAAGAGCCAGGCAATGGGGATTAAGTGACTTACCCAGGATCACTCAGCTAGGAAGTGTCTGAGACCAGATATGAACCAAAGACCTCCTGTCTATAAGCCTGGCTCTCAATCCACTGAGCCACCCAGCTGCCCCAACTTCTTTGTTGTTGTTGTTTTAATAGGGAATAACTTACATAGACATTCCTATCCATGACCTAAGTAACATGACATGTCAGAGGTGGGGGGTGGGAAGGTAAAAAGGGCACGGAATAAGCATTTATTTAGCACCTTCTGCATGTCAGGCACAGTGATAAGTGCTTTGCAATTGTTTTCTCATTTGATCCTCACAACAGCCATAAGCTGTTATTATCTCTATTTTACATTTGAGGAAATCTGCCTTGATGTCTCACATAGAGTAGTAAGGGTCTGAGGTTGGCGTTGAACTCAGATCTCCCTGACTCTGGCCCAATGCTCTGTCTACTATGCCACTAAACTCCCTTAAACCCAGATATTCTTGGCTCTGCAACTATCTCTCAAAAAGAAGTCTGGGCTGGATTTAGGTGGGCTAGTCTTAGCAGACAGACACAGAGTCTGTCCCTATGCTTATATTTGGAGGTTAGCAGATTGGCATCGAGGCTTTTTAAATCACTGGAATAACCTCTGAGAATCAAAGGTTACCTCTGAGCCCCGAGAAGGTTATTTCAAAGCATAGTTTTTATCTATGCATGCTAGACCTTAAATATATACACCAAATTTAGAAAATGTGTTTTTAATAGCATGGGTTTTTTTTTTTGACTGAGAATTAATCAAGTAGCTTCAGAAATGCTAACCAATTCAATTTAAACAGTACCTTTTATTCTAGTGAAATTGTGTGGAGAAACACAACACAATTTCCCAAATTAATCATCTTGAACCAAAGGGTGCAAATCTTCAGCTAAAGAAATGAGAGAAGCAAATAGGATTTTGATGAAACCAATTTTCAGTTCTGAAACCACTGGGATAAACGCAGCTTTCAGACATTACTTTAGCCATGGCCCCTAGCTATTTTAATGTATCTAGCCTACTATTCCATAAAGATAACAATACGCTCTTCTTTTATGTGCATACTATTTAGAGTAAAATTTCTGAGGAAATTGATAAGTTTGGTGAACTAAATACACACATACATGTATGTGTATATACATGGATACATAGGTTTACATTGTAAATATATAAATATATGTAATTATAATAACTAATATGAATAAAATAATATAAAATAATTATAACTAATCTAGATTAATTTTAAAGTTCACAAAGTACTTATTTTATTGTCTCAACATCCCTTAGGGAAACTGCTATTTTCTTTCAGATTGAGGAATGGAGATAGCCAGAGGTTAAGAGATTTGCCTGGGGTCACACAGCTAGTAAAGACTGAGGGAAGATGAGGACTTGGGTTTCCTGGCTTTTGGTAGTATTCTATACACTGTGTCATATAGCTGTTTATATAGTCATATATCTCTATCAATTGATAAGTTGATAGATATAGGCATATAGATATTCACAATGAAAATTCCTATACACATCTATTTTGCCTTCAATTAATTAATGTTTGTGTGTTAAATTCAGAATAAAAATTTTATTATCTAAATTTGTTATATAAAAAAGTAGCATAATTTCATTGTAGGTGATACTTATTAAAATTTTATGCTTGATTATGGGTGTTCCTAATATAGTTTTCTTTTAGAACCTCACAACTAGGATTGTTAAATTGTTCCTTCAGAAAGCATGGAAAAGGAGGATATTTGTAGTAAAATAGGATGGATATTTATAGATTACTGCTAGAATTAATTGATTAATTGAGTCTGTTTGAAATATAATGGTTATAACTTAGAATTTTCATTAAAGGTACATATTTATTGTAGAGGTAGGTTTTCTTGTGTGTTTAACATGTATGCAGTTAAGGAATCCAGGTGCTACTCTATTCTGTCAAGGTTTATAGAGTCTGAATCACAATGAGTATTTGTTAGCATCTGTCGTGGATAATAATTTGCTATCTTTAATAAATTTAAAGAGTTGCTAAAAGTACTTACAGATGAAGCAATTTGTCCAGGGTCACACAAACATTATTGTCAGCAAGGATACTCCAAATTTAATTGGTTTTCCAGTAGCAAAGAGATTTATATAGAACCATCATTATTTTCTTGGCTGGCTTCTTGTTGTGACCAAATAGAGTGTATCTGTGTGGAGCTCAACACTTTGGTTCTCTATTGTAATCTAATACCAGGAAACAGAATGTTTATCATATAAAACTAACACATCAATATAGGCATTGCATAGAGACTTAATCTTATTTACATCACATTCTACCATACAGATATTTTCTGAGATCTGTGAATGGGGACCTAAGTACCATAAGATATTATTTTTTTAAATATTTAGTATTGACCAACACCTAGACTATACTGGTTTTATTGTGGAATCATCTCTGGTCATGCAAATCTTTCCATTTCATGTTATTCAAAAAACCATGTCTTGAATGAATCATTTCTTGAATGCCTGATGTAGCAGTCCACCCCTAGCTATGGGCAAGGGGAACAGTTGGTATGTACAGATTGTCTTAGAAGAGAGCATGACTGAGCATGCTCAGTATTGCACATGGCTGGGAAAGCCACTGACCCTTGACCCCAGCTTCCCCCAGATTAGGCAGGAACACAGGTTTCTTTGTGCTCACCTGGTTGAGAGAAACCACACCTATACCTTGTCATTAACCAATTATGATCATCCCTATGTACTGTGTATATTTGCATATAAATAGGGCCCAGCCAGCTCAGTCTCTCTCTCTTCTGCTCTTCCTCCCTTCCAGTTCTCACTGATGCCTGTCCTTGCTGGGGCCTGGCCTTCGGCCAGGCTCCTTCTTTAATCTTTCTCTTTCATCTCTCCGACCTGTGTGGTATTAAATGTGGATCTCTGGACTGGTATAAGCTTTCGAAATGGTCCTTTGATCAGAGCTTGACTGTGGCTCATTGGTAATTAATAAAAGACTCATTCCTGCCACCTCATATCTCTACTTTGACTCCGTCATCCCCCTCGTGGTATCTAAAACTTCTATCCTTTCTCTATCTTCCTACCTTAAAGCTTCTCTCTCCCTTCTGAGGAAGCTTTACCTATTATGCATACTGGGCTTGGGATATATGGATAAAAGCTTCATGATATTTCCTATTATGTTGTGCAAAACCTAGTAGCATAAAAAAGATTTTAAATCAGAACCTTGCTTTCTTTTAAATCATCTTTGCCACAGCTAGGTGGCATAGTGGATAGAAAGAACACTGGACCTAAAGTCAGGAAGACATGAGTTTAAATCCAGAACAGATGCTTACTAGTTGTATTACCCTAGGCAAGTCATGTAACCCTGCTCGTCCCCGTTTCTTCATTCACAAAAAAAGCTAGAGAAGCAAATGGCAAACCTCTCTCTAGTTTCTTGGCCAAGAAAGCCCCAAAATGAAGTCAAAAAGTATCAGACATGACTGAAATGACTGAACAACAGCATCAAATATATTAACTGTATATTACTAATGATTTTGTGAAATAAATGGCATAAGGATAGAGATTAGATCTATAATTTCATTGATATAGGCAATTTCAAAATGAGAAAAATTCTCTCTATTGATCAAAAATCTGTCTGTTCTATAATTTATAGGTTTAGACACTTGGAAGCACTGAAAAAAACTAGTCATTTGGAAGGGATCACATGCTGGTATTTGTCAGATGTGAGACTTGAAGCTAGAACTTACTGACTCTAGATCAGCTCTTTATCCATTACACTTTACTCCCTCGCTACATTATCAATATAAGCATGGTATATTAATTATGTAATTATATGTATTGTAATTCCTCTTTTGTGGGGGAGGAAATTAAGTGTTAGGGAAAGTAATATTTCACGAGGTCAAGGAAGGAGGTGATGGGCCTTGGATGTGAACCCTACGTTTCTGACTTTTAACCCAGAAATCTTTCCATTATGACAATCTGAAATCCTTGGAACACTGAGTGATTTTTATAGAAAATTTGATGTTTTCATTTAGACTAAGGTTAAGAACTATAAAAACACTATTCTCTTTAAGTTGATACTATGATTAACAGATCTTTGAGATAAGCTCTGTAACATTTCTAAATTCCTGGGCACCTTAAGATCTACAAATAAACTGAGAGATAAATATAACACATCTCTTTTATCCTCAGAGGATTCCCATTTGAATTGGAACTGTTTTCCCACTCATTCTTCATTGTTTTTGTTTTGTAGATTAGCCCAATTGGACTCTTTCTGACCCCATTTGGGAATTCCTTGGCAAAGACACTATAGTTTGTCATTTCCTTCTCCAAATCATTTTAAAGATTAGGAAATCGAAGCAAACAGGGTTAAATGATTTGCCCAGATTTGGTAGGATTTGAACTCAGGCCCTCCTGACTTCAGAACTGGCACTTTATACACTAGCTGCCTACCAACCCATCTCAATTTAATTAGAATTAGACTAGGCCTACTAATGTAAAGTGACAGTGCATTTCTCTGAGGACTTTGCCCATAGAATTCACTCCACTGAATTATTAATTCAAAAGTTCTTTACATATTTATAAACCATTCTTGAATATTGGAAAGCCAGTCTATGTGTTTGAAACTCTGACCTAAGATATTTTAGTCCACTGAGCTAGTAAATCCATAAACCCAAACAACAGGTTAGAGTTAAAATAACCCCCAAGCAATCATTTAAACAGCTATGTAGCTAAGATGCCCAGGATCTGGATGCACAATCCCCAAATCAAATCAGACAGACAGCAGAACTGCCAAACCAAAGATCTGTAGCCGCCAGAAACTCATCAACTGCATTTCTGTTGTATTACCTGCTAAAAAATGCATAACCATTAGTCTGAAGGGAGACATTTCTTCACATTTCAACCATGTAGCATAATCAGATGATGATTACCCAGTTCCCTTTAGGCCAAATCCACACCTAAGGTTATATCTTTTAAATTCTAATATGATACTATATTGCCTAAGGGGCCATTTGAAGCATGAAAAGGAAGGAAGCTCATCTATGCTGTTGTTGGGACAAGAGCATATGGGGAAACTAAAATTTCTAAGCCTTCTCCCCTGTCTTTCAAATGATGTCTATGCAAGGATAGACTTGAATCTTCAGGGAGATTTTTTTTCCACCTCTCTGATTCAGAAATGTAATTCCCCCAACCCCTTTGGTCAACTAACCAAGTAGATTAGGAAATGTATTCTGGGCTGAAATTAGACTGAAATTATGACAATAGTATCACATAAAAGGAGTCTTCATTCTATCTCCTTAAAAGTAAAATTATTAGTTTTTTTATTTGAATCATTAACTAGTTAAATCTGGCCCCAGACACTTCCTAACTGTGTGACCCTGGGCAAGTCACTTAACCCCAGTTGCCTTGCCCTCACTGTTCTTCTGCCTTGGAAGAAATACTTAGTATTGATTCTAAGAGAGAAGGTAAAAGTTTGATTTTTTTTTTAAAAGAATCATTATCTAGTAATACGGTTTTATGTCACCTACTCTGAATATTTTTCAAAATAAATCATGAATGCATTTTAAATATGTTGTGTAGAAACTGTAAACACGCTGGTTCTTTTATTGCTTATAAATGCTGTTTTCTTTGAATAATTATATGAATTTTACTTATGAATTACACCTCTGAGCTCATGCCATGTTTTTAAAAAAGTATCGAAAATAAAATGACAATTTAAATTCATCCCTTTTAATTTTAGGGATTAAACAATGTGATTGCTATAGACTTTGACTACAGAGAAGAGTTCATCTATTGGATTGATTCCAGCCGACCCAATGGCAGCCGGATAAATAGGATGTATCTAAATGGAAGTGACATAAAGGTAACTAGAAACTAACTGAGATGGAATTACTAGAATAATGTTATTAGTATGGTTGAATGAAATAGGTAATGTTATTTGATGGTAATGACCCAACTTGTAGAGGAAATTAGATTGGTTTAAATTCCACATCTGTATATTATGAGTTGATAAACACTTAAAGGGTAATGAGAGACTTTTTCATGCTCATATTTCATTAGGGCACATTACATATGATAAAATAAAAGCAAATTGGGTAAATATAATTTGGTCTCTTTATCACAACCCTAGAAAACATGATGAATGCTTCTGTTTTAGTTCATTATAATCCAAGATTCAATTGTCTTGATTTATATAGTACAGAACAAGTTAAATTTGAGAAATGGTAATTACAGAATTAAATGAAATATTTTACATTGAAAACACATTAACATGAGAATTAATTCAGAATAGATGGAGATACTTGAAAATATATATGTTATATGAAGAAAGTTCTGATTAATATTATTATGATGAAAGTTTATGTTCTAACTTCAGATATGGAAAAGATTGGTCAGCTTGGGATATATTATCCCTCTTTCTTTGTCATCCTGAGTTTTAGAGCCAGATAATCTCTGCCAAATATTATTAGCTCCACTGAGATGTGAATTATAGTCTGTTACAAAGCAATTTCTAATTGTAAAGAACATGATAGTCAGCTGTTTTAGGTAACCTATTTTAGAAGTATAAGATAATGGGTGACTTTTTCTTTAGGGCAAAACTTCAGAAGATATTTCAGAAACTCAATATGGCACAGGCAATGTTTACATAATGTCAAAAAATCCAAGTAATTCAATTATCTTACTAAAAACAATCAATACAATTTCCCGTTTCCACATAAATCTTGTTTATCAGTTGCTTCCATCATGTCTCATTCTTTGTCATTGTCCATTTGGGATATTCTTGGCAATGATACATGAGTGGTTTAGCATTGCCTTCTCCATCTAATTCTATGGATGAGGATACTGAGGCAGAATTAAGCAACTTGCCCAAGGTCACATAACTACTATATGTCAGAGGCCAGTTTTGAACTCAGGTCTCCTTGACTCCAAGCCCAGTTCCCTGCCCACTACACCATTTAGCTGCCTTCCACATTATAAAATCAAATAAAAAGTCAATTGAATGTTTCATTTTTTAATGGATGGTTTAAATTCAACCTTGCCACCAAAAGTCCATATCTATGTTCAAGTTAGCATCAAATAGTGTTATTTGATTTTGTGTATTATAAGACTCATGGGCATTTTAGGCAGAGTAGTCAGGATTTTATTGTATTACCCTTCACATTTCCACAGTTGCACTCAACTTTATTATAGCCTGGTATGAGGCCATAGAATTTGCACATTATGCATCTTTCTTCCCTGCGGGTTACTGTTTCCTTGGCCAAATATGAAATAGTTGGCCATCCCCCAGGATGCCCTTTTTGCGAAAGTAGTTGTGACTTGATGTCAGTTTAGATCTTAAAATTAGATCATATACTAACGTCTGTTTCAATCTTCTAGGCTATTATATGCATTTCATTGACATAACTGATGTCTTCACACTTTTTTGTTGCCAGCATTTGTTTTCCTTAATCTTAATTATTGTTATAAATTATATCCAGTTGACAGGTACCTATAGATTTAAATCAGTGTCAGTAAAGAAATTGATACTTCTTTCCTTCTCTAATTCATGTACAAAATAGAAATAAATGTTAATAGCCAATATAATCATTTCGATTTACAAAAAAAAAAATGAGAGCCCCAAAATAAGTGATTAATACTCAGGATTCTACTGAATGTGATTTTGGGCCACCTCATATATGCCATGTTAGTAGAATACAATTCATTTTCCTGGAAATTTATTCTCATGTGTAAGGAATAAAACTAATGATTTGACTAAAATATAAGAGAATGTGGTCGCCAATATTATAACTCAAGTCAAAAATGACTTTTTATTTAGCAGCTTTATTTTTAAAATAGAGGGAAAGAGTACATAGGGAAATGTGAAAGAGGGTAGAGCAGTCTAGCTAATCATCCTAAATGTTTCTCCAGTGTCTGGCTCAACTCAGGCAGAGCTTGTTAACCATCCACCAGAGGGTTCTCAGCCGGAGGGCCATTTAGCTAAGTACCTGGTGGTGAATAACCACTTGACCTCCTCCAGAAACTAATCTCTCCAGAAGCCAGGAAAGAAATCATCTTTTCATTCACCCACCTTGTAGTCCAAAGGGGAAGTTCCAAGAGCAATCTTATCAAATGCTAGAATCTCAGGTCCATGCTGAAGAAGGTCCTTCACAAGTTTCCAGAGCCTCGAAAGAACTCAAAGACCTCATGATAGGAAGTTTTGGCCACTTTTAAAAACCCTTCTTTGTATCACTTCCTGTTCCTTCCTCCACTTTAGAGGACCAATTGTAGTCTTTAAATTTGCTTAGGACTGCCAAGGGGGAAGTCAGTTGTTTCTGGAGGTGCAAACTCCTTTAGTAAGTAGTTTGCGGACTTCCTACTTTAGGGTGAAGTAGGCATATATTTGCTTTTGTGGATTAAATTTAAAAGTAGACAAGGGGAGAGAGTTAATCCCATCTTCACATATGATAGCCAGAACTGAAGCAACAGTTAGGTAAGAGGATAATTTTTGACCCGGCTAGTTTGCATGCAAGATACATGATATATAGTTGTTAGTTTTTAAAATTTCATTTCCATTTTTTAAAAAATCCAATTAGTGAAAGTAATATTAGCCAAAGTAAAGAAAACTATTGGAAAAAATAACCAATCTTTTCTAGGGAGCTCATGAAATATCAATGGTTGCTTTTAATCTTTCTTTTTTACTTCCTTGCTTCTCCTTCCTTCCTTCCTTCCTTCCTTCCTTCCTTCCTTCCTTCCTTCCTTCCTTCCTTCCTTCCTTTCTTTTTCTTTATTCAGAAGGTCCAAATAAAAAAGTATCATTAAGATGTGATGAACAACAATACAGTTCTACCTAAATTTTTTTTCTTTTTATTATTTTTTTAAAGATTATTTTATTTGGTCATTTCTGAACATTATTCATTGGGGACAAAAATCATTTTCTTTTCCTCCCCCCCACCCCCCACCTATCCCATAGCCGATGCGCAATTCCACTGGGTATCACAAGTGTTCTTGATTCGAACCCATTTCCATGTTGATGGTATTTGCATTAGAGTGTTCATTCAGAGTCTCTTCTCAGTCATATCCCCTCCATCCCTGTAGTCAAGCAGTTGCTTTTCCTTGGTGTTTTTACTCCCACAGTTTGTCCTCTGCTTGTGGATAGTGTTTTTTCTCCTAGATCCCTGCAGATTGTTCAGGGACATTTTTTTCTTTTTAAAGAAGAAAGTCAATATGAAATTATTATAGACATTTATATTTTGGACAATTTCTCATCTATAAATAAATGTAAAAGCTAGTAAATATGCAAAAAATTAAGTAAAATCTAAGAAATGAATTCAGTTTAAAAGTTTATAATACAAATTTTATATCTTTATAAAAATTATGAAACAATCATTTAGTTCTTATTCTAATGTTTATATTTATAATATCTTCCATTCTTTTTTTGTTAGGTGGTACACAACACAGCAGTTCCTAACGCACTTGCCGTGGATTGGATTGGGAAGAACCTTTATTGGTCTGACACAGAAAAAAGGATCATTGAGGTCTCTAAGCTAAATGGATTGTATCCAACTATACTTGTGAGCAAAAGACTGAGGTTTCCCAGGGATATTTCTTTAGATCCTCGTGCTGGGTATGTAGTAGTAATATAAAACCTTAACTTCAATTATATTTCTGTTAAACTAATAACACAATGAGTTAACTCAATCAATTGGGGGGGGGCAGTTAAATTGGCCTTATCTGTCAGAATACAGAAAGTTAATATTAGTGTTCTGATAATGTATCTCTGTCTACATACACAAATATATTACTTAGGAACTGGTTTTAAAAATGGGAATGTGATCACCAGTAGCAAAATGTTAAAAAGCATATAGGGAATTTTATGGAATTAAGATAAAATTATGATAAAATTAAGATTAAATTAAAATTAAAAAATTAAGATAAAAATCATGTCACCTTAGTAACTCTTTTTACATTGTGAGTAGTGTTAATGAGGATTTTGAAGTGACAAAATGGATCTTATAGTGGTATCTATTACAGTAGTTACTATTTCAGTAGACATTTAAAAGTATTCTGGATTGTCTAGGTAATATTTACTCGTGTATTTGCATTGGGGAGCATGAACTGATAGCATCCACCTGTTCTAGATTCTTATACCCCAAAGCCTGAGGGAATAAGCATTATTCATAAAATTCACATCAGACATGTGGAGAGAGTATTTATTAAGGGCTTATATATCTGGCACTGTTGTAGGTACTAGAGATAAAGACACAAATAAGAAATAGTGTTTGCCTTCAAGGAGCTCATATTCTAAAGGAGAAGACAACCCAGAAAGGAATAAAAAAAGAGTAAGGGTGCCCAGAGAATAGTGTGGAGTAGACCTGGAAAAGAGTTCTAGGTCTTGGGAAGATAAGACAGGAGTTCATTTATCAAATCTGAGCAAGCCAGGGATGGAGCCTAGGTTACCAGTGGACTATTGTGTAAAGAGACGCCACCCACCCTCCCACTGCCCCCACCCAGGCCGCATCACCCCCTAGACTCATCCGACCTGTGTCCCTGTGCTGCGTGACTAGATGTCACGTGAAAACTCCAAACAGAAGAGTCCTAGGAACATGACCAGGAACTAAAGGTTATGGGTCTTGGCCAAAAGAAGAGGATAAAAAAACAGTGTGAGAGGGTGCTGGATCTCTCTGTTCTCTCGGTTGGGGGCGTTGCAGGAAGCTGGCTGAGAGCCATGAGGCCGACCGCCATGCTGGAGATATATTTTTAACAAAAAGGTAAATAAATAAGCAAAAAAAAAAAAGAAAAACCCTCCATTTAAGCATCTGATATGATTAGGCCTACTAACAATTCATGCTATCCAACTCCAGCCCAGCTAATCAGTGCTGCTTGTAAGACCTAAAGATTTATACAGATGAAAAGGCATATTCGTCAGTATGACAGAATTTTATAATTGTAGAGATCTCCAATTCTATAGCAACTACTTGAATCTGAATCTGAAATCCTCCTACTGTATTAAATAATTAATCATTCAGCCTCCTCTCTTAGATGGCTAATGTTGGAGAACGTATTACCTCTTAAAGCATTTCATTTCTACTTTTGGATAGCAATTCTTATTAATAAGCTTTTTTCCCTTTTTAAAAAATCTTTTAAAAATAAATTCCATATTTTATTTCTCCCTCTAAGCCCTCCTTTTACCTATTGAGGTAAGCAATTTATCAATGTTATATTTAAAATCATGAAAAAAAAAATTTCCATATTAACCACATAACAAAAAAAGCAAGAAAAATAAATAAGTAAAGACATTATTCTTCAGTTTGCACTCAAAGTTCATTAGTTCCCTCTCTGAAGGAGAATAGCAGGAACTTTTTCTTTATATCAAGTCAAAATCTGCTTCTTGGTAATTTCCCATTATTGTTCCTAGTTGTGTTTTGGAGGCCAAAGTAAAGAAATCTGATCATTTCCACACATGATTTCCCTTCAAATGCTTGGTGATACCTTTCACCAGCTACGTCTTTTTTTCTTCATGCTAGAATGGAAGACAATACTTTAGATGTGGTCTGAAGAGTGCAAAGTGCACTGGTAATATCACTGCTGGGATGGAATCTATACCTCTCAATATAACCCAAGATAACCATAGCTTTTTACCTCCCCAATACTATATTTCACTATTGACTCAGATTGAACTGGCAGTGAGGTAAAACCCCATTGTTTTCAGGTTGACTACCATCATCACATTCCCCTTATTCTGAACTTAGGGAATTGATTTTTTGAACCCACATATAAGACATTTATCTTTATAAAATTAAATTTAGTTAGTTTAGGTATAATGTTCCATTCTATCAGGATCTTCTTGAATGTTAGCTCTCTACTTCAACATGTTATCTATCCTTCCCTTTGTTATCTACAAATCTCATAAATATTATAAAATGTTAAATAATTCTGGGATGGGATTTTTAATTCATTTTTTAAAAAATTTTTATCACATTTTATCAAAGGTATCCCTGAGATGTCTTTACATTGTCTTTGCTTTTCTCAATTTAATTACATGCTACACTCTTTTTTTTATATTGTTGCAATCTGCATAAGTATTTTGCTGAAATTTATTGAAGCTTTTGTTTCTTTAGTTGGACAAATATGTTCTTTATGATTGATTATTCAGCTTAAAAGCTATGAATGTACATCCTAATGAAATGGAATATTTAAGTATATATGCATTATTTTGGAAACTGACAACTTTCATCTTACTGACCTTTCCTTTTTTTCTTTCAATGATGACACTCCTGAAGTTGTTTTTGTTTTTTGTTTTTTTTCCACATCCTTTTTTTTCTCCTTACCTGATCTCATTCATTCTCTTGCCTTGACTTAGGGCTCCATGTAGATGCAGCCTTTCTTTGCCTGACCAATGCTTTTTGAAAATCTCCACCAGTTCCTCAAATTCAACATTTACAACACCAAAATCTTCATTTTTCTTTATGATACAAACCAGTTTCTCCTTCTGACTCTGATTTTTTATTGCATTACAGTGATCCTAATTATTCTGGCTCATTTTGAATTTGTTTTTGACACATTTTTATCCATTCTTCCCTACTCTGAAGTCAGTAGTACAGCTATTCTTTTTTATAGATGATGAAACAGAATCTCAAAAACAGTGACTTCCTCAAGGTAGTTTAAATAATGAGATGGGAAACCAAGTTCCAAAATTGATCTTCAGACTCTGAGTACATGTTGTTTCTAAAAAATTGTTTTCTAATGTCAGCTATACACCACACACATACATATATACACACAAGCATGTGCACATACACATAAACATACCAAGAATGCTACAGTTGTTGTTGTTATCATTAGCTTTAAATTATGTTGTGTTTTTAGATAGAGGAGTTTTATTTCACAATTTTCTCATTACAACTTAGTGACTATGTATAGACTGCAAAAATAATTTCTTGATCCAGATTTAGCATGTTTATTATGCTTGTCGACACAACAAAATTGAAGGAAGCTTTTTATTATCATTATTATTAGAGAACATAAGCAAGCAGTATAATAAGATAGTAATTACACGAGTTTGAAACTTCGGTTGTCTAAATTAATTTAGAATATCATTGCTTATCCAAGCGTTCCTATAATCATCTTGTATTATACTGGGGAGATTTCTTCTTTATAATACGAGTCTATAACTTTTTTAATATTATAGAATATTATTAACATTATAGGATATCTTATTCATCCTGTCTATACTTTTATACATTTATTCTAAAATGTATATGATTAGGTTTTTTAAATTACTGTCTTGATTCCTAAAATGAGAATTGTATTTCAGATAATAATAATGGCATCGACAATATTTGCATTAAGGAGTTTAAGACGACAAAGTGATTTCCTTCTATACAACGTTACTATAAAAGTTCCATCATTCTTTTACTTTTAACATGTTCTCTTTGACATTTCAATGACTTTTGAATAATATCAACTCTTGATCAACCAGATCAGTTATTCTGAATCACACACACAATAGTCTCCATTTCTGTAATACATTCCCTTCAAATATAAGAATGTCATGTATATCAGATGTGTTCATTTAGAAGTGGGCAATGATTTTGACCCCTTTACTGTAATTTTCTACTGAGTGTCCAAGTCACTGTCTAGCTGTCTCTAACAACTGGGAATTGCTTCCCGTTTGATATACATATTTCTGGAAGCAGCTTTATGTTCTAAATGAAGAAAACATATTTGCTTGATAATAATAGGCTTGTAAAGATTCCTATTTATGAAGCAATAACGATATCCCAGGCTAAGAAACACCTCAGCATTCAGCTTTGTACTTTATTTCTCCCAGGTTATAGTTATTATTACCTCATAAACAGAAAGCAGCCTCAAGTTATCATCAACATAAACTCATCTATTAAAATTGTCAATTAAAACACCAAAGTAGTAATTTACTGGGACTATTATGAAAGACTCCTTCAGTTTTCTTTTTCTTTGATAATATTTGGATTTCTAAGCGAATGTGCTATATTACTACCTTAGTAGCTAATAAAAATTGAACCATTTTTATGAAACAATTAAATTCAACTTCTAAATGGGAAAATAAAATGGTAGCTTTTCAATTGTGCTTCCATCTACATCCTCCAGAATGTGTCAAAAAATATCAAAAGCACTTTTGATAGGCTATTCTATATTTCTATAATTTTGTGGTTCTAACTAAATTGTTATAAAAGTTTTTTTAATACATTTACTTATTTTTCCCCTTTTCCTTGACACCCAACTCCACTGTTGGCCCACATCTCATGACCCAACTCATGAGCCCAAGAGTTAGAATTCACATACATCTCTATCTTCACTTCCAAGTCAAAACACTAACTCTATCCTCCATCAATAAATAAAGCTTCTTTGAAGTACTCATCATCCAATTACATCACACTGACCAAATCATTTTAGCTGTCTGTTGACATCAAGGATACTCTTGCATCATCCTGAGCGACTTTAGTACAGACCATCTTCCTCTTTATCTACCCCCTCGACATGATTTTAATGACTTTGTGATTTATGTTTGTGATCCTTATAACATTCCGACCTCTCCACTCCTCAGCTTCAATTCCCTTGCCCTCCATCATCAAATAAACCTCGTGTACTTTTTAGACCTAACATCTTTCAGTGAACAGAAACTCTTTTATTTGTAAGATCTTTCAGTCTAAAATTCTCATTTTGTCTTTTATTTTTATAATTTTCTCTCCTCGCTGTCATTAACTTGTTCCCTATCCAATAAGTTTTTGATCCTTGTTATCAAAGCTAGTTGTTTTCATTCAGATTTTATTTCTATCTCTTTGCAGTTATGACTTTTTAGTCAGACATTCCAACAATGCTCCGTCATCTAACTTTTGTACTTTTCTTTCTTACATTTGCATTCTCTTAATTTCCAACCCTAACTTCTCTGTTTCTATTCCTGTCCTTTATTCCAGTTGGATACCAAATCCTGTTGATTCCATTTCTGGAATGTTTCTCCCAGTCATTACCTCCTTTTAATTCCCTCAACCAGTGACTAGAAAAGATTTTTTTTTTCCATCTTGCGTGGACTGTTGCAATAACCTCTTAATTGGTATTGTAGATTCCATGAAAATAGGGTCAGAAGTTTAGAGCTGAGAGGGACTTCAAAAGTCATTTAATCTGACCTTATTTTATAGAAACTGAGGCCTACATAGATTAATGAAATAATAACAATAATAATAAATGAGCATTCATAGAATGATTTAAGGTTCACAAAGTATTTTTTAAAACCCTTAACTTCCTTCTTGGAGTTAATACTGTGTATTGGCTCCAAGGCAGAAGAGTGGTAAGGGCTAGGCAATGGGGGTCAAGTGACTTGCCCAGGGTCACCCAGCTGGGAAATGTCTGAGGCCAAATTTGAACCCATCTCTGGCCTGGCTCTCAATCCATTGAGCTACCCACCTGCCCCTCACAAAGTATTTTAAAAATAACATCTCACTTGATCTTCAAAAGGACCCTGGAAGACTGGTGCTATTATCGCCCCCATTTTACAGAAGAAGAAGGTAGACATACCAAAGTTGTGATTTGTCCTGAGTTATACAGTGAGTAAGTGTGTGAGGCTGGACTTGAAATCAGGTTTTCCTACATTAGGTCTACCTCTGTATTCACTTGCCAAAGGTCACTCTCCAACCATTCAATCGATTCTATATGTGACTGTCAGACTAATATTTCTTATTCACAGATATAATTGTATCACTGTACTGAACGAGCAATATCATTGCCTAGCAAGTAGAGTTCAGTCTTCTGTTTGGTGATTAATATCCTCTAAAGAAGGGTACTATGCTGCCTTTTTGGGCTTATCTTTCAGCTAGCTATATTAAATATATTCTATATTTTAGCACAGTTGGAATAGTCTGGGCCCCTCAAAATGCTGCCACTCCTTTCATTCCTTTACTCACAGCATCCCAGATACACGCAGCACCCTCTCTCTTCTTCTTCATCTATTATATTCACACACATTTTTAAAGCTCAACTAAAACACTATTATGAATAAAAATTAATCTTAGAGACTTTATACTAAATTTGTAAGCATTTATCAGTAAAAAGAAAGAAAAAAGAAAAATGATTTCCAGGCTTTCTAATGTAAGATAAGATCAGGTCCTGTATTCCAGCCCTGCATGGTCTCTGCTATACAACAGGTTGCTAGAGATGGCTACAAAGATAAATTAATCCTGGGAAGGCTCCAAGAAATGCTGATAGAGCAAGAGATCTGGGAACTTCCTGTGCTGGTTTTTCAAGCCTCCCTCTAGGCCCTTCCCCCAGATCCTTCAATTGGCCCTCAGTTCTCTATATGTCATATCTCTTGGGCTCTATGACTTCCACACTGCTCTGATGGTAGACCCAGATACATGACTATGTGACTCCAATTGTGATGAGTTTTCTGGGATTGGACTGGGTTACAGGCCCTCCAGATATTTAATTCAGATGGCACCACTTTTTGTGGAAATTACCTTCCCCTTTAATATCAAATAAACCTTTATTCTGCATCCCCTTGATACATATGTTATATAATATCATGCCATATTTACCTGTGTTCATGTCTTTCACCAACTTAACTATGAGTTCCATGATATTAAGAACTATGTATTATTAAATTTTTAATTTAATCTTATACCTTTTTATAATATTTCACAAACAATAACTGTGCAATAAATACATCTTTAAATTTGAAAAAAATAAAGTATACCCTAAGCTTTTACCATGGATAATGTGTCCAATGGATATAGTTGACCATCTGTATCCAATTTATTACATATATTTACATCTATATGTAGTCGTTTAGACAAGAACTACCACACAATAAAGGAAACCCTACCCTTTTCCACAATTACTTAAAAACAAAAACCAAACTTTATTAGAGCTACAAACACTAGTTAAAAGATTTATCAGTAATCTTTAAAAGCCAAATTTTAAAAATATTCCTTGTATGATATACTTATTTAACAACTGTTATATTTATAATGTTTATGCATATGTGAGAAAACCTATAAAGAATAATTTAAAATAGAAATGCTGTATTACTTTAAAATATAGTATTCTTTGTTATTCTGAGTGTTAAAGTATATATAAAAAATACTTTGAACACATAGAGAAAGGACACATGAATCCAAGATAAATTTATTTTTATTATTATGGAACAAAAATCAATAAGAGAAAAAAGGAGGAATAGAAGAATAAGAAAAAGAATAAGTATGACAGAGAGGAAGAAGAGGAAAAATAATTTTGGAAAGTTATTGACCTTAAAATCTAATAAGTTAACTGACAAAGTATCTCATATATCTGACACATGTTTATTATACATACCTTTAAGAGTATTAAAATATGGGAAACATTAAAAAAGAGTATTCTAAATACAAAAATCTGAACTAACAAAATAATAAAAGATGGAGTCCTTTACACACATTATAAATAATTCACCACAAAATTCTTCTAAATTGTAGTTTTTAGTGTATTAAAATAGTATTGAAATGACTAAAAAGTTGACTTACAGTTTTTTTTAGTAACATCTCTTACTTATAACAAGGTACACTTGTATTGGCAGGAGTTGAAAAAGGAAATAGTAGATTGTTTTTGGTTTTGTTGCTTATTGGTTTTATAACTACTACTACTATAGTGCTCTTGTGATTAAGAAGATAATAATTTGGAAATTGTCATAAGATGTTTTTGGCTATGTCTATATATCATTATTCCTCTAATCATAAATTTGGTTGTTCACTTGGTTTGAATGATTTTTTCCTCCCTCCACTGAACTAAACAAATAAATAAAATTATTATAAATTAGAACTTCATGGAATATTAGAGGACTAATTAATAATTCTTATCCTTTTCTTCAACTTAATCTAAGAAAAATCTGAAACTCAAAGAGACTGAATGCCTCCACCAAGGTCATATAGTTAATAGGTGGCAAAGAGAGTATTAGAGAACAAAATTCCTTATCTGTGACTTTTTATTCTTTCCCTTTGGGCTAAGTTTGTATAGACTGTAATTCAGAAACTTCAAAATGCAGTTAAGTTCATATACACTTCTCCAACAATCACAAAACATTTTTTCCTAGTTACCAACATAATTTTTATTCCCTTTAAGTGACCTTTAGCGCTCTTCTTCATTGGAAAAGCCCTGATTTTCATATATCTTCTTCCTTGATAAAGAAATATAATTACCTGTACTATAAATAGGTAAGAAGAGGTTCATCCACTCATGCAAATATTCTTTCCCTATGGAAGAAAACCATGGGTCTCAAAGTCTATTATATGAACTTGTAAAGTTAAAAACAAACAATAACCAAACATGCACAAAATATTTCCAACATATTCTTGATTTATTTAGCTAGTTATCGTCTTCCCGTTTTCAGTGAAAGAAACTCATGTGAGGGAGCAAGAAGAGATTAACTGTAAATTGAAAAAAAATAATTATAGATGGATGGTATAAAGAGATTAACTATAAATTGAAAAAACAAATAATTAGAGATTGATAGTACACTTCTAAGTCTATTTTTCCTAATGAAGAACAAAAATTAAAATGCAAAAAGCCCCTATTTTTACTTCCATCTATTTTCATTTATTCTGGTGAAATATACTCATATTGAACTATAAAAGGCATTCTAGGAGTCACAGAACTGAAAAGCCTGTTGTTATGGTTACAAGCTAAGATTCTTTTACATATCCTGTTTACATTTATTCATAACTTACAAAGAATGTATTGTGACTGAGCTTCTTTATATATAGTCTTAGGTGAACTTTGCATATGAGCAAAGAATTTTAGAATGTTCATTTCAGAGTTTCAAGTTAAATCCTGTGTAAAATGTTCATTTTTGCTTTTAACCAGCTAATCTATGCATTGTATGAGAAGAAAATTCAAAATTTACTGGATAATGATTTAGAAGTTACTGTTGAAAATTTATTGATAAAAATGAACAGGACAATGGGCATGAAAATATTTGAAGAAGAAAATCACAGACTAACAATCCCAGAATTCAAAATGATTTGGGAGATCATCTAATCAAATCTCTTACCTGAAGAATAAATAACTTCAACAATATCTCTAATAAATGGACTTCTAGATCTTACTAAAACACTTTCAAAGTCAGGCACTGCATTATCCCCAGAAATGAATTGCATTTTTGGAAAATCCTAATTTTAGGAAGTGCTTTATATAATTAAAATCTTGCTTTCCTTTCAATTGCATTTTATATATGTGTATGTATATATCTCAGAACATTGAAAAGGAAGTAATCCTGTGTACACTCGATCCTGAGTCCACAAATTAAAAACTATTCAAGTTGATTTCTAGGCACTCTTTGAATTTCATCATTCATTACTTTCAAAATTCCCCTCAAAGGATTTACTATAATCAAATGTACTTTAAGCTTACCTTCCATCTTGGAATCAATACTGTGTATTGGTTCTAAGGACGGAGAGTAGTAAGGTCTAGGCAATGGGGGTTAAGTGACCTGCCCAGGGTCACATTGCTATTAAGTGTCTGAGGTCAAATTTGAACCCAGGACCTCTCATCTCTAGGTCTGGCTCTCAATCCACTGAGCCACTCAGCTGCCCTCCAATCTACTTTAATAATTATATAGGATATGATATAGATCTGTTTAACAATGTGTTACTGAGTAAAAGTACAATAGAAATTCTGACAGAAGGATGAATTAAATGGTTAAATATAGTTATGGGAGGTTTCTTGGAACAGGGAGATTATATATGAATTGTGCCTTTATAATAGATGAGGATTTTAATATGTTGATGAGACACCTGTCTGTCAATCAACTAAATTTTATTAAATGCTTACTATATGGTAGACAAGTGCTAAGCATTGGTGATACAAATGAATGAACTCAGGGAGCTCACAATCTAAAGGGTGAGTTAAGTCATTGATTAGGGAGGTTTGGAATATTCTTTTTTAAAATTATAGTAATTGTGGCCCTCAATTACATGTAAAATAATTTTAACATCCATTTTCTATAAAACAAGTTCCAAATGATCTCCCTCTTTCTCAGGCATTCCCTCCTTCATTCCAACCCCACTTATCTCCCTGAGATGGTAAGCAATCTGATACAGAATTGGAAAATGGTTTGTCAGAAGGTGAAACTTCATCTGAGGCTTAAAAGAAGCAAAAAAACTAATAGATGAAATGAGAAGAGAAAGAATTTTAGACATGGGGGGGGTCAAACCAGTGAAAATGCTCAGGGTACAGTATGCAAGAAACAACAGGGACTTCCGGTCAAGATGGCGGCTTAGAGAAAGCTAAAGTTCAGATCTCCAGAAACCCTTCCCTACCGATCTCAAACTATATGCCCCTAGGGCGCCGAAATTCAAAACGATCAACATCATAGACCCTGGGAATCCTCCTCCTGGACCTGGACCTGAATCAAAAGGTACGGCCCCCCTCAAAAGCCAGAACCCAAGATCACTCGGACCTAAGGGGTAGGAGCACCGAGTCCAAGGCTATAGAGGGAAACTTAGAGCCGAGATTGTAACCCCCTGGCCGGATCCTTCCATCCGAGTCCCAGTGAAAGTCACTGCCCTCCGAGCTCCTGGAAGCCGTGGACCCTCCCCCTTCAGAGAGCAGGGTCCTCTGAAACAACAGTAACCCTCAGGGCCGGCAAGACAGCCTCACAGGCCGGATACTTCTATCTGAGTCTCAGTGAAAGTCACTGCCCTCTGAGCTCCAGGAAGCCACAGCTCCTCCCCCCTCAGAAGGCAGGGTCCTCTGAAACAACAGTAACCCTCAGGGCCAACAAGACAGCCTCACGGCCAGCTATTCTGAAGGCAACTTCCGGAAAGCAACCCGACCCAGTCAAGGGGGCAACTTAACAGCAGGGAAACAGAGAGAGCTGGGGGAGAGTGTAACCCCCTGCCGGATCCTTCCATTCCAGTTCGAGTGAAAGTCACTGCCTTAAGGCATACTCAGTTCATTCCAGGGAAAGCTCATAGAACGGAAAATATGCCCAGGACTAAAACCTCTGAACACCAGACAGAGATAAGAAAAGCTAATCCTCCCCATTCAGAGATGGCAAACTCCACAGAAGCACAGAAGCCCCAAAATCCCAAGAAAAATAAGAAGAAAGGGGCGACTTTGGACACATTCTATGGAGCCAAAATACAAAATACAGAGGAGATAGAAGATGATACACAAGAAAATGCTCCGAAACCTTCCAAAAGAAATGGAAACTCTCCACAAACCCATGAAGAATTTGAATCAGAAATGACCAAAAAGATGGAAGCCTTCTGGGAGGAAAAGTGGGAAATAATGCAAAAGAAATTCACGCATCTACAAAACCAGTTTGACCAAACTGAAAAGGAAAACCAAGCTTTAAAGGTCAGAATCAGGCAACTGGAAGACAACAATCATGTAAAAGAGGAAGAATTAATAAAGCAAAGCCAAAATACCAAGAAATTAGAAGAGAACATAAAATATCTCACCAACAAGGTGACAGATCTGGAAAACAGAGGGAGAAGAGATAATTTAAGAATAATTGGACTTCCAGAAAAGCCAGAAATAAACACCAAACTCGACATCGTAATACAAGATATAATCAAAGAAAATTGCCCAGAGATTCTAGAACAAGGGGGTAATACAGCCACTAACAGAGCTCACAGAACACTTTCTACACTAAACCCCCAAAAGACAACTCCCAGTAATGTAATTGCCAAATTCCAAAGCTCTCAAACAAAAGAAAAAATCCTACAGGAAGCCAGAAAAAGACAATTTAGATATAAAGGAATGCCAATCAGGGTCACACAAGACCTTGCAAGTTCTACTCTGAATGATTGTAAGGCATGGAACATGATCTTCAGAAAGGCAAGAGTGCTGCATCTTCAACCAAGAATCAGCTACCCAGCAAAACTAACGATATACTTCCAAGGGAAAGTATGGGCATTCAACAAAATAGAAGATTTCCAACTTTTTGTAAAGAAAAGACCAGAGCTCTGTGGAAAGTCTGATACCGAAAAACAAAGAGCAAGGAATACCTGAAAAGGTAAATATCAAGGAAAGGGGAAAGGAGAAAAATGTTATCTTCTTCTTTTATTCAAACTCTCTTCTATAAGGACTACATTTATATCAATCTATGTATACTAACATGTGGGGAAAATGCAATTTATAAATAAGGGGTAAAGCAAGACCAAATAGAATAATCTTTCTCACACAAAGATTCACATGGGAAGGGGAGGGTAAGAAAACTCCTATAAGAAGGAGAGGAAGAGAGGGTTTTTTACTTAAACCTTAATCTCAGGGAAATCAACTCTGAGAGGGAAAAACATCCAGATCCATTGGGATCTTGAATTCTATCTTACCCAACAAGGGTAGGGAGAAGGGAAAACTGAGGGGGGAGGGGGAGAGAGAAAACAAAAAGGGAGGGGAAAAGAGGGGGGAGGGGGAGGGAACAAAAAGGGAGGGAATAAAAAGGGAAACATCAAGGGAGGGGAAAAGGGGGACTGATTCAAAGTAAATCACTGGACTAAAAGGTATAGCTGAAGAAGAAAAGGTTAGAATTAGGGAAGGATATCAAAATGCCAGGGAGTCCACAAATGACAATCATAACTTTGAACATGAATGGGATGAACTCACCCATAAAACGTAGACAAATAGCAGAATGGATTAGAATCCAAAACCCTACCATATGTTGTCTTCAAGAAACACACATGAGGCGGGTTGACACCCACAAGGTCAGAATTAAAGGATGGAGTAAGACCTTCTGGGCCTCAACTGACAGAAAGAAGGCAGGAATGGTAATCATGATATCTGATAAAGCCAAAGCAAAAATAGACCTGATCAAAAGGGACAGGGAAGGTAATTATATTTTGTTAAAAGGGACTTTAGACAATGAGGAAATATCATTAATCAACATGTATGCACCAAATAATATAGCACCCAAATTTCTAATAGAGAAACTAGGAGAATTGAAGGAAGAAATAGACAGTAAAACCATATTAGTGGGAGACTTAAACCAACCATTATCAAATTTAGATAAATCAAATCAAAAAATAAATAAGAAAGAAGTAAAAGAAGTGAATGAAATCTTAGAAAAATTAGAATTAATAGACATATGGAGAAAAATAAATAGGGATAAAAAGGAATACACCTTCTTCTCAGCACCACATGGCACATTCACAAAAATTGACCATACATTAGGTCACAGAAACATAGCACACAAATACAGAAAAAGAGAAATAATGAATGCAGCCTTCTCAGATCACAAGGCAATAAAAATAATGATTAGTAATGGTACATGGAAAACCAAATCAAAAACTAATTGGAAATTAAACAATATGATACTCCAAAATCATTTAGTTAAAGAAGAAATCATAGAAACAATTAATAATTTCATCGAGGAAAATGACAATGGCGAGACACCCTTTCAAACCTTTTGGGATGCAGCCAAAGCAGTAATCAGAGGTAAATTCATATCCCTGAATGCTTATATTAACAAACTAGGGAGAGCAGAGATCAATCAATTGGAAATGCAAATGAAAAAACTCAAAAGCGATTAAATTAAAAACCCCCAGCAGAAAACCAAACTAAAAATCCTAAAAATTAAGGGAGAAATTAATAAAATTGAAAGTGATAGAACTATTGATTTAATAAATAAGACAAGAAGCTAGTCCTTTGAAAAAACAAACAAAATAGACAAAGTACTGGTCAATCTAATTTAAAAAAGGAAGGAATAAAAGCAAATTAACAGCATCAAAGATGAAAAGGGGGACAGCACCTCCGATGAAGAGGAAATTAAGGCAATCATTAAAAATTACTTTGCCCAATTATATGGCAATAAATACACCAATTTAGGTGATATGGATGAATATATAAAAAAATACAAACTGCCTAGACTAACAGAAGAAGAAATAGAATTCTTAAATAACCCCATATCAGAAAATGAAATCCAACAAGCCATCAAAGAACTTCCTAAGAAAAAATCCCCAGGGCCTGATGGATTCACCTGTGAATTCTATCAAACATTCAGAGAACAGTTAATCCAAATACTATACAAACTATTTGACATAATAAGCAAAGAGGGAGTTCTACCAAACTCCTTTTACTACACAAACATGGTACTGATTCCAAAACCAGGCAGGTCAAAAACAGAGAAAGAAAACTATAGACCAATCTCCCTAATGAATATAGATGCAAAAATCTTAAATAGGATACTAGCAAAAAGACTCCAGCAAGTGATCAGAAGGATCATCCACCATGATCAAGTAGGATTTATACCAGGGATGCAGGGCTGGTTCAATATTAGGAAAACCATCCACATAATTGACCACATCAACAAGCAAACCAACAAGAACCACATGATTATCTCAATAGAGGCAGAAAAAGCATTTGATAAAATACAACACCCATTCCTATTAAAAACACTAGAAAGCAGAGGAATAGAAGGGTTGTTCCTAAAAATAATCAACAGTATATATCTAAAACCATCAGCTAATATCATCTGCAATGGGGATAAACTAGATGCATTCCCAATAAGATCAGGAGTGAAACAAGGATGCCCATTATCACCTCTACTATTTGACATTGTACTAGAAACACTAGCAGTAGCAATTAGAGAAGATAAAGGAATTGAATGCATCAAAATAGGCAAGGAGGACATCAAGTTATCACCCTTTGCAAATGACATGATGGTCTACTTAAAGAATCCTAGAGATTCAACCAAAAAGCTAATTGAAATAATCAACAACTTTAGCAAAGTTACAGGATACAAAATAAACCCACATAAGTCATCAGGTTTTCTTTATATCTCCAACACAGCTCAGCAGCAAGAACTAGAAAGAGAAATCCCATTCAAAATCACCTTAGACAAAATAAAATACCTAGAAATCTACCTCCCGAGACAAACACAGGAACTATATGAACACAACTACAAAACACCCTCCACACTACTAAAACTAGACTTGAGCAGTTGGAAAAACATTAACTGCTCATGGATAGGACGAGCCAATATAATAAAAATGACCATCCTACCCAAACTTATTTATCTATTTAGTGCCATACCCATTGAACTCACAAAATACTTCTTCACTGATTTAGAAAAAACCATAACAAAATTCATTTGAAACAACAAAAGATCAAGGATATCCAGGGAAATAATGAAAAAAACCACATATGATGGGGGCCTTGCAGTCCCTGACCTTAAACTATATTACAAAGCAGCAGTCATCAAAACAATTTGGTACTGGCTAAGAAACAGAAAGGAAGATCAGTGGAATAGACTGGGGGAAAGCGACCTCAGCAAGACAGTATACGATAAACCCAAAGATCCTAGCTTTTGGGACAAAAATCCACTATTCAATAAAAACTGCTGGGAAAATTGGAAAACAGTGTGGGAGAGACTAGGAATAAATCAACACCTCACACCCTACACCAAGATAAATTCAAAATCGGTGAATGACTTAAACATAAAGAAGGAAACCATAAGTAAATTGCGTAAACACAGAATAGTATACATGTCAGACCTTTGGGAGGGGAAAGACTTTAAAACCAAGCAAGACATAGAAAGAATCACAAAATGTAAAATAAATAATTTTGACTACATCAAATTAAAAAGCTTTTGTATAAACAAAACCAATGTAATAAAATCAGAAGGGAAACAACAAACTGGGAAAAAAATCTTCATAGAAACCTCTGACAAAGGTTTAATTACTCAAATTTATAAAGAGCTAAATCAACTATACAAAAAATCAAGCCATTCTCCAATTGATAAATGGGCAAGGGACATGGATAGGCAGTTCTCAGATAAAGAAATCGAAACTATTAATAAGCACATGAAGAAGTATTCTAAATCTCTTATAATCAGAGAGATGCAAATCAAAATAACTCTGAGGTATCACCTCACACCTAGCAGATTGGCTAACATGACAGCAAAGGAAAGTAATGAATGCTGGAGGAGATGTGGCAAAGTAGGGACATTAATTCATTGCTGGTGGAGTTGTGAACTGATCCAACCATTCTGGAGGGCAATTTGGAACTATGCCCAAAGGGTGACAAAAGAATATCTACCCTTTGATCCAGCCATTGCACTGCTGGGTTTGTACCCCAAAGAGATATTGGACAAAAAGACTTGTACAAAAATATTCATAGCTGTGCTCTTTGTGGTGGCCAAAAACTGGAAAACGAGGGGATGCCCATCAATTGGGGAATGGCTGAGCAAATTGTGGTATATGTTGGTGATGGAATACTATTGTGCAAAAAGGAATAATAAAGTGGAGGAGTTCCATGGAGACTGGAACAACCTCCAGGAAGTGATGCAGAGCGAGAGGAGCAGAACCAGGAAAACATTGTACACAGAGACTGATACACTGTAGTATAATCGAACGTAATGGACTTCTCCATTAGTGGTGGTGTAATGTCCCTGAACAATTTGCAGGGATCTAGGAGAAAAAAACAGCATTCATAAGCAGAGGATAAACTGTGGGAGTGGAAACACTGAGGAAAAGCAACTGCCTGAATACAGAGATTGAGGGGACATGACAGAGGAGAGACTCTAAATGAACACTCTAATGCAAATATTATCAACATGGCAATGGGTTCAAATCAAGAAAACATGTGATGCCCAGTGGATTTATGCGTCGGCTATGGGGGGTAGGGAGGAGGAAAAGAAAATGATCTATGTCTTTAATGAATAATGCTTGGAAATGATCAAATAAAATTTATTAAAAAAAATACAACAGGGATGAAAGTGTCAAAGAACTTAAGAAAATGTGAAGGAGAAGAAGGTTCAGGGATTCTGGAGAGGTAAAAGGGACCAGGTTATGAAGGGCCTTAGGAGCCAAACAGAGCCTTTTCTATTTAAACTTAAAGGTAATAGGGAGCCACTGGAATTAATGGAAGAGGAAATGAGGCAGGGATCAGTCCTCCTCAATTTGACAATATGGAAAGTTAAGGTTAGGAGAGCAACCAAATAGGCTATTGTAATAATGGTCCAGGTGTGACTTGATGAGGCAATACATCTAGGAGAGAACAGTATCAGAGGTAACATGTATGGGAGATGTGAGAAAGGTAGACATGACTACACTTGACCACTGATTGTATATGGGCAAGTTGGGAGAGAGTGAGGAGTCAAGAAAGGCAGTCAGGCTGTGAGCCCTGGTGACTGGAGGTAGGCAGTACTTCAGATAGTCATAGGGCAATTAAGAGATGGATTTGAGGGAAAATAAAATGAATTCAGTTTTAAACATCTGGAGTTTAAGATGTCTCCAGGACATCTAGTTTAAGATGTCTGTTAGGCAGTTGGTGATTTGAAATTTTAGGTCTGGAGAGAGGTTAGAGTTGGATGAGCAGAACAGATCTGAGAGTCATCTGCATAAAGATGCTCTTTGGAACCATGGGAGCTGATGAGATTGCCAATTGAAGTAGGATAGATGGAGAAGACCCACGACAGAGCATTTCAGATAGATTGAACATTAGCAGCAAAATTGTAAAAGTGGGGATGAACAATGAGCTTATGTTTTAGAACTAATAGAAGATTGCCCTAAGTGAAGGGCAGACTTAAATAGAGAAATGGGCTTTCTATATGATAATGTATGATAATACAGATGACTAAAATTCTCAGCAACTCAGTTTTCTCATTCGTAAAATCAAGAAATTGCTTGATGGTTGTTGGTGTTACTTGAATCTTGATGATTCTTTGAGCAGTGGAAAACATGTTGAAGATGAAAATAGGCCTGATTTGGGAAATTTGTGAATGCCAATCAAACAAGTTTAAGCTTCATACTACCTTCTCTATCTCTACACCAGGTGTGCTTACATTTGTGTGGGTGTGTATGTATTATAGACATCTTTTGTGGTCTGTTAAATTCCTTCTCAGGATGATGCTTATAAATGAATACAGGAAAACACAAAGAATTATACATTTTAAAACTGTATATCAGTTTTTAAAGTTCACAAATACCAGATTAAAAATTCCTATTCTATGCTTTTTCCTCTCCAGCTTATTTTAAACTTGTTGTTCAGTCATTTCATTCATGTCTACTTTGTGACCCCATTTGGGGTTTTGTTGGCAAAGACAGTGGATTGGTATGCCATTTCCTTCTCCAGCTTATTTTATAGATGAGGAAACAAAGGCAATTGTGTTTAAATGACTTGCATAGGGTCACGTAGCCAGTAAGTTTCTGAGGCCAGATTGAAACAAAGGTCTTCTTGACTCCAGGTGCCTGCTCTATCCACTATGCCACCTAGCTTTCTTCTAAGTAATTCTTCTTTTCTTCTAAGTAATTCTGCTAGATTAATTGTGCTAATAAAATAATAAGAATAAGGATCCCCATGTTTTGGTGAGAATGACACTCGATTAAGAGTTGTGATCTATATTTTAGATCCAACTGTGCCAACAACTGCATGATCTCAGGCAAATCCTTTGACCCCTCAAAGTCTCAGTTGCCTCATTTATATTAGGGCATTTGACTAGCTCTCACATTTTTTGATATAATAATTATGCCATGCTCCTGGTGAAGAAAATATGAACTCATTCCTTTCTCACCCTTGAAATGGCTCAACAAGTTGGATTCTAATCCCTATTCAGGTTATAACATTCCCTCTCCATTCTTTCTGTGCAAGTCCTACCCATTCTTCCAAAAGGCCTACATCCAATGCAGTCTTTCCTGACTAGCATACTTAAAAATAAAACTCTGCCTTATCTCAATAACTACAGAACCTAATTTCTTAGTATTTACTTGCCTTATATTTTTCTTTATTATCTTAAGTATTGTTGGAAAAGAATTTCTCTCTCGCCATTATGTTAGTTTGGTTACTTGATGACATTGGGGAGACTAGGCATTTTAATCTTTCAAAGACCTCAATTGAGGAGATTTCAACATGCTTGTCTATCAGTAGAATAATTGGGGGTGGGAGGGGGCTGTAGAAAGAGAATTTTCCTCTTCATTATGTCACTTTGTTAATAATGTCACCTCTTAGTGACCTGAAGGTCAAAGACCACTGAGATGTTCAGGCATAGACAGGCCCTCAGAGAAAGGAAGTTGGAGAACCAAGTAACCAACAAGACAGGAAACTGATCCCACAGTCATGGTCCCCTGGGCAGTACTAGGCAAGTTAAGAAACAATGGTTGGTTCCTGAGATGTGGGGTGTGAGAACTAGTGGGTGTAGAAAAGAGCTTATAAGGTCAGACCAGGGGCCTCTTCTTGTTCTTCTGAATGGAACTCTTGTTGGTGGTGAACTTCAATCCATCATGTCAGCCAATAGAATAGTAGGCTAAATAACTCTACCTCTTTCCTACCTTTCCCTCTCTTTACTTCTACTACTTTGCTTTGATAAAGTTATTAAAGCTACTAGCAGCCTCATAATTTAATTTTAATTATTACAGTATACACATGTCTAAATTTTAAAGACTGGTGAGGGTAGAGATCATGTATATCCATAAATGTCCAAAAGAGTACATAGAGAAAATGCTCAATAAATATTTGTTGATTGAGAGACTTATAAGGTTAAGGATTAGACCTTTGATTTTATGAGTAGAGTATAGCCTTGAATGAGGAAACTTCCTCTGCCAATGAAGTTGGAAATTTCCTATAATTTATAGTCTTAAAAGTTTGGCAAAAGCTCTCAGTTGTAGGGATTAAGCTAAAATATTCCTGGTTCCAACTGAGTTCTGTAATTCTTATACCTTGCTACCATGCTGATTCATATGATAGATAATTGTGAGTTATTGTAGGTACTTGAACCAGAGAATAATATGATGAAAGATGCTTTGAGAAAGATTCATTTAGTGAGTGAGGAGAAAGGAAGACCAATTTGTAGATTGTTGAAGATAAATAAATAGGGGTTTTCAAAAGCAAAATTAATTGGGACTTGATAACACTAATTATGATTAAGTGTAGCACACAGCACACAGCACAAAGCACTGACCTTTGAGTCATGAGTCCTGATCACAGTTTAGCTATGTGACCCTGTGTTTTTAAACAATTTAGCTTCTTTTATATTTATGAGGGAAAAAAACAATACTCATACTGGCTTTTTAACAAAAAGAATAAAAAGGAAAGTACTTTGAAAACCTTTGAGTGCTACCTTCTATAATTTAGTTTGTGTCAACATGGAATTTATGGAATAGGAATCCCATACTTGTGGTCTAGTGGGATCTGATGAACCCCAATTTTAGATTTAGCTTGTAGATTTCAGACCCCAAAAGTTTGTACTTGTTCCCTGTTCCCATGGGAATCTATCCTGAAGGGAAATGATAATCCTGGCTGGGAGAGATAAGCATATGCTAAGGACATTCTTTGTTTTAGGTAGAGTCCCCTATTGTATTAGAACCTTTCTCAGGAAGGTCAGACCTGGGCATGAACCATCCTTCAGTAACTATTGTAAGCAGCCCCCTTCTCTTACACCCTAGCCTCTAGCTATGATTCTTTCCCCAAGCTTGATTGTATCCTGTCAGTGTAGTTTGAATACTCCCATTTTCCTTGTAGCTATAGTGATGTCAGTCATCTTTCCCTGCCTCTGGATTTCCCAAATGGTATATAAGTTCCCCAAATTCTTTTGTTCCTCAGAGTTGTCATCTAGCGTTATGGGTGCTCCCTAGGGATAATATCTCCAGAGTCCAGGGTTTGCACCCTGAAAAGGTTGTGGCGCCGACTCGGAGTAAAGGGCCAAATTGGACTTATCCCTATCCTGATTAAAAACTTGTTTTTTCTGACTACTTAATAATTCTGTGTTATTTCCAAGTTAACAGTAGTGAGAGAGAGTAATTAAAAATGAACCCAAGACTTCTATCCTGAATTATCAGAGAAATCCAGTGATAGAAATGATGTTGCAAATGGAAATTTTTTCATTGGGTCAAAATGAGTTATATTTTGGATATGATTTTTAAATGGATAGAGAAGGAAAAAATGAAAACGTTACTAGTGAAAGGTGAGACCTAGCGTTATTGATTTAGAAACATAATTTAAAAAGTAGCAATATTTTTTAGACTGATTCCCAATTAAAAATTAGTGTTGAGGACTTCCAGGTTAATATGGCTTCATAGTAGAAGCAAAGGTCTTTCAAAAGGACAAAAATCAAAATCAGATGAGCGAAGCACAACCTTGAAAGTAAGCAGGGTTTGAGCATTTCCACACTATAAGGGGATAAAATTACTCCTACCAAAGTGTGAGCTGATCACCCCTCCTCCACTCCACCTATGGTGCCAGAGTCAGAGCCAGTAAGGGGCAATATCTAGGTTCTTGGTGGGCTGGCTGAGGACAACACAGACTTACCCCTAAGAGCAGCAAGGCTTGAGACTCAGGCAGGCTGAGGAATGCAGACCTTGGGCACAGAGATAAATCAGAGAGGGACTGCCCAGGGCAGATGCAGCACAGACTGGAAAATAGCCTCAAGACAAAAACCACTCTGTAACTCAATACATAGAGAGCCTGCCCTCCTCACTTAGACTTCTGGCTGGGAAGGGAAGAAAAAACTAACACAGCAATGGCCACCAACACCCAAGAACTACAATCTACAACTACAAAAAATAAAATATAATAAAATCTGATACTAGATAACTTCTATGGTGAAAAATAGCAGATTGCAGAGGAGATGGCAGAGGGAGAAAAACAAGCAAACACATCCAAACTTTAAAAAAATAGAAATTGGTCACAAGCTCTCTAAGAACTCAAACTGGAGTTTAAGAACCAAGTAAGAAAGATAGAAGAAACTTGGCAAGAAAAGAGGGAAATAGTTCAAAAAAGAAAATAACAGTTTAAAAGACAGAATCTCCCACTTGGAAAAAGAAGTCCAGAAATCAAATGAAATGAACTAATAAGCAAATTAGAGATACAAATTGATCTGTTGGAAGCCATGAAAAACAGGAGAGACCAAACTGAAAAGGAAAATCAAAAGATCATAGCTGATGTAAAGATTAAAAATTTGGGAAGCTGATAGAGGTAGAAATTAGTTTCTCTCTGCAATGAGTATTATATTTTTAGAGGTTTTATTAAAGATTAAGGATTAAAGAAAATACAGAATAAGAAAGCATGTGTCTAGGCCCAAGGGTCTAGACAATCTCACCTACATCATGAAAAGAGCCGCGTCTGCTTGCAAGTGGAAACAGGAAAGGGGAAGCCCCTGCCATGGGTGGAGAACCTTTAAATAAAGATTTGCTCTTGGCCCAGGTGAGAATTCAGTGAGATTACAAAGCATTTTGGGGAAGTAGAGCAAGGATTTCTGGGGATTTAAGTCCTGGATTCGAGTCCATTTTTACATTGAAAACCATTTTTTAAAGACTAGAATCAGGCATGTAAAAGCTAATGATTTCACAAGACAGCAGGTATTCAGAAAGTAAAGTAAAAAGAATGACAAAATAGAAGGAAACATGAACTATCTCATTGAGAAGATGACAGATTTGGAAAAAGGTCCTGGAGAGACAATTTGAGAATAATAGGCCTACCTGAAAACCAAGAAATAAACAGAAACATTGTCATCATACTAAAAGAAATTATCCAAGAAAATTACCCTGATATTCTTGAATAAGAGGGCAAAATAGACATTGAAAGAGTCCATAGATCAACCTCTATATTAAATCCTCAAAAGACAATGTTGAGGAATATAACTGCCAAATTCAAGAACTTCCAAGCTAAGGAGAAAATATTAAAAGAAGCCAGAAAGAGACAATTCATATATCAAGGAGCACCAATCAGGATTACATGGGATCTGGTGGCCTCCACTTTAAAGGACCATAAGGCTTGGCATGTGATATTCAAAAAGGCAAGAGAATAGGTTCTACAACCAAGGATCACCTACCCATCAAAACTTACTATATACTTCCAGAGGAAAGTATGGGCATTTAACATTAAGTATTTGTAATGAAAACACCAGAACAAATGAAAATTTTGATGTCCAAATACAGAAATCAAGAGAAACATAAAAATGTAAACAAGAAAGAGAGGGAAAAAAATAAAATTTAGGGCTTCAGTAATGTCAAATTGTTTATGTTCCTATTTGGAAAAATGATATTTGTAATTCTCAAAAACCTTATTCACTATCATAGTAGTTTAGAAGAATTATTCATAGGTAGAGGTTGGGGTACTAAGTGGTTTAAGATGATATGTAAAAAAAGAAAAGGGAGAGTGGGAAATAGAAGATGGAACCAAGAGAAACTTGAAGGAATAAGAAAAATAAGAAAAATTATGCCACATAATGAGGCATTTGGGAGGGAGAGGGGAAGAATACTATTATAAGAAGAAGAAGAGAATGCTGATAGATAATCGTTAAACCTTAATCTCAGTGGAATCATTTCTGAGAGGGAAGAGCATCTAGATCCATTGGGGGAAGTTAAGTGGGGAAAACCAAGGGTGGGATGTAGGGCAATGAGTACCAAAAGGCAGGGAAAGATAGGGGGAAGGGAATTTAATAGACCTTAAAGAAAAATAAGATGGAAATAAGAAGGGAGGGGGTGGGAAGGGAAGCAAAATAAGGGTGGGGATTAGGGGGACTGATTAAAAGCAAAACACTGGTGTAGAAGGAAATAGTGAAAGAAGAAAGGGCAGGACTAGGAGAGGAAAAATTAGCAATGAAAAAAAAAATAAAGTCAGGAGAATGAATGCACTTTCTAAGGACAGCAGAGAGAGAAAAGTAGAATGCCAAGAACAGAACACTGACTTATACCTGGTTTGGTCAGTAGGAGGAAAAATGGAAGTCAGAGTAGAGGGAAAAAATGAATAGGTTGGAGAAATAAGAGAAAAATCAGGGTAATTTGTCTTCATGGAAGCCATTGATGAAAGAGTTTTTGGTAGAAGATGGTCAGCTTGGTCAAATGCCGCAGAGAAAGAAAGAGTTCTGTGGGGACTAAGAAAAGACTCTTCTATGTGTTGAGATCACTGTGAATGTTAAGAATGATAATGGGAGACAAGATATTTCACAGGGCCAAGGAAAGAATTAAAGGCGAATAAGAAAAAGTATCAGGCTATACTTTTTGATCTACCCACTAAAAGGAAACACAAAAATAAGAGTCACTCTGTTCCCTCTTCATCTTCCCCTCCTTCTCTCCCTCCTCTCTCATTTTTTCTTTCTCTCTCTATACACAGAGACCTATGTATACATATATATACACACATAAATTTATATCATAAAAATATTATAGGATTTTCTTTGAAAGCAAAATAGGAGAAGCATGTATGTGGAAGTACTCAGGAAAGAACCTTAAATGACAATGACAGTTATTAGATTTCTACTACTTCATGACTTCATAGCTACTTCCCATGTTTATATAACGTTAGAGTCCTCGGCTAGTTCTAAACACTTGATTATGGTTTTAGAAATATAATTTATTATCAGATACTAAATCACGAGTCATACTTTCTCCTTAATTAACTACATTAATGTACTGGTTCAGTCATTTCAGTCATGTCTGACATCTTGTGATATCATTTGAGATTAAGTGGTTTGCAATTTCCTCCTGTAGCTTATTTTACAAATAAGGAACTGAGGAAAACAGAGTTAAGTGAATGGCCCAAGGTCACACAGCTTGTAATTATCAGAGGTCAGATTTGAACTCAGGAAGAGAAGTCTTCATAACAGACCTGACATTGAATGTACTGCTACTTAATAAATCATAGACTTTTCTTAATTTAGGGTCTATCAATTTTTATTAAATTTTATAGATAGATTGATATATTTATACATTTTGACAATTATATCCAATAAAATTAATTTCCCTTGTAATTCTTTTTTAAAATTCCATTGTATTTTATTTTATGCATTTTGAAACATTATTCTATGAAGGGATCCATAGTTTATTTCCAGACTGCGAAGAGGTCCATAACTCACATATATATGCACACACACATACACACACACACACACACACACAGTTAGTAAAGACACCCTTCTCTTTGACCAGGGGCAAGGTACTTCATCTTTCCAAATCTGAAAAATGCTCAAAAAAGGCATATTTTTATCAGCAAGTTGCCATCTGTATTAGAGGAGGAGTTGTAGGACCATAGTCTTAGAATTATAAGGAATCTTGAAGGCAAGCAAATGGAATCTCCTTATTTTCAAAATGAGGAAACTGAGGCACAGAGAGTTTAAGCATCTTGCTCAAGCTTACATAAATATTATCTGACAGAGCTAGAATTGAACTCAAAGAATACTGAGTCTGAAACCAACACTGTACCATTCTGCATTCTGATACATTTGCAATCATACCATTTTGCAATAGTCATAACTTAAAAAATATTTATTATTGTTGAATTGATGATAAAGTAATTTCTGCTATTTTATATTTAACACAGCGGGTCACACAAAAACACAACTTTTTCAGGAAGAGTAAAAGGAAGTAAAGAAAGGGCCATAACCATCATGAAGAAAACTATATAATCAACTGACAACATGTTTCTGTTTTCAGCTAGTCATTTTGGTATCATATAGTCACAGACTGAAAAGTTAGGCTGTCTCTCATATATATATATATATATATATATATATATATAGTGATCTGTATTATGGTTACAAAAATGAAAAAAGAGGAATAGTCTGTTCTGCTCTCAAGAAATTTACAATTTAATAAAGAGATTAACATGAGCAAGATTAATTATGACACAAGTATAATGACTGATATGTGGTGAAGGAAACAGCAAGATTTGAACACATTGGCAGGAGTTTCTTGAGAGCATGGACTATTTTTGTGCTGTATTCCTACAATCAATCTCTAGTAGTGTCCCTAGAACATGATAGTTAATAAATGCTTGTTGACTGAGAAATTTGTGGAGGAAGAAACTATTGTATCAGTGAAGACTTTGTGGAAGAAGTAGCATCTAGATTTGAGGAAAAAGGATTTCAAAAGGAAGATATTTTAGACTTGGGGGGATAGCCTGCTCAAATGTCTTGAGGGAGAAGAGGGAAAAATCATAAATCTAATTTAATTAGAATATAGGATGTTTGAAGGCCACCTGTGTGGCCTGAAGCTGAAAAGTTAATGTTGAATCAAATTATAAATGACAAGAAGAATCAACTGAAAATATTGTTTTTTCCTGGAGGCATGGGTGACCTTTGAGGAATTTTGATTAAGGAAGTTATATATGTAGAAGTGGCAGCATGCGAGAGTAGAAAGTACTTAATTTGTATTCAAAGACCTGCATTCAAATCTCAACATGTTCATTTAACTTAACACCTTAATAACTATGCCAGTAGTATATACACTTTGTCAGGTCCTAATAAATTGGAAAGGGTAGGAACATCAATATAGAATTGTAGAAAGAGACCGGACAGGCCAACTTTTTTTTTTTCCCAGTAGTTAAGGTAACTGAGGCCCAAGGTTTTGAATTCGGCATGAATAGTGTAATTATATTTCTTGTCTGAGTACTAATCAGTCTCAAATTTAGAGAAACTCATCAAGAAATTAATTAAAAGATAATAACTCTCAAAACCACCAATAGAAAATATTAAGTCACAGTATGATTATAAATTATGTTCCAACCCCAATGAAACTGCAGGTCTTGGGAAAGAGTTGAAGGAAATAATTGTCACCCCTCAAAGTCTATATAAGACTTGTTTGGATTAGAAATTCTTATCTGAAAGATAGGGATGAGAGTTCTGCTCTTAAGAATAGGTAAAATCAGAAAGGGAAACTGCTGTCAAGCTTCTGGTAACTGATGTTAAAGGTCTTAAAAAGGCAAGGATTTTGACATATTCAAAGTGACTCCCCTTTTTAATGTTCCTCATTAGAGAGAAAGTACCTCAGTCTATTCTATCTCCAATCATTTGTCATCTCTTTATGTGCTTAATTATACTTTAATTTAACAATCTTATTTGGGACAGCTAGTCCTGGCAAAATTACTTTGTCTCCCCTCTTCCCCAACTACTAATCTCTTTTACAGCTTTTTCTTGGGATACTCTCAAACTGAAGTGACTGAATTCATCTCCGCCCTCCTTTTTCCCACCCCACTCTCCTTGCAGAAATGAAAATTGTTTGCAGCCTTAGTTGATTCCATGTTCTTCCTTTCCACATTGGCAAAGTCTGCCTTGTATTCTGTGTGTGTTCCCCTCATTATCCCAAGATCATGCTTTAACTAAAATCAAATAGATGATTTAAGTATCTAAGTTTAGAATATTTTCTGAGTGTACTCATTGACAGAATTAAAAAAAAATCTTTTCCCCTTTATTACAAATACTTAAAAATTGAATATTAAGGATGTTATTAGATGGATTTTAAACAGGTAGAATGTTTTCCTCGCTCTTCCAGGAATGAAGTATTCTGAAATTTTTACTGCAAATGGTACCAGCCAAAGTGCTTATTTTTCATGGAAAAGGAGGTGCTGCATTGGAATTGTATAGTAAAGTTAGAATTAGATTTTTAAAAAAAACTCTTTATTTATATGGCAAAAACATAAAGAAAGACCTCTGGGCAGTCCAGACCATCAATATTTTATTCTGTTTTATTTAGAAGTTATTGACAGATTTCGTCTTCTGTTCATTTTTTGTATGTCAGATGAAGGTAACCATTTTCATTTTGCTACTTACTTTGTAATTGGATTAAGTAATTTGAATTCAAACATTTATTAAGTGCCTACTTTATGGAAGTATGGGAAAAGAAAAGAAAAATAGTGCTTTCCTATAAAGAGGTTACACACTACAAAATAGAATGCCTGGACTTTCAACAGGCTTATCTAAAAAAGAGAAATGTTACTCTCTAAGAGAAATAGAAACACTGCATTTAGACTTAGTAGACCAGTGTATGAGTCCCATGTTCTCACTAGATGTGTAATCTTAGTTCATCTTTCTTGAGGAACTCATCTCCAAAATGAAATAGTTTGATTGGATCACTAAGCCCCTTCCATTTCTAATGCTATGAAGTAAGATGAAATCCACCTCCTTGCAATTAAATGGGAATAGCTACAAGAGGGTTGGAGAAGCAAAGAAGAATAACACCTTTTGGTTGTTTGAGTTGACCAAAGTTTGATACTGATAATAGGTGCCAATTTTATATTTCTATTCTTTGTAGTTACCTTTTTCAATATAGTGGTCTCTTGAAAAGCAGCAAATTGAGAACATAGTTCTATGTAGTCATCCAGATATTTATCTAATTTTTAGATCTTGAAAAAGAAGTTATGAATAAATATGGCACATCAACATTAAAATAAAAACTCAAAGGTATAGGAGAAGGCAAGGAGAAGTCCTCCCACATACTGGACACAGGACTAAGTATTCTTCCAAATATTGTCTCATTTGATTTAGATTCCATCAAAGTATGTTTTTCTAAACATCAAAGTATGTTTTTCTAAAGCTGTCTTTAAGATTGAGATGTCAAAAAAATTAATTTGAAAACTATTAAGCAAATAAGTGAAATTTGCTTGTGTGTTGGTACCTGAGCTTCTGTAAACAAAATAGTCATTGATTTTCTTTCCTAGGTATTTGTACTGGATTGACTGCTGTGAATATCCTCACATTGGCCGAGTTGGGATGGATGGAACCGATCAGAGTGTTGTCATAGAAACCAAGATTTCTAGACCTATGGCACTCACAATAGATTATGTCAACAGCAGGCTTTATTGGGCTGATGAGAATCACATTGAATTTAGCAACATGGATGGCTCACACAGATACAAAGGTTGGTGTAATCGCTCCAAGAATTTACTGTTCTCCTTGTGTTTACCTCAAAAATGAACAAAATTAATTTTGAAGATATATATTTTTGTTTAATACTATTGCTCTCTTATAAATATGTTTTAAAGTTGTGCTATTCACTTTTGTTTTAATCATATTGATACAATTACAATTAGATATAGCATAGATTAATCTAGCAACCTCATATAATTTATGAATATAAAATAACTATACTACATTTCATTATGTATGTTTTTTCCTTTATTATGAGTTCCTCTGTTGTTTCTATAGTAATTGTGTTTTTTAATTACTAATTTACATTTACATATTCAATCAGTGGATTTAAACTGAAGAAAACATACCTTTAAGAGGATAGCCATTGTTGTAATCTGGTATGAGTTTGCACTTTCCAAATAAGATCCATAATGACTAAATTCTTTATTAATGATAGAGTAGTAAATCTACAATAAATGAAAAACAATATTTTTTTTTCTGTTGTGGTGACCTCCAGGTACGGAATTTTGACATAAAAGTACAAAAAATTCCAAAACCAGTTTAAAATGTACAAAACTGATTCCCTCCACAACATTTTCCCCTTTAATAATTATGAGTAAATACTAAGCATCTACAACCAGAAGTGATATGAGGAATCATTGTGTGAGTGTTGGGAAAAAGTGTAAAGACAACTTAGGAAATGAAAGGCCTATCAGTTAACATATAGAGAAGAGAAAAGGACTTAAACTGAAAGGTTGAAAGATAAAAACCACGAAAGAAAAAGAAACCTTAAAATACTTAAAAGAAAAGAAGAAAAATATTACAGAGTCAGGAGAGCTCCTAAGTTTGAGGTTCAAGCCTGTTTTCTACTTCTTAGAAGTTATATAGGCTTGAGAATTCATCTCTCAGAACTTTACCTTTCTTTATTTTGAGGGAAGCAATTTGTACACAAATAAAAGACATGTACTGTGTTCACAAAGTCATTACAAAGTACTTCAAGGAAAGTCTGCTAACAATTAGCAGGATTAGGGAGTCTCAAAAAAGATGAAATATAGGAAGTAGAATTTTAGTTTAGCTTGAAAGGAACCCAGGGATTCTAAGAATTAGATGTGGAAAGACAGAGCATTCTTCACATTATATATAATTTGTATAAAGCCATGGAGGAAAGAGATGAAATGCCACATAAAAAAACATGGCTAAAGGGAATAACAACTCATTTTGAAATTCAGGGTTTACCAAAAGTTTTAATTCCATATTAAGTAAAAAAAACTTCACTATGACTATTGGTATGTAGAATTCTGCTGTGAAGACCCAACTGAAGATTGTATTTTTCCTTGGGGTTGATAAGGATCCAAGAAAACTTTTTTAAAGGGGCTGGTGACATTATCAGACCTGACCTTTAATAATATCATTTTAGACATTCTATAGAGGATGGATTAAAGAGGATAGATACTGGAGGGAAGGAGTTCATTTCAGAAGATATTATAGTAGTCCCACTGAGAAATGATAAGGTTCTAAAATATGGTGATGGCTATGAATGGAAAAGAGGATGGATTTGAGAGGCATTGTGGAGTTAGAACTGAAAAGACTTGGCAGATGATTGGTCATGAAGTGATAAAGAAGGAACTGTCAATAATGTCTCTGGGATAAAAATAAAATCAACCTAAAAAAATAAATAATGACTCGGATTAGAAATATATATGTGTGACTAGAAGGATAATGGCTCCATGAATAGAAATAGGGAAGTTAGGAAGTCTAATGAGTTTTCAAGAAAGATAATGTTTGAGATTCATATGGAAGATTTTGGTAGAGGTAGCTATCAAATATTTAGTGATGAAAGTCTAGACCTTAGCAAAGAAATGATGGTCAGGCAGTAAAGCTGGGAACTGCCTACAAGGAGATCAATAATAGATCTCAAAGAAACTGATAAGAAACTTTAATAAAATTAGAGGGCCCAAGTTAAATGTGTAGAGCATATCCACACACAGGGGGAAAGGGATTAATATTAATCTTGAAAAGAAAAGAATTGAGTTAATGCAGAGATGTTGAGATGGATGATGATGGTATATGTATGTTACTGAATGATAAATGATAAATATTCACACAACCTTAATTATGCTGGTTCATTGGAATAGAATCATTATAATCTCTCTGAACTAACCATGTTGTTCATAAGCAGTTATTTTAATCCTAATTTAGGACTGGATGAGATGACCTCTAAAATTATATTTAATTATAATATCCTCAGTTCACTTATAGGTAGCTCAAAATATCTGTTAAGTCATAATATAAACTATATCTCTGAGGAGTTTATTCACATGCAACAGTACCATGAGTGTCCTTAGGTTATATTCAATCAATACATTGACATATATGTCCACAAACATATATGTGTATATATTCAATGATAGTATCATGAATAGACAGAATGTATGATAACATATACAGTGTAATTTAGGGAGGGACAGGCTCGTATTTAAAAATATTTTTTACTTATCCATCACACACCTGAAAATGTTAAAGTAGAAGTTCATTTATTTAGGTGACCATTTCTAAGCATCTGGTCTCAGAATATAGATGTATCACATAAGGATGACATATTAAGATATCTTTGTTCTCAGGAGGAATCCATTATTAGATTTCTACATTGTGAATTTGCCATTGCACTGGAGGTTTTGACATGACTATATCAGAAGCTCTTTGTAAGCCTTAAAGTTCGATAGATACAGGAGCCTTTATGCGGAAGAGGAGTTTAGAAAGGGGAAAGGGAGCATTTTGAAATAGACCACAATTCCTGTGGGAGAACTGGGCTCTGTGGAAAGTTGAAGATTCAGACCTAGAGTATGCAAGGAGCAAACTGAAGATATTGAGTCCCTGATCAAGGGAACAGGGGAAAAATTTGACCAATTTTACAATTTTAATTAAAGCCAGTCCTACCTATTAATGTTTATCCCTATGCATCTCTCTGTTTCTCTCTTTTATACAAGATACCCTTTAAATATCTAAGCACTGTGGCAATGTACACGATAATATAATATGGTTATACAAGCAACAGCATTCCAATTATGGAGATAAAGATACTCATTAGTATGCAATTTGAGAGTGAGGATTATTTTTTAAAAGATCACGCTAAGATTTTAATTACACTAAAAGTAATGTTGACTAATTGAAATGGTACTTAGCATTCAGTACTTTTATCTACAAAAAATCAATAGCAGAATGTTCTACAACATTCTTATATGATTTAATTAAAAGTTATATTATTTCCATTGGTATTTTTTTTTCTTATTCTTTTATGGACCCTGCTTGATCCAGCATCTGTAGTAAAACACAAGGTTGTTAGGAACATAACAATAAAAATTTTAAATCATGGAATATTGTGTAGCCTTTTAAATGTGTATGATTAATTTCGAGGCTGATTTTTTCCTAAGTGAATTTTGAAAGATATTTGAAAGGCAATGTTTCATTAGTCAATAGTGTAGTGACAGATACAACTTAATTAGTAATCAAATCCTTCCAATTCTTTCAATTAAGTTGCAACTAGATCATTGCTGATGTGACCTATTACTTTGAGCACTTGTGGCCATGTCACTAAGGGGGTTTTGTTATTGTTATTTCTGTGTTTTGTTTTGCTTTTGTTTGGGGGAAGAAGTTGATCCAAATTTGACATTTCATCAGTGTGGTGAGTTAGTGAGAAGACTCCCACCAACAATGAAGATCATCATCTTTTCTTCATCTCATAGTCTTTTGAGTATTTCCTCAGGCACCAAAAATTGAGGTGACTTGAATATGTGTCACACTTGAACCCAGGTCTTGTAACTCTAAATCTAGTTCTCTATTTATTGTTGCCTCCAACATCTAAGTTTGAGAACAGGTGAGGTTACAAAATAAAAACTACACTAAGCTTCTTCAGAATGGCACAGCCCAAAAAAAGCAAATGGCTTCTGTGATAAAATGTTCAAAACCTGGGTAGATACCAGGGTTGCCATTTCAGCTAAATTTTTCTTTCTATCTCTGAAATGCATTTTTTAAGACTTGATTCAGTAGTGACCCCTTCTGATTTTTAGTCATCTCTTCTGTTAATATGAATTCACAGAGAACAACTCTCAAGAGCATATAGGCCTTGTTCTCTATTAGTCTGATTCTTAAAAACAGATACATGAACTTGTTTTTTGGGTATTTTCAATGATTCAATCAATCAATAAGAGTTTATTAAATGTCTATTGTGTACCGAATGCTAGAGATACACTATAGAAAAATTTTTAAAAATTGTACTAGCAAGGAACCTACATTCTAATGGAGGAAATACCACACATAGCTATAGAGGTGTGTATGGTATAAGCATAAAGAAAATAAATACAAAAAAGTACAAAATAGTTAACTATAAGGCAGTTTGGGAAGGAGGGCACTAGTACTAGTTACATTAGGAAATGCTTCATGTTGAATGTGGAAAGAGTAATGTCTTAAAGGAAGAGAAGGATGATATTTAGGGAGTATATTCCAGACCTGCATGACAGCAAATACAAAAGCATGGAGATGGAGGATGGAATATAAGTGAGGAAAAAAGAAAAATATCATTTAGGCTTAAATGTAGAGTGCAGAGGAGGGGAGTATATAGTTATGGATAATACTGAGAAAGTTAAATGAGTTTATATGCTGGGAGCAGTAGGAAGACACTAGAGTTTGTTGGGTAAGGGAGTGAGTGACATGGTCATATTTACATTCATAGAAAATCACTTTGGCTGCGGAGCATTGGATGGATAGGAATAGGAGAGACTTGAGGCAGAGAGACCTTTAGAAGACTGTGACAGAAATCCAGATTTGGGTTACTAAATATACTGAGAAGTACTTTGGCATATGAATACTTCTGTGTCTGAGATGTTATTGATGTTAGTACTGAAGATAACAGTGCACATCTCAAACCATCCACAACTCTTTCTTTTCTACTCTACCATTCTTTTCCTTGTCTTCCTACAAATTGTCCAGAGGGGAGGTGTCTACCCAACATACTGGTATATATGTGTTTGTGTGCATGCACACATATGTACATGTGTATATAGATATAGATATAGATATGCATAGAGATATTGCATAGATTCTAATAGACAATGCATGCTATCCATTGCTTATAGCTTCTTCATAATTCATCACCAATGGTAGGCTGTGCACTCATAGATCAAACATGTGGATCATCCACCCAACTACAGCACACTCTGGATAATAAAACTCCTTCATCCACACATGGTGGTAGTGATATTTTTCCCTAGGTGGATAGCAGAATGTGTGATTTAGGGAGGATCACAGAAGGCATTAAAATAGCCACTGGAAAAGTAGCAAAGTAATACAAGTCTGAAGGTTTCTATATAAACCTTGCAGAGAAGTGTTTTTATTTTTTTAAGTTGTTCCTATCTTGCCTGATTTTTCTCAAACTTATTTAGTCATTTGGCCTTGTTCTGCCTAGATGGAATGTTAGATCAATTTGTAGTTATATAATTTATGTAATGTCTATTTACAAAAGCTATTATTACCTCATCCCCTTAAAAAAAACTATTTCTCAACCATATTGCTAGGGGTGGGTACCCCAGACCTGTGTCAGATGTTACTTTACTCTTGTGTCTTCAAAGAATGTTTTTATAATCACCTCTTTTATCTTGTATATGGAGTAATCGATTGAGACCTAGGGAAATCCTGGAGTCAGGTTCTAGTTCTGATACATATTGTTTGTGTGGGCCTAGGCAAGACACTTAATTTTCGTTTGCTTCCATCTTCTCAGCCATCAATTGAGGATAATAATATCATTTACCTCTCAGAGTTGTAAGGATGGAAAGAGATAAAATTTTTATAGCTTTTGGCATAGTATCCTGCACATAGCAAGTGCTATATGAATCTCTTCCTCAATCAATTGTCTAGGCCACTCTCTAAGAATATAATATTTTAAGAAGATTCCAACTTTCATCCTTCAGAGAGAATTTCCTCATCTGGAAGTAATTCATATCTATGAAATTACTGAATGTTATCCTTTATCTAAGAATTTCTTGTCATATCTTTTTCCTTCCTCCTAGAGAGAGAACCTTCCTTTTCCTCTCCCTCTCTAGCTTCCAAATTGTGAAGTTCTCTATTGATGTCTAGCAATTGCCTCCTGGGCCTCCTACACTTTGAATACTATATTCTCCTAGGATCATATGGTCTAGAATACAAATTTTGCCTTCAGGGAGTTCTGTAGAACCATGCTTTCTCTGAATATGGGTCCTTTTCCAGACCAAACCTTGTTACTGTTGAAAATTGACCCCTAGGTCTTCCCTCTAGTTTCCTATTTCCAGGACTTCCTAATCTGTTTGATGTCAGAGCTGAGATAGCAAAGCAAGCCTTAGGGACAATAACTATTTCACACATATTATTTTCGCCAACCTCCACTCACCCCATTACTAAGGAAGGTGAACACTCCAAAAGCAGGGAGTGATTGATTTCCCCCTTCTTTGTGTTGTCAGCACTTAGGACCGAACTTAGCAAAAAGGAGGCATTTTTTTTCTAAATTCCAATTTATTGTGTAACTATATTTACAATAAGATTTTTTTAATCCTTAAAGCAAATAGTAAACAATATATTGTCACATTGGTAATAGTTTTTTTTTTAATTAGAAATATTATGAGGGTAGATAGTAGAAGTCATTATCTCCAATTTATAGAAGTACAAATTAAGAGTCAAAGTGGCTTTTATGATGATTTCATTATATCATAGAACTGGAATCTGAAAGGGACCTGAGAATGGAATTACTTTTTGTTTAAAGATCTGTAGGGAAGGGGAAGGCACTTACCTCCCAAAGTCAAACCATTCATTATACTTCTCTTCATCTCAGCATTTCAGTGATGTTTTTATATTGAGCTGAATCTGCCTCTGAAATGTACATTTCTGGGGCCATGTAGAGAATGTTTAAATCTTTTTTTTATTGAATAACCTTCAAACTATTTGATGACTGCAATTATTTCCTTCAAGTCTCCTCTCAATTTTCCCCATCACTAAAGGCAAAGGGCAGCATAGCAACTCTGAATATGGTCACCAGAATCTAAGGGCAATGCCCTAAAACTTCTTGTTTATCTTCTCTGTATATTTTTGGATAAAGGTTTGCAATATATTTTTATCATAAATCTTGATTTTTTCCAGATTATGCAAAAAAAAATTTAAATATGCATTTTCTGATGTTTTACAGTCCATGTTTTTTTCTCTCCCTTTCATCCATTTCCTCTCCCCAAAAAGGCAATTAATAGGATATAGGTTGTACATATATTATTATATAAGGCATATTTCCAACTTGGTCTTGTTGTCAAACAAGACACATATTGTTTTTACTATGGAAAAATTCAAGAAGGAAATAAAACAAAGAATGGTGCCTTTCAATATGTATCTGAAGTCAGTCTATTCCTTTTATGGTGGTGAATATCCTTTTTTTTTTGTCATAATTTCCTTGGAGTTGTCTTAGATACTTGCCTCGTTGACAATAGTTAAGTCATTCACAGTTGACTTTCATACTTATTATTATTGTGTACTTATTCTGCCTGCTTCAAATTGCATCAATTCATATGAGTCTTTCCAGGTACTTTGTGCTATCTTGTTTCTTATTTCTTATGTTACAAAAGTATTCTATTATAAGCATATACCACAACTTGTTTAACTATTCCACAACTGATGTTTCCATTTCTTTGCCACCATAAGTTGGCTATATCTTAACTTCTACATTAACAGATTATAGGGAAGAGGATTTATTTGGTGATACTTGGCCTATGCATTCTAAGATTCCCAATCCCAAATGAAGCACAACCCAGTGTTCTCATATTTATGAAACTGAAAGTGAATCTATTCATTTGCAATGGTAACATTCACTGATCTTTCTGGTCTCTCCAGTAAGGAATGGGACTAGCAGTTAGACACACTCAGCTGAGATTCTATTTTCATTTTCATTTTTTAAAAATGGGTGAATTCAAACAAAATCTGTCTGTTCAATACAATAGGATTGCTTAATTTGTCTTAAAAACTGATTTGATCCACTGCTAGCATACCCCCAAAGTGAATATAGATATCTTCTTAAAAATTTTTTCATATACTGAGATGATTAATAATAGTAGACTACTTATTCTTCAGAACTATGGTCTCAGAGACTGGAGAAGGGAGAGAATTGAATTACTAACATCTTCTTGGACCTAAAAGAAAAATATTTTCAAAAATGAATTTTAAAATGTATACATGGCTTTCAAAATTTTACTTTTAATTTTTAGAAGGAATTTAAGGATCAAACCAGAAAACGGACAAGAAAAAGTATTATGGCATAGAGAAACATATGTCTTCCCCAGAAAGAATGATGAAAAAATCATTAAGTACCTTATCAGCTATATGCTAATATGTGAATGCAAGCTAGTAATTACCTTATAGTTACTAAGAAACTATTAATTGTAATCAATTATTTTCCCACCCTGCCTCAGACTCTTGAGAGACAGGAAGGGGAATTTGGAAAGGAGACGAGAACAGAGGTCCCTCCAGTTGCCATCCCTATAGAGAGAAGCCAAAGTCTTCCTTCTTGGGTTGTGGTTAGATTAGTCTTTATAATCAGAAGCAGTTAGCTTATAATTAGATGTGAAGTTGTATTCTGATGATATTAGAATTGAATTTTGGGCTTGCAGTTGAACCAGGTGCGTGACTTTGAGTGAATTACTTACTTACATGGTTATAATGGAAAGAACATTAGATTTGGCCTCAAAAGGCTTAAGCTTAGGGGGCAGCTGGGTAGCTCAGTGGTTGAGAGCCAGGCCTAGAGATGGGAGGTCCTGGGTTCAAATCTGATCTCAGACACTTCCCAGCTGTGTGACCCTGGGCAAGTCACTTAACTTCTATTGCCTAGCCCTTACCACTCTTCTGCCTTGGGGCCAATACACAGTATTGACTCCAAGATGGAAGGTAAGGGTTAAAAAAAAAGGCTTAAGCTTAAGTTCTAGCTCTGCCAAGTTGTATCTTTTTGACCTGTGGCAAGTTGATCTATTTCACAAATAGTAGTTAAAGTACCATTTTTTATTCTCGAAATACTCAGTTCTTTCTATGTGATAGGCTTACTTATAGTCCACAATATATGGACAAGAACAAATTAAGTTGACTAAATAAAGCAGGATAACAAGATGCCATAATTACTTCGAAAGGAAACTTAACCTGTCTAGAGATAGACAGCTGGGGAATAATGTCTACTTAAGTACATAATGATTTAATGATACAGGTAGATGTTATGTTTGCTTGTTCCAATACTGAGTAAATCACAGGCCTCTTTAGTAAGATCTTTAAATCTTATTCAATAATGTCTGCCAAAAGGTTCCTAAAAGTTAAATGTGTGGAGAATGAACAACAAACATAAAGAACTCTTGAAGTGTCTTGGACTTTACTTCCCAAGATTTTAGGATACAATGAAAAGGTTTGCTATATCCTTTCCTTATTAAAATTTCAGCCCTAAAGTGTCACATAAACACCCACTGAAATTTTCTTGGTTTGATTTTTTATAATGAAAAGGAAACTGAATTTGAGAATATTTCATCAATTTAATATTTGGCATCAACTACTACTAACATGGGAAATTTAAATAATCGTTGTTTCACCATATCTTTTATTCATATCATTGTGGTTGCAATGTTGTGGTTATAAAGGAAGTGGTGGGGAATACTGTAAAATGTTCCATAATAATGGAAAATATAGTAAATCAGGAGAGGGAAGGATACATTTGCCACGAGTTTAAATACATTTGTTTGCCACATCAAGTTTTTTCAGTATACTTTTCTTGTACATTACAAAATGGTTTAACCTTGCATAGAATCAATTTGGTCATGCAGATATCTTTAGCCAATCAACTGGAAAGAATATACCCTTGCAACTGGTAATTTTCCTGAACATTAATAGCTAGTTCAGAATTCTAAACCCTAGCTTATCTCTGAACTGTCTTTCATTTTTGTTGACAAGTATTTTTAAATGTCATGTAACATAGTTATGTCCGTGACTTTTCTTCATTTAAGGGATTAATGTTCTTGTAGCTCTGGAACCCAAAGGACTGTGTATAGAAATGTTAACAATGTATTGAAGTTGCACTGCCTGTTTATTGTGTTGAGAAACCATTATATTGAGCCAAGGGCAGTTGGGTGTTTAGATTTATAAATACAAATCTTATCCCATGTGGTGATATCCTAATTAACGTTAAAAAAAAAAGAACCCAAATCTCAGCATGCCACTGGTGAAACAGCATAAAACACTTTTAAATGGTTTTGTTCTGAGGGGAAGAAACACTGAGAAAAAAAAAAGGGGGGGGATTGTTTAGCATTTAGGTATCCTTATAAGTCAATAGCTGCCAGTGGTAGGGTCTTTAGAAAGGCTAAACATTCATTGAGACCCACCAAGAGGATAGGAGATTAGACAACACAGCAAAAATGTATTATGTTTTTTTTTATATTATAGAGATATGATGAACTAAACCATTGTTATAATTTTTCCCTTCTTTCCTTCCCTCCTTTTTCTGTCCTTCACCCTTCCCTCCATCCTGTCTAACTTCCCTCCTTCCTTATTGCCTGCCTTCTTTATTCCTATTTCACTCTCTTATTTATTTATTTTTGACTGTGGTTGTCCACATTCCCATGCAAATAGTAGACTTCATGGGCTATTTTATGCCAACGGTGTTGATGTTCTGTTGTTTACAATATAATAAAAGTTAATGAGAAGAAGCAAAAGACAATTCAGTTACTATAGAAATGTTCCTGAACCAGTAAAATAAATTGAAATTAACTGCCATTTCTGAAGTCTGTTACCTGCAGTTTCAATCATGCCTTACAGTTGTCCCTTGAAAAGAAAATGTTCTATTAAATGATATACATGTTAGAACAGGTTAATATTTGATTTTTCAATGCCTTGTATTCCTGTGAGTTTTTTTTAATGGGAGAATACTAAATTGTTTTATAGTCTGAATTTTATAATGTTTTCTCTAACTGAAAATAGTCAATATTCCAATCTTTTCAAACTTCCAAATGAAAAATATATACAGTTAAAAACTTGTCTCTAGTTAATCATTTAACTACAGGATAAACAATTTTTGTAATTTTTATCTGATTAACTTCCTGCTCCAAAAACTAATTGTTTCCTACAAGAAGCAGTGCAATGTAGTATGGAAAGAATATTGGATTTAGAATTGGAAAACATAGCTGTAGTATTCATTTGCCTTACTACTTCTGAGATCTATCATTCTGGGCAGTTTTTTAATTTCTCCTGGTCTTAGTTTATTAACCAGTATCATGGGTATGAAAATTCTTACATTACCTCTTGGTTTCTGAAGACTCAAAAAACATAATTCATGCAAAAATATTTTATACATGTAAAGTGTACAAATATTTAGGTTATTAATAATTTTAAGGTCTTCAGCTCCCCAAAAGACTAGTTTTATATGAAAATGTATCTGTACTTCAGAACAGTGTTGTAATTTTAACAATCTTTTAATTTTTCTACCAGGTAATCAGGCTTAAAAATATTCATATGTACTAGCAGATAAAATCAAAACAGAAGATAATAATAACAAAAATAAAGTTTTTAATGTTGGAGAAAAGCACTGGTTATTAACAAGTGTACATCATATAATACCATACTACAGTTATTGGCTAGTAATGCCATTATGAAGGTGGCAGTTTATAGGCATACTCTAGATTTTAAGATTTTAAACCTTTAATTTTTATATTCTGTTTCATGAATCCCCTCATTGATCAGCGGGATGCTTTATCCAGTTGTTAAATCTTAGAAGAGAGGCATTTTACTCCTTTTATGAAGGTCATAAAAGAACTGACAAGAAAAGTTGAATTGTAATAAAAAGAATAACTACAGAATACAATGATTACAGATCTGGGAGTGGTGGGAATGATGGAGAATAAGCTGACATAGAGGTTGCAGCATAATTTCAACCCCTAAATATATCTTTAATCTGAGGTTCTCAAGTGCCCTACACCAACAATAATAATGAGATTTTACTATCCAACATAAAATGCATTTTGAAAACTGTTGCATATTAGGGCTTATTATTTTAAATTGTAGAATATTAGTGGGGACAGGTAGCCTTCAAGAAAGCTGTTGTATGAGTTTGCAAACAAAAATTACTCGTGATTATAGTTTAAACACTCATAAATTTTCAATTAAAACCTGTTGTTCATATCATATAGGATCTACTTAAGATGAGCATCTCAGTTATTTCTTGTTACCAAGGTCTCAGAAGTGGACACATTTGTTTGAGAACACAGTGCTTTTCATGAAAAGCTAAGTTCATTTTTTAAAATCCTATCAAAGTAGTGGAAAATTTAGCTGCCAGCAGTGCCATTACCCCTATATTGTGTTTTCTGAATTAACAAATAGATAGGCACAGACAGATAGATAGATAGATAGATAGATAGATAGATAGATAGATAGATAGATTACTAGCACTTTAATCTAAAAGGTACCTACTGCTTTTTTAGTATTAGGTAAAGACTGCATTCTCAGAAGACTTAGGAAATTTTCATGAAAAAGTCATGGATATAACTTGAAATTATATGTTGCAGATAGAGTTCTTTGAGGATTAATGGATGATTAGGAAACAAATTATATAAATATTAACAAGGAAGAAAGAACCAGGGAATTATTCACAGGGAGCTAATCTGTTGTTTTAAGATAACATAAAATTCACTGTGTAAATATTTTCTTCCTGTATTCGCAGGATCTAGTACCATGCATCATAGCTAAAGTGTTTAATAAATATTTTTAATGAAAACCATTTGTATAGAAATTATCCCTCTGGAGTCATTCCTAAAATTTTATCTTTACCTACCAATCTACTCCCCATTATCAATTTCGTTTCTACTCATTTTCTTTTTCTTTCAAAATTAAAAAAATATATATATATTGCCTATTTATTCACTCAGCTACCATTAATCATTCTCCCTCTAAAGCAAGCATTCTTAAACTGGGGTCTACAAATCTGTTTATTTTTTAAAACATTTTGATAACTATTTCAATGTCTTCTTTGTAATTCTATGTATTTTATTTTAATTTAACTTATTTGATTTATTTTATTTTATTTAACCAGACTGCCTAGGGGGTCCATGCTGCAATAAAAAAGTTAGAAGTCTCTGCTCTAATACTTCACTTTAAGTCCTACCTACTCATTTTCTAATCTACTTGCCATTCTTCATATATTAAGTATTTTCCTACTTCTATAATTAATATAAATTATTTCCTGGTTTTTTCTTTACTCATTTCTTTTTTCTTTGGGAGGCTATTTTCTTTTAAAAATGAGCACTCTTTTCCATCTTTCTTTTATTTTCCTCAAGACTGGAGAGATAATAATAATTAGAAACAATGCTTACATAACTGTATTACTACCACTCTCCTAAGAGAGAATCCATTCTTGAGTTAAGAGATATGGCAGAAAGATGTGGCAAGTTTACCATCTCCTCTTACTATAATCATTGCCTCTCTGCCCCTTATTTACTGATATTCAAACACATATATTTCACCAGAACTTTTGACCATAACAGTAAGTTCTTAATTTACATGGTAATCAGTACACATTTATTAAGTACCTATTACATGCCAAACATTTTGCTAATTGCTGGTGATACAAAGAAAGGTAAAAATGAATCCTTACTCTCAAGGAGCCCATAGTTTAATAACAAACAAAACATGCAAACAACTATGTTAAAATAATCTATAAACATGATGAGGTAGAATAATCTCCTAGAGTTATTGTGAAGATAAAATATGATTTGTAAAGGGTTTTTTTGCAAATCTTACAGTCCTGCATAAATGCTAACTGTTATTATGTATAATGTTCTATACTCTTCAAAGTGTTTTTTTTTTCCTCTATGGCATCATAACTCTGTGCAAGTCATTTGAATTCTGTTTTTCTCAATCCCTCAAATGTAAAATGAAATAATAATAGCCCCCAACAATAGGTTGGGGTGAGGATCAAATGATATAACATTTATAAAGGGCTTAGCATAGATATTAGCACATAGTATATACTAGGTGCTTAATAAATGCTTTCTTCTCTCCTTCCTTTCTAGATTTAAGATTCTCTGATTTTCCTCAGTTTCTGTAGCCAATGAAATAAGTCACCTCAAGGCCAATCTTGATGAGTTGTGCTTAGCTAGACTTGTCCTCAGGCGAGAAATGTAGGCATCTTGAACATTTTGCTAGAACAGCTTTCAAGGACCCAGAGTCACCTTCCTATCATTATGAGTTGTCAGGATAGAATTTCAGTGAAGAAAATTATGTTAGCATTCACCAAATACTGGTTAAATGCCTACTGTGTGCAAGGTTTCCTTTATTTTATATGTTTTGATAAAAGTATAATCTATTTATGAAATAAAATATCTTTATTAATTGGAAACACTCTAGTATATATTTGATATTTAATGAAGCAGAATTTCTTTGGCATTTCCAATTATGGTAGGGTAGAAATGAGGTTGAGAATATATTGATAATGTTGCTATGTCCATTCATGTTTTGTTATAGTAAATGTTCTCATCTAAAACAAAGAGTAGTATATTTCCTATTATTCCTTCTGATTTAAATCACTGATCAATCAACTTAAGTGCCTACAATGTGGCAGGCACTGTGCTAGATGTGGTGATACAAACAGAGTGAATTAAATAATTTCTACCTGCAAGGAGCTTTCTTTCTACGATCCCACCAATACATGTATTCAGCTGTTACTGGAACCATGCATAGAACTGAGAGGGAGAAAAAAATTATCATGGAACAGGAATAGCCAACTTATTCCCTTCTCAATTCCCAGTTGTATCTGAAGAGCCAGTACGCAGCATCTCTGTGGAATTTCACAAATATTACATAAAATTTATAACTATATGCAATCTTCAGGACTTAACCCACATCCCTCCTGCTTTATTTTCAGCAAGTGAGGCCAGTGTCCCTATGATGAGGCAATAGAAAAGGTATTCTTAATTCACTCCTGATATTCAGCACCAATCACTGTTTCTAGTTTTTTAGATAGCTTGTCCAATATAGGGATAACGGGGCCGGGCTCAAATATCAATTTTAGTTTAGAACTAAATACACGTTAATTTAAAACAGATTTCTAGTAAACACATCAGAATCCAGGCTCTTAGTAACCTTATTTATATTATAATAATGTAGCCTTAAGAACTCCAACCCACTTACTGCAGATGGAAGAAAATTCTGGAATTTGTTTGCAGAGAAAAGGAAGAAAAAAATGGAAGTAGGTCAGAGTATGGGGGAAAGATGGGGAGAAGAAGCAGCCAGCATGAAGGGACTTCCAGAAAAGTGATGGAGGGTGAACAGGAAAGTTTCTCTTTCTCTTTGAACCAGTCAGTGAGAAATCCTGATGAAAGGCCTAGGAAAGCATTGAAAAGAGTCCTAAAATAAAATAACATAAAAAACGCATTTATTAAATGCTTGCTATGTGCCCAGCCCTGGTTTAAGTTCTCAATTCATCACCACAGGAAATAACTTCCTCACAGAGAATATGAAGGACTTAAGACTCTTTCTCAGGACATGGTAAGACAAACTATGTTAGAAAGAAGAATTGCCTGAATTAATGAATAAAAGTCCTCTTAATTGAAAGGTCTTAATTAGATTTTAGATTCCTATACTCCACAAATTTGAGCTAAAGAAGCTAATTCCAAAAGTCTGGAAAATTAAAGCCCTGACAAGCCAAACCCATGACAAGAGAAGAAGAATTAATATAATATCAGAGCTGTGAAGAAGTAAGGAAGGGAGAAATTCACAGATAGACTATATGTCTTGTTACTGCTACTGACAGTCAGAATTAAACTCTAAAGATTTTCAAAATATACATTGGCCTTTTTTTTTCTTTTATTGTACTCCCCTCCACCCCCGCCCAAAAAAATCCCCATTAAAACATTCAAGAGTTTGCTGTGGAAACTATGGAATAAGGAAAAGAACTTGAAGAGGATGCAAAGAAAATCATTATGATTTACCTACTTCGGGGATTTTAGTAATTAGGGAAGCCCAAAGAGCTAATGGTAGAATCATAAACCCCAAAGACTAGTTGCATAGAAGAAGCTGACTTTCAAGTGAAGAGTTTTTATGAGAATGGAATTCTAAAGGGAGCTGGTAGTTGGTGCCTTACTCACCATACCTCAGTTTCTAGCATCTAACAATCTTATTATCAGTGATTAAAAAAAAAAAAACAGTCATGTACTTTATTAAAAACTATGAAAAAGAACCCAGGTTTTCCCCTTCAATAGAAATTTTCCAATTTTTCCTTCAGAAAGTGAAAGGAAATAATTTTGGAATAAAAACTAAAATCAGTCCACTATTAAGATAAATATTGGAGGAAGAAGGCAGAGTAGGACGTTAGACTACCTCACTCTCCAAATTCCCCCTAAAACAATAAAAAATAACTCCACAGTATCAATGCTAAAAGCAGCAAAAGGGACAGCTGGGTGGCTCTGTGGATTAAGATCTAGGCCTAGAGACAGGAGGTCCTGGATTCAAATCTGCCTCAGATACTTCCTAGCTGTATGACCTTGGGCAAGTCACTTGTCCTCCATTGCCTAGCCTTTATCATTCTTCTGCCTTGGAATTCATACACAGTATTAATTATAAGATGGAAGGTAAGAGTTAAAATAAAATAATAAAATAAAACAAAACAAAGCAAAACAAAACAAAACAAAATAAAATAAAATAAAATAAAGCAAAATAAAAGAAACCAAAAAAGATAAGTGAAGCTGAGCAGCCAAGGACAACTGGGGAGGAAGGTCTCTGGTTGCCCTGGCCCCAGCCTTATTAGATAGCACAAACACCCCTGAGTGAACACTGCCAAAGCAATAAGCAGTAAGCCCTCGGGGCAAGACTAGCAGCCTCACCATGTCTGCGGGTAGAAGTTTACATCCCAGAGGAAGATACTGGTGGTCAATAGGGGGAAAGTCTTAGGAGCAGCTGTGTGGACTGCAACATTGGCCCCAGAGATCCTCACTTATCCACAGCAAGGGATTAACCATTTACCAGGCTATGGCTTTGGAGGCAAAGAGTCAAAAGGGAACACACACTGCTTAGTGGGGTTCCTGATTGGATGGGACTCTTTTGGCAGTAGTCTCCCTCAGGACAGTGGAGGCCCTGGCTACCATCACAGAAGAGAGATGAGGTGTCCTTGCTGTTGCAGAACTGTCAGCGAGCTCTGGTTGGAGCATGGAAGGTTAATCACACTCTAGGGTTTGAGCTGGGGGTCCAGTGGCTATTTCTGACCCTGGGATATGTTCATTGGAAGAACTAAATAGGGTCCAGGAAATAACAAACACCAAAAAATCCTAAAACCTGAGGCATCATCCCTCACAACCTAAGAACAGAACTCTAGTCTAGCATAATGCTAATAATTAAGCCTATTAGCCTCACCACTAATTTTTTTGAGAGAATATATTTTATTTTTATTTAGTTTTTTGACATTTTTTAAATTTGGTCAATTTCAAACATAATATTTTTAAATAACTAAACAAAGGGGAAAATTCAACTATCAATAGCTATTCTGGGGACAGAGAAGACCTGGGTTCAGACTCAGAGGACAGTAAAAGTAAAATTTAAAAAAAAAAAGTTAAAAAAGAGTAAAGTAAAAGCACCTAATTCTAAAACAGGAAAGAAAAATGTCAAATGGTCACAAACTCAAAAAGAACCTTTTGAAGAGATTTAAAACATCTCAAAAAGCAAACAAAAGAAATTGAAGAAAAATTAGGGAAAAAATTAAGAGCAATGCAAATAAATCAAGAAAATTATGAAAGAAAGATCACACAAATGGTAAAAAGAGATGCAGAAATTCATGGAAGAAAATAACAGTAAAAATTAGCATTGGAGAAGGTCAATCTAATGACATCTAAGACAAAAAGAAAAAACAAAGCAAAATCAAGAGAATGGAAGAATAGAAGAGTTTAGGAAATTTCCTTATTGCAAAAATAGCCAACCTGGAAAGTAGATTAAGGAGAGATAATATAATAATTGTCAGACTCCTAGAAAATTATGATTAAAAAAAGAGTTTATATACAATACTTGAAGAAATTATTTAGGAAAATTGCCCAAAAATTCTAAAATAAGAGGGTAAAATAGAAATTGAAAGAATTCACTGATCACTATTGCAAAAAGACACAAATATACAGATTCACGTTATTTTACAAAGCAAAGAAGCTGGTTTTAGAACTAAGAATAACCCACCCAGTAAAGCTGAACATAATTATACAAGTTAAAAAAAAAGAAAATATTGGCTACAAGAGTTTCAGCTATTCTTGGGGGTGAGGGGAAGAGAATTTGGTAGAAGATTTGATATATAAAAATAACAAGATAATAAGAAAGTCAAATGTTAGACTAATTATATGGGACCTGATAAAGTCAAATTGTTTACTTCTTTTATGGGAAAATATTATTTATAGCTCTCAAAAATTACATCATTGCTTGGGTAGGTTAAAATAGCATATGTAAATAGAAGATGAAATCAAATAGAATATAATAGAATGGGCTAAAAATAATAAGATAGGGCAGGAAGAGGTAAAATGGAACAATTATCTCATAAAAAAGAAGCATGCACAGAAGAATGGTTACTGAGGAGTGGGTAAAGGGATATTAGTATTAAAACTCTACTCTCATCAGAGCTGAGTTAAAGAAAGAGCAATATAAATACACACAACTAGCAGGATAAAATTCTACTTAATGTACAGAGAAACAGGAGATTGAGGGGATATGATAAAGGAAAAACTAAAAGTTCCCTTAAGAGACTGAGAAGGAAATATAGATAGAAGAGAGGGAATGGAAATAAAAAAGGGGAGGGTCACCTAAAAGGAAAAATTCATAATAAGAAATAGGAGAATAAAATGAGGGGCTGTGAGAGACTTTTTTAACAAGATAAGGAAGGGATTTTTAACACCATTGTTTTACATTGATTACCTTAAGGTATCTTAAATATCTCTTATACCATAAATATCCCAAGTATTCTAGTTATTATTTTCCCACATTCCCATGTTCAAAGGATGCCATCTGTTTAACCCCATTGTTTTCTTTGACTATTCTAAATATATTAAGTTCTTTAGGCATCTCATGTCCTATAGCAATCGTGAGGATCCTAGTTATTACTTTCCTAAGTAGGAATGTAATTAGTTTTACTCCACAGATTCTCTTGAGTTTTTTTTTCCTATTTGTTTTTTTCTGTTTCTTTTGAGTGTCAAATTTAATCTCTGAATTTTCTTTTTACCTGTGGTTATTTCATTAGGAATGCCTAAGATTCCTCTATTTCACTAAATATCCATTTCTTCCCTTGGAATATTATGCTCAATTTTGTTGGGTGATTGATTTTTCTTTGTAGGCAAAAGCCTTGTGTAATACAATATTCCAGGCCTTCCAGTTCTATAATGTAGAAACTGTTAGGTCCCATTCAATCTTGATTGTTATTCCACAGTATTTGATTTTTTTTTAATTTGTCTGGCTACTTGTAGTATTTTCTCCTAGGGCTGAAAGTTCTGAACTTTGGCTGTAATAGTTCTGGGATTTTTAAATTTGGGATTTCTTTTTTGAGATGAATGGTGTGTTCTTTCCATTTTGATTATCCTTTCTTATTCAAAAACATCCTCTGATAATTTCTTTCAATATGATATCCAGGTTATTTTTCTTCTTTCTTGTTCTTGTTTTTGTTCTTGTTCTTCTTGTTCTTCATCATTTCAAGAAAATCAATGATTCTTAGTTTCTCTCTCCTAGATTTATTTTCGAGATCAGTTATTTTTCCAATGAGAGATTTCAAATTTTCTTTTATTTTTTTTATTTCATTCGCTTTAGTTTGTTTATTGTTTCCTGCTGTTTCATGAAGTCATTCACTTCCATTTGTCCAATTCTGACTTATAGGGAAACATTCTTTTCTCTGAGACTGTGTCCTTACTTTCCTAGGGAATTATTTCATCTTTTTTATAGTGAAAGAGAGAGTTTGAGGTATTGCATTTCCTTTTCTTTAGGGTACTGACCAGTAAATTCTTGTTCTTATGTTTATTTTTCTAGTATTTTCTTTAATTTTTTCTGCATAAGTTTCTTGTTATTAGTTTTTCTATCCTTTTTGGAGCTCTTCTAGGGGGTTATTTTGAGCTTGACATCCTTTCACATTTTCCTTTGAGGCTTTACACATTTTTATTTTTGTAATTTTGTCTTCTTCTGAGATTGAATTTCTGTCATCTCTCGTGTTGAGATATTTTTCTAGCATTAAGCTCTTTCCCTGTCTTTTGCTCATTTGGGGGTTGTTGTTTTTTTTTTTACTCAGTTTTGCGTATATACTAAAGTTTAGCTCCATTCTGTGGTAAAGGGTGTATTATCCACTCTTGAGGATTATGCCTCGGAGCCACTTTACTGTCTTGGTATCAGATTGAACATTCTGTTGAGGAAGCCTGATTGGCCTGCTGTGTGGTGATTTCCAACTATTCAGTTCAACTGGTTCTAGTTGGGTCCTGCCTAAACCTGCAGAGGCTAGACCTTGTTGGGCTTAGGTCCACTGACTATAGTTTGTGTTGAATTGTGCCTACCCTCTGTTCTGGGTGAACTATGGAGGATCACTTTCCTTCCACTGCTGATTTTTCTGTATTATGTGGGTTTCTGCTTGTATCCTGCTGAGGCTAGTGTGAACCTTAAAAATTCCCAGACCCTACTTCATAAGATTAGATTAAGACCATTCCCCATTTGGGCAGTGTACTCTACTTAGATCAGAAATGAAGACCTCTACTCCACCCGTACTTAAGCCTGCTTTAGGGGAGAAAACTCCTTGCTGAACAATGAAAAGTACTTAAACCCATATGTAAGCCATGCCTATTTTTAGAACTAATACAAAGGGGTGCTAAGTACCTATAAAGGTCAGGCAACTTGTGAACTTATAAGGAGCAAAGAGGTGGAAACTTACTCAGAGCTTTCCTGGTGTGAATTACTCAAAAGTTCATACCTTCTTAGGTGTGAAATAAGAATGGGCTGTCCTTTGAAAAACATCTACTGTGATTGGTCGATGGAAGAACTTAGGGGAGGTGACAAAGGAGAAAATGCCCTTTAAAAGGAGACAAAAAGCTCTCTCTGGAAAACAGTCAGCTGGGAAAAGGCTGCCTTGAAGGGTCTCTCTCGAGACTCTCTCTGGGACATGGAGATTCAGGATTGAGCTGGTGAAGTCAGATGAGATGGAGCTGGCCTGGTGTCACTAGAATCCTTGCTTGGAAAGATCTTGTGGTGAGTGATTAAGGACTGACTGATCTTTTCTCTTAGGGCTTAGGCCTGGGTTGGCCAGGACTGGCCAGGGCCAGCTTATCCCTTTCTCATTATTCCCTCTTTTTCTCTCTTTCTTTAATTCCTCATTGTATTAATTAATTAAAATCTCTATAAAACCCAGTTGACTTGGGTATATTTCATAATTGGGAATATTTCCCTGGCAACCACCTTATATATTGATTTAAAAACAAGACACTGTAGTGAAAACATATTTTCTGCGGTCAAAATTTACTCACTCACTCTTATATCTACTAACAATTTAAGACTTCAACCATTTTAACTATTACAGTTTACGGCTCCCACTCTTTTAACTGATACACTAGACCAAGCCTGCTGTGCTCTTTCTTCGGCTGCTAGCAGTGTACTTCATTCAAGTTCTACTGAGTCTGGACCAAGACAGGCTATACACTTTTTCATGCTGCTTGAGCTTTATCATTTCTAAGTTCCACTGAGACTTTCTCAGTGCTTTCTCCTCCTTTTTCAGTGAGATGAATTCTCCTAGATGACTCTCTATATTTTTCTGGGCCAAAATACTGCTGCACTTCTTCTGTTACTTCTACCACTACAGTATTCTTTTTCTGGTGTTTTTGTTATTTTGTGGTCACTTGGAAGGTGGTTGGTGGGCTTTGAGTGTTCCTTACAGTGTGATCTTGACTAATTGACTCAGTATTCCTCAATTCAGTTATTGGAGACTTTGGGCTCCTGAGCCATTGCTGTTTCCTTTGCTGCCCCATCTATCTGGAATTGAATTCATATCAACAAATTGAAGGGCAGAGTTGGAAATAAAAGGGAGGGATTATTGGAAAGGGTATAGAATAAGAACTAGAAAGTAATGGGGAAGGAAGAAGGAAGGCACCTTGAGAAGGGTGGCCTAATTTGGAATTAGGAGGGCAAGGTCAAAGTATAAGGGAAGGATTCTAAAAAGGGATTAAAACTGGAAAGGTAGTGGATGAAAGAAACTGAATTTCCAAAGAGGGATTGGACAAAAAGAGAGGAAGAAAAGAACAAAAAATTAGGAAAAAATAGAATACAGGGAAACACACAACTAGTGATTATGACTTCAAATGTGAATGGGATGAAATTACCCAAAACATGAAAATAGATAGCAAAATGCATCAGAAACAAAATCCATCAATATGTTATTTATAAGAAACATTTTAAAATAAATGAAACACATAGAATAAAAATAAGGAGCTAGGGAAGAATGTACTATGCCTGAGATGATAAAAAGAAAGTGAGGGTGAAAAATCATGATCTCTGACTAAGTTAGGACTAATATAAACAGGTAAACTATATTAAGTTAAAAAGTACCATAGATAATGAAGATTTATCAATGTTGATTATATATGTACCAAATGTTATAGCATCTATATTTTTTAATTTATTTTTTTTATTTTTTTATTTATTTTTATTTAGTCAATTTAGAACATTATTCCTTGGTTAAAAGAATCATATTCTTTCCCTCCTCTGCCCCAACCCTTCCCGTAGATGACATGCAATTTCACTGGGTATTACATGTGCCCTTGATCAGAAACTATTTCCATGTTGTTGGTGTTTGCATTAGGATGTTCATTTAGAGTCTATATCCCCAACCATATCCCCTCGACCCATGTAGTCAAACAATTGTTTTTCTTTGGTGTTTTTACTCCCACAGTTTTTCCTCTGAATGTGGATAGTGTTCTGTCTCATAGATCCCTCCAAGCTGTTCAGGATCACTGCATTGTTACTAATGGAGAAGTCTATTACATTCAATTGTACCACAGTGTATCAGTCTCTGTATACAATGTTCTCCTGGTTCTGTTCCTTTCACTCTGCATCAATTCCTGGAGGTCGTTCCAGTCCCCATGGAATTTCTTCACTTTATTATTCCTTTGAGCACAATAGTATTCCATCACCAACATATACCACAATTTGTTCAGCCATTCCCCAATTGAAGGGCATCCCCTCATTTTCCAATTTTTGGCCACCACAAAGAGTACAGCTATGAATATTCATGTACATGTCTTTTTCCTTATTATCTCGTTGGAGTACAAGCCCAGCAGTGCTAAGGCTGGATCAAAGGGCAGACAAAGGGCAGTCTTTTACCGCCCTTTGGGCATAGTTCCAATTGCCCTCCAGAATGGTTGAATCAATTCACAATTCCACCCACAATGCATTCATGTCCCAATTTTGCCACATCCCTTCCAACATGCATTACTTTCCTTTGCTGTCATGTTAGCCAATCTGCTAGGTATGAGGTGATACCTCAGAGTTGTTGATTTCCATTTCTCTGATTATAAGAGATTTAGAACACTTTTTCATGTGCTTATTAATAGTTTTGATTTATTTAACTGAAAATTGCCTATTCATGCCCTTTGCCCATTTATCAATTGGAGAATGACTTGATTTTTTTGTACAATTGATTTAATTCTTTATAAATTTGAGTAATTAGACCTTTGTCCAGAGGTTTTTGTTATGAAGATTGTTTCCCAATTTGTTGCTTCCCTTCTAATTTTTGTTACATTGATTTTGTTTGTACAAAACCTTTTTAATTTGAAGTAAACAAAATTATTTATTTTACGTTTTGTGATTTTTTTTTAACTCTTGCTTGGTTTTAAAAATTGTCCTTTCCCAAAGATATGACAAGTATACTATTCTGTGTTCACCCAATTTATTCATAGTTTCCTTCTTTATATTCATGTCAATCACTCATTCTGAGTTTATCTAGGTGTAGAGTGTAAGATGTTAATTCAAACGTAATCTCTCCCATGCTGGCTTCCAATTTCCTAGCAGTTTTTATCAGATAATGGATTTTGGTCTCAAAAGCTGGGACCTTTGGGTTTATCATAGACTATCTTGCTGAGGTCACTTACCCCAAGTTTATTCCACTGATCCTCCTTTCCATCTCTTAGCCAGTACAATATTATTTTGATGACCGCTGCTTTATAGTATAGTTTGAGATCTGGGGCTGCAAGGCCACCTTCCTTCGCATTTTTTTTCATTATTTCCCTTGATCTTTTGTTCTTCCAAATGAACTTTGTTATGTTTTTTTCTAATTCAGTAAAAAAGTTTTTTGGTAGTTTAATGGGTATGGGACTAAATAAGTAAATAAGTTTGGGTAAGATGGTCATTTTTATTATGTTAACTCATCCTACCCATAAGCAATCAATGTTTCTCCAATTGTTTAGATCTAGTTTTAATTGTGTGGAAAGTATTTTGTAGTTGTGTTCATACAGTTCCTGGGTTTGTCTCAGCAGATAGATTCCTAAGTATTTTATATTATCTAAGGTGATTTTAAATGAAATTTCTCTTTCTAGTTCTTGCTGATGAGATGTGTTGGAGATATATAGAAATCCTAATGACTTATGTGAGTTTATTTTGCATCCTGCAACTTTGCTAAAGTTGTTGATTATTTCCACTGGCTTTTTGGTTGATTCTCTAGGATTCCTTATGTAGACCATCATATTATTTGCAATAAGTGATAGCTTGGTCTCCTCATTGCCAATTTTAATATTTTCAATTTCTTTTTCTTTTCTAATTGCTACTGCTAGTGTTTCTAGTACAATGTTAAATCATAGAGGTGATAATCGGCATCCTTGTTTCACTCCTGATCTTATTGGGAATGCATCTAGTTTATCCCCATTGCAGATGATGTTGATTGTTTCTCTCTTTGATTATTATGTCAGATAGTTTGCATAGAATTGGGATTAGTTGTTCTTTGAATGTTTGATAGAATTCACTTATAAATCCATCAGGCCCTGGGGATTTTTTCTTAGGGAGTTGTTTGATGACTTGTTCAATTTCTTTTTCTGATATGGTATTTAAGAATTATTTTTCTTCTTCTGTTAATCTAAGCAATTTATATTTTTGTAAATTTTCATCCATATCACATAGATTGCCATATTTGTTGCCATATAATTAGGCAAAATAGTTTTTAGTGATGGCCTTAATTTCCTCTTCATTAGAAGTGAGGTCTCCCTTTTCATCTATGATACTGTTAATTTGGTTTTCTTCCTTCCTTTTTTTTTTATTAGATTGACCTGTAGCATCTATATTTTTAAAGAAAAATTTAAAAGAGTTACAGTTGGAAATAGATAACAAAACACAAGTAATGAGAGGAATTCAATTTTCCCATCAGATAAATCTAACCAGAAAATAAGTCAAACAGATGACTGGAATCTTAAATCAAATATGATAGATATCTGGAGATAAATGATTGAGAACAGAAAGGAATATATATTCTCGATTATACATGATACTTTTACAAAAACTGACCATATACTTGAGTATAGAAAAATTATAGCTAAATGTAGAAATTCAGAAATATTAAATATGTTTCACATCATAATGCATTAAAAGTTTTATGGACCATAGAAACACAAAGAAAAAATTAATTGGGGACTAAATAACATAATCTTAAGGAATAAGTCAGTTATCAAATCATAAAAACTATAAATAATTTTCATAAAAATAATGATAACAATTAGTCCACATACAAAAACTTGTAAAATACAGCAAAATCAGTAATTAGAGGAAAATTTATATCTCTAAATACTTATATTAGTCAAAGAGAGAAAGAAAAGGTCAATAAATTGGGAATGCAATTAAGAAAACTAAAAAAGGCAAATTAAAAATTCTCAACTAAACACCAAATTTGAAATTATAAAAATTAATGTGAGATCAATAAAATTGAAAGTAAGATTATTTAATTAATGAATAAATCTCAGTATTTGTTTTACAAAGTAAATTAGCAGGATATACAACCATTGTTTAATATGATTTTAAAACAAAGAAAACCATATCGCTAGCATTAAAAATGAGAACTATAAGTATATCACTGATGGAGATGAAATTAAAGCTTTTACTGGAGTTATTTTTAAAATTATACACAAACAAATGTAACTGAAATGGGAAAATACCTACAAAAAAAAAGATAAACTGTCTAAACTAGAAGAGGAAGAAATAGAATATCTAAATAAACACATTTTATAAAAAGACAATGAATTAGCCATAAATAAACTTCCTAAGTTAAAAGCATCAAATCGAGATGTACTTACAAATGAATTCTACCAAATATTCAAGAATCAACTATTTCTAATATTAAATAATTGCTATTTGAAAATAACAGATAAATAAGGAACTTTGCCAAACTGCTTTCATGAAACAAATATGGTACTGATACCTGTCAGAGAAAGTGAATTATAGACTAATTTAATTGATGAATATGGATGCAAAAATCCTAAATAAAATATTAGCTTAGAGCCTACAACAATATATCACAAAGATTATACAGATTGACTAAATAAAATTTCTATCAAAAATCCTAGTTTAAAATAAGATAAACTATTGACATAATCGATTATATCAATAACAAAATTAATTTTAAAAATATGATTATATCAATAGATGTGGAAAAAGTCTTGACAAAATAAAATACTCATTCCTATTTTAAAACTGTAAAGCATGGGTAACAATGGATTTTCTAAAATTATATGAAGTATTGTATGAGTTAAATAGATATCCAATATTTCAAGTATTATTTTTTATAAAGTTTATTATCTGACAAAATAGAACCACATTACTATGTTTTTCTGCCTGCTCAAAAATCCCCTCTCTACCAAAGCTGCCACAGGAAGGGAAAAGAGCCTGAAACAGAATTTGACCAAATTTATCTCCTGTCTATGTCAGCACATAATGATAGGAAGAGAGTAGGATGTTGGGAATTGTAGTTTTTTTGAGGATAGTAATTTTGCTGGGGTTATAGCTTTTAGGGTAATAGATTTGAATTACACATCCCCCTGAGATCCTTTGGAAGACTAGTTTCCTTAATGGATCTTGTGAACATAACCAATTTATAAATTACAATAATTTGGGGATGAAAGGGAAATAGAATAAAACCAATGATTATTAGGCATACTGACAAAAAGCTAAATGGGGGGCTGTCCCCTTCAGCATAAGAGTATACATACAAAATGAATGTGTTACAATTCGACATAGTTCAATTTCTCTACAACCCAAAGTTCATTCTGAATCTTTTGGTGCAGTGTGAGGTTTCTGAAGGCATCTCCATGGCACTTTTTCAAAGGAGTTCACTTCCTAGATTCTGACAGATAACTAGTTTCTTAACATTTATAAATAAAACTAAAATTTTATGACAATTATACAATCATCCCCTCTGAGGAGGGTGTTGGCAAACACAGATTAACTCAGTATACATTAATTTTCACTAAGAAAACAGCTTTATAAGAAAACAGTAGTATAGCAGATAGTTCAAGAAAACCTTTTGGGTCTAAAATGTCGGAGAGAATCTAGATCATTCTGATGGAGGTAGATTAAGGTGAAGAGTTAAAAAGCATACAAAAGCTACTAGGCTTCATGGGAAATGTTCCTTCTTAGGAGCCATACAGGGGTACCACACCTTCCCAGCTCCTCTGGTATATAATAAGGAAAATGTGGAAGTTTGCATTGAGAAGTGACATGAGACCAGGAGGAAGATTCTAGAACTTTGAAGGAGGGTAAGGCTGGGACCAAGGCTGTTAGCTGTGTTTCTCTGGAGAATTTCTGGAGATGGTGGCTATTAATTTCCTTGGTGGCTAACCCTGTTCTTTCCTATTTGCTGTTTTGCTTGCTGTATTATATAGAGGCAGTTTCTGATGAACCTAATCTATCTGCAGTGATTGTGAGATTGAGTCTGGATCCTTTTTGAATCTAAGACTTTCCTTGGCCCTAGCAATGCCTTACATAGACCCTTAAATCTAACTAAGGGGGATTTAGTTGATGGTTTTAATTAAGATCAAGGACTGGAGATTTAGGAAGTTAGGGAGGATTTGAGAAGGAAATTCACTCAGAAGAAATCTCCGTGAAGAGATATTTAGATCTGGGGGGTTTAGGTAGATTGACCTTAGTTTAGATTATCCCAAATCCCCTTTTCACCTTTTCTTGTATATTACATAAAACAAACTGTCCCTGTTATATAGTGGTCTGTGTTTATTATCTCAGGACAGTTTCAGTCTGGACTGGGCCTATCAACCACAGGTAGCCTTCCCAAAGTTTATTCTTCTGATATTGGTCCTACATTGTAACATCTAATCCCAGCCTCAAAACTCTATCATTATTTCAGTTATGAGACTATAACAGCCATAAAAAGTATGTCTTTATATTTCTCACCCATTACATTTTTACAAATGCAGAGGTGAAGATTAGTGCTATAACACTTCACTTCAGCTACTAAATGGAACCTTACCTCTTGTTACCAACAACTCAAAGGTACTTTTATAATGGTATCTTCTCCAGTCTAGTCATATAGGGAGGTACAAATAAAAACAATATAATAGCACATATAGTTAATTGTCAGAACATAGTAACTTAAAGTGATATAGTGTAACAAAACATAAAAAACAAAATAAAATCTTAAAACAATCAATCAGCAAATATGATATATGTGACAGGATACAGGCACTGAATTTAAGAGTCCTTTTTTTTCCAATTCCAACATAGGTATTTTTCATAAAACAATGGAGTTTGAAAAGGCTTAGGATCCACCTACAGACTCTTTACGGTTCCCTACCCTCCCCAGCATCACCATCTATCTAGGTTCCTTTTGGTCATGCCTCTGGGATCTCCTACACTGAGGGAGAATACCTTGCTGAACATAGTGTGGTATAATCCCATATTGGATGTATTGTAGGGACTGGGCAGGCCAGAATGGCAAGAAGGTGTAGGGAGATGAATTTCTCCCCTGAATCTGAGGATTATTCAAGCTAATTGCAAGGACCAGTGTACCCAGGAACGGTAGGAAGAAAAAATATCCTACAAGTGGGAGCTGTTTGAGATAGGTAATCTAACTGTTCTTTCATAGAGTGGGCCACCATTGCAATTTTACTTCCTGTTTGGAAGAGTAACCTTCCTTCCTCTTACCCCTAGGAGTTCCCACCAGGGAGTAGATTGCTTCCCCTGCCACATGGACAGGGAGTTAAGAGGGTAGAAGCTCTCTTGCTTAAAGGAAATACACCCAAGCTTTCAAGGCAAATAGCAAGTAAGCACTTAGCTATTGGCAATATAAAAGAGAAAAGGATTTATACTTTCCAGGCCTCCAAAGAGTGGCTCCAATCAGCATTAGCAATAGTAACAGCAGCAGTAATAGCAGCAGCAGCAGTAATATCTGAAGCAGCAGCAGGAGCAGCAGTGGCAGAAGCAATGGCTCTGCAAGGACCACCCAGGCAGGGAGGCAGGAGCAGGAGGCTGGGACCAACCAGGGAGTTAGCAGCAGGAGACTGGATCTGCAACAATAGGTAGCAGTAGCAGTGCTTGGGAACAAAGAGAGTTCCCTGGAGAGGTTGGGGGAGAGCAAAAAGCCTGGCAGGAGAAATATGATTTCTTTTTCAAACTAATCTACTCAGAGAGAATTAAGGGTTCTGACCCCCACTTCTGGTCACCATAAATGTAGGAGTTAAATTATACTTCAAGTATTATATTTATAAAGTTTATTATCTGACAATATAGAACCACGTGGCTAAGTTTTCTTCTACCTGCTCAAAATGCCTGCTTTACCAAAGCCAACACAGGAAGGAAAAAAATGCAGAGAGATAGAACTCCACCAAATTTATTCTTGTTTACGTCAGCACATAATGACAAAAAGAGAGTAGGGTGCTGGGAATCATGGTTTTTGCTGGGGATCATAATTTTTAAGGTAATAGATTCAAATTACATAATATCTACCTAAAACTATCAGCAAGTCATAACAGCAATAAACTAGAAACCTTCCCAATAAGAGCAGAAATGAAAAAAAAGATGCCAATTATAACAACATTATTTAACATAATAATAGAAGTACTAGGAATAGCAATAGGAGAAGAAAAATAAAGATATTAAAATGGGCAAAAAGGTATTAAAACTTTCTCTTTTTTCAGATGACATAATTGTATATGTGCAAAATTCTAGATTAGCAAGATATAAAATAAATTCACATTAATGAATGTTTTTATATGTTACTAACAAATTCCAGCAAGAAGAAAAAGAAAGAGATACCTCCATTTAAAATAACCACAAATAGACTTAAATATGTGGGACTATACTTGCCAAAGCAAACTTAAGAACTAAATGAACACTATTATAAAACACTTTTTTACACAAATAAAATTAGATCTATATAACTGGGGAAATATTAATTGTTCATGGAGGGGCAGAGCCAATATAACTAAACTGAACATGGCAAACCTACCTAAATTAATCTTATTATTCAATATCATCCCAATCCCAAACATTATCTTTTTGACCTAGAAAAAATAATAACATTCATTTGGAAGAACAATCATTGTTCTTTTCTTTCTTTCAAGAATATCAAAGAATTAATGTAAAAATTTTAAAGGACATCTAAAATTACTAGATTTTTAAGCTCTATTATAAAGTAGTAATAATCAAAATTACTTGTACTAGCTGAGAAATAGTAAGGTAAATCAGTGGAATAAGACAGATATACAACAAACAGTAGTGAAATATTATAGTAACCTTGTATTTGACAAAAACATAGATCCAATATTTGGGGATGAGAAATCAATATTTGGTAAAATTTTCTAGGACAACAGGAATGTAGTTTTGTAGAAATTAGGTATAAACCAATATCTTACCCTGTACATTAACATAATATCAAAATATACATAAATGAAGATATAAGAAGTCAATTTGGAGAAAAGTTAACATGTTAACTATCAGATTATGGATAATAGAGGAATTTATGAGTAATCAAGAGATAAAGAACATTGTGAGATATACAATAGATAATTTTAACCCATTAAATTAAAAAAAAAAGTTTTGTACAAATAAAACAAATGTTGCCAAAATTAGAAGGAAAGCAGAAAATTTGGGGAAAACTTCCATAGACAACCTCTCACATAGAGGTCTCAAATTTTGATGACTGATCAAATCACAATTTAATCTATTGAAAAGATTAATCTGGTTTCTGTAGTTAAATAGCATTGAAACTCCTCAAAAACAGATACTCATTGAATGTCCACTATATACAATGTTTGGAGATAAACACTGAGGCAATTAGAAAAAATACAGAACATTCTTCTTATGCTTAAAAAGCTTATAGTCTTTTTGGAAAGAAAATAAATAGCCCTAATAACAGTATGGTGTATTAGAGAAGTGACAAAAGACTGGTATAAATCAAAATGTCAAAGGATTTCTAAGAAAGGAGAAATCACTGATAGGTTTAGGTATTTTTTTTTTTGTGGAGACTTCTGATGAGACTATATCAATAAAAGTTTTAGAGAGGATTTGGGCTAAGAACTGGGCTTTGATGAATGAGTTAGAATATGAATGGGAAGGGCTCTGAGGGAATGATAGGATGAGTATATATTTTTAAAGGGGTTCTCAGTATAGCTGAGAGACAATAGTCTTGAGTAGTGTGATTGTATTAGGAAATGAAAGGAAGGAAAAAAGACCTGAAATATATTATGAAAGAAAAACTGACCAAATTGGCATATGAGTGAAATCCAGGTAAAAAAATTTTAAAAATTAAACTTATGCCAAAAAACTATGAAGAATGGCTCAATAATTTAAGTGATTTTTCATTTAAAAAGCCTCTTCTCTACCCACAACTCTACCCATAATTGAATCTATGATAGAGAAAAAGAGTTAAAGCGTTTCACATTTTGAGAAGCTAAATATCAAAACAACATTAATAATGACAAGGGGAAAAATAGCCTCTAGAAGTCCAGTTTCAGGGTTATGTTCTTTCATAACTGGTAAATTTTTTTAATTTAAAAATTTTATAAAGAATCATAACTTAGCTCATGAAACATCTATGATTATGTTAGTGAATCATCAGGAAGAGTTGAATATAGAATAATTGTCCAAAAGGATATGTAAGGTTTTAAAATAAGAATGGGATAATGCTTAAAGAAAAAAAAAAGTACTGGGGGCATAAATCTAAACTATAAAACCACTGAGCAAAAGTTCATTACTGACTATGGGCAGTAGATATAATTTCCTTTGTGTCAAATATGTGTGAAATTTTTATCTCAACGATGAATAATTGTATATTTGGTCTATTTTCTTATAGTGTGCTCAAAACAGATCGACCTAAAATAGAAAGTTAAAATAACATTAACAAGAAACATACTTGAATGCTATGACTGGACACTGAACAAAGGCTGAGTAATCAATAGTATTAATAACTGAGGAGACATGTGTGGCCAAAGTGTATTCTTAGTTGTCTCCTCTTTTATTTATCATAATTACTTAATGCTCTAGTCAGCATAAGGCTATAACCTGACAGAAAGGAACATTTCCCTCAAAAGATTTTTCCTTTGAATGGCTTGGGTCACATATGACATCTATTCTTGTGACAGAATTAGTCCCCAAACAAGAAGGTTTAAGGAGGCAAAAACAGTCTCCTGGAGTGTAAGTGGACTGTTGGAATCTCTACAATAAATACTGCTGGTATACAAAATAGAAATCACTAAATTATTTCTGACCACAGTTAGGAACCATAGGCTTCAAACATAAAAAGTACCTGTTAAATGTCATCCTCCGCACTTCCCCCAATAAAAATATTTCTAGTTTTCCTGATTGTTGAAGTTGATTTTATTTTATTTTTCATTGAGTGTGGACAGAAGTTCTTATATTATTTTCACAGTTCTTTATTAATTAATCAGGTTATATTCCACATTTTGCTTTGGTAAAGCAGAGACATGTTTTTCCAGTTACTCTGTCTTATTTTTCTAAGATCCATTGAAATTCAGCATTTGTGAGGTCTCTTGATGTTCACTGCACATCTCCCACTCATACTCTCACTTTTCGTTATGTGTTTCTTTTTGCAGCCTCCCACTGCCTAGCAAATTAAATTTTTTCAACATAATTGCCCAAACTCTAACTTTTCACACTGCTACACTTCATTAGAAATGGGAGCTCTTTCCTATGAATCTTTTTCAGCAACTCCCAAAGGCAAAAGCTACATTTGTCATACTCCAAATCAGACTGTTTTCTTGCACATTGGTCTCCCAAGGAGAGATCCTGGTGTACAAGCATATGATATTTTGGCTCAGGATAGTTTCTGATTGATTTTCAGCATCCTAAGGGTGGCTTCTACTATAAATGGAAATAATTCATATCTGGTAGATGGATGAATAAATACACATACAGCATTTATTTATAATAATTATTTAACATTTACTTCATAGATTCCTAAGCAGATAGACGCACCACCTCCGTTGTGGGAATTGGCAGTCTAGAAAGAGATAGGCAAGAAATGAAGCATGCAGTGATTTTTTTAAACTGATGAGCTAAAGTCAAAATAAAAACCAACTATTACCTTCTTCCCCATACCTTCCCACCTTCATTGCCTATTCTACTAATTAAATTCCATGTAACACCTTGGATACCTCTCTTGTCTAAGTTTGCATATTGTTTGATATATCTAACCTTTAGATGTACATTCGCAGGGGTTCTTAACACAAATTTGCATCTGATTTTGTCTTTCTCCCAGAAGAAATGATTTTTTTCTGGGTAGTACTTATGTTTGATGTCATTGAGAAAGGCAGGGTTTATATAAAATGGAAAATGAGCAGGGAAATTAAAAGTTTGAAAAACTACTCCAGATAAGCATTGAATTCAGTCATGCAGATGACCACTTATTAGCAAGTTAACTCATTCCTTTCATTCTTTTTGAAGATGTTGACCTTATGTAGAGGAAATATACATCTTTGAGCTGTCTTTGTTTTAAGCTAAACTTGGATTTGTCCCAGAGGACATTAAGTTCATTTTGGCTAAATAATTCCAATCAATTTCTGATAAGAGATAAAGAGTTATGCAGTGGGGCAAGATCTTAAATAAATAACAAATAAGCCCAGAAACAGACAAATAACATGAGTATTAGAAATGATACTTACTTGCTGTATAACCATGGTAAACGATTGAATGGGGCAGCTAAAATAGTGCAGTTGATAGAAGGATAAACATGTAGAAAGGAAGACATCTTCCTAGTTAAAATCTGGCCATAGATACCTACTAGCTTTGTGTCCCTGGACAAATCACTTAACACTATTTGTCTCAGTTTCCTCATTTGTAAAATGAGCTGGAGAAGGAAATAGCAAAGCACTCCACTCTCTTCTTCAAGAAAATCACAAGTCATGTCACAAAGAATCAGATATGACTGAAACTACTGAACAACAAAAAGCCAGCCAAGAAACTTCGGTTTCTTCATCTCTGAAATGGGGGTTTCCAAAGCTTTTCATTCCTTCTTTAAAAAAGATATTGGCATTATATCCCAAGATCAGAGCTATAGAGGGTATATTAGCACTTATCCAATTCTATAATCTCTTTTCATAGATGAGCAAACAGAAGGCCCCAAAGTTGATATGATTTTCTTAAAGTTAATGGTTAGTAAATAGCAGACCTGGGATTCTACCTCAGATCTCATGACATCAAACTGTTTCTGCTGCACCATTTTGAGGAAAGAATTACTTCATACACCATATAAATGTAAGCTATCATCATCATATTAACCCTATGACTAGTGGTGGAAATAGCATCCTTATATGGTGACTAATCCCTAAAATGTATATTGAAAGTGTTGCTTTGTTCTTTCTTTGGAAAATTACAAAATATCTGCCAACTGGAAAATGTTATGCTTAGTAGCAGAAAAGACAACAAGATAATTAAGATATGATTATAGCCCTTATGGAGCTTTCAGTAGAGAAGGGAGCACATGAAACATGCAGAAATAGGAAATAAAATACAATAAATATATAACTAGTAAAGATATGAATACAATCAGAGTACAAATACAGATACATATACAGTGTAGAAACTTCTACAAGATTGGAGGATAGAAAGACTATTTTTGTCTAGAAGAGAAACTTCCTTTGAACAGGTGGCATCTGTCCTGGGTGGATGAGATCTTAGAAACTTTAGAATGTGTTATTGGGGAAAGGCATCTCATGTATAGTGAATGATGCAAAGAGAGTTGGAAGTGGGGAAATATTTTCCAAATAGGCTAATGTTGTGGGATCTTAGGTCAACTGAAAGAGAATAGTATGAAATAAGGAGAGAAAAATAGGGAGGGATGGGCAGCAGGTAGTAGAGGAACTTATATATCTGGCTAAGTAGTTTAATTTTTATTTTATTTCCAAATTTTTTATCTTATTTCTAAATTCCTTAATTACTATCCTTAATAATAACACTGATACTTGTTAAGTAGCCTGTCAAATTAATGGTATTACTTTATAACAACATTGTTTACTACATTAGTTGATTTTCCGTTTAGATGGTTAAAAATTGTTAGTTTTAGTAATAATTCCTTTTTCATATTAGCCCTGGCAGTTCTTTCTCATTTTGCTAGTATAAATGTTAAAATTAATGGTTGGATGATTATTATGTGGTCACCAGTATTTGTTATATCTTGAGTCAGAAATTTATTTACAAATAGAGAGAAAACAATAAAGAAGAGAAATATGTGAGGGGGATGGAGAAGTTTTCTATCCTATCAGCCTAAATGTTTTGTTTTTGGTCTGCTTAATCCAGACAGAGATTAATTAGCTAGTAGCTAGTAGTGAGTAATCACATGGCCTCCTCCAAGATGGAAGCTAGTCTTTCCAGAAGCTAGGAAAGTGGTCAGCCTTTTATTCACCCAATGAAGTAATGCAAGAGTTAGAGTCCAAGTAGAAGCACAGCTCCAGGTCCATGATCCAAACTGTATTCTCCAGCAAAGCTCCCTCAAAGATTATCTATGACTATCTCCAGAAAAACAATCTCTTCAGACTATTTTCTCAAAGATAATCTGCCCTGAAGGAGTTCAGGGCTTACTTTTTATGGTGACTTCTTGTCTCTTTCCCTCTTAACAGGGGCCAATCACAGTTTCCAAATTGTCTAGCACTGGCCAGAGGGCAGTGTCTATATGATCAACTTCTCACTTTCTGAAGATTAAGTTCTCATCAAAAAGATTCACAGATTCCCAGCTGATTGAATCAAACAGCTTCACAGTTTCCTGATTTGATTGAATTTCTAAGGATGTAAATTCTTTAAATACCTTGCTAGCTTCTCACCTAGTAATAAGTTTGGTGTTTAATCTTTTGTTGATTCAATTCATAAGTAGACAAAGAGGAATTAATCCTGTTTTTAGTCTAGTGAGATACTGAGTAGAGGTACTTAAATTAGTGTTAACTCAGGATAGACAAAAGAGTAAAGAATTCTCTTTCACACTTGGGAATAAGCTTAATTGCAGATATGAAGTAATTGTTAGGTTAATTGAATAGTGAAAAGGAACAGTTGACATGAAAACCTTGGAACCTTTTGTCTGGTTCAATGTATAGAGGGCCCCACTTGAAGATAGAAAATGATTGGTTTAGGGTACTGATGGGGAACCTTTTAGAGACCAAGTGCTCAAACTGCAAACTGCATAGAGAGGGAGAAGGGATCAGCCCTGCCGCATGTCCCTCTGGCTCTCTAAATATGAACTCTGTGCTGGGGGTAGGAGTGACCGCAGAGAGGGTTCTGAGTAACCCCCTCTGGCAACATAGGTTTAGGGCATGCCTCTGACACATAGTATTTGTGTAAACATGGTCAAGTATTCTTGGTACCACTCTAGAAAATTTTGTATGACTACACATTGCAAACAAGTTAGTGACTGACCTGCATTAGCGGTGAGTTTCCATACCAATATTTCAATTTCCACATCAGGATCGACACCCTAATTTCCTCCAGAACAAAATTACAGAGCCATTTACAAATTATCATCACTACCACAAACCCTATTCCTAGATCATTCCAAAGATCTGACCCTCCTTTTGATCCATGATCTCTATAACTTGTCTATTTTTATTTCATTTAATATATAAGGACCCATATGCACTATGTCCCATTCCATTAGTTTACTATACTAACAATTGGGAATACTGAAAATATACAATCTAAGTATTTCTCTATTTTAAAAAATCCCCAAATGTACACTACTTGGTTTGTAATATCCTGTTCACTCTCCACCCCTGTAAGTTCTGATAGTGCCCAACATGATTAATGATAACCATAAGCTACCTACCACAAATTCTCTAATCAGCCTTAACCCATCTGAATGAAAATCATAAATCAGCAGATGTGTAAATGCCTACTATCCAGTTGATAAAGTAAATTCTCTGAGTAATTTTCCTCCCAAAGGCTAGAAGACTCTAGCAATCCTAGCTTTTGTATAAAATTCTGACAGTCCTTAAGTCATTATAGAGTCAAGAATATATCACTACTTCAATGTTCAATCATTAAAATATAAATAATGGAAAGCATGAATCCTTCTGTAATAAATTTTTTTCTCACCATATGCACTTATTTTTAAACTGTACTTACCTTTGGTTCACTATCGAAACATATTTTCTTTTGCTTATTTCAACAACTGATTCATATTCATGTAAATTGCTGGTTGAAAGTTGAGTTGATTATAAATTTAGAATTTCCTATTTTCTAAATTGCAGTTCCCTAAAGGAAGATTGAATAAAGACAACCACTCCTTAAATAGTATTGAACTTGATTACTTTGAACTTTTACAAGTAGTAAAATTCACTTGATTTCCTTTTTTCCTTGAAAATTAATTTATAAACAGAAAACTACTTAGGTTAGCTATATGATATTGAGGCGTTTTACTTCTACCACCACCCCCACTCACTCTGAGTATTATTTTGATCTTCAAGATCTTTAGGAACTACAACAAAATTCCAAAAAGAACTTCCTACTTAAAATGTTTTTCATAAGTCATTTTTCTCTCTGAGAAGACTTAGAATATAATTTATTTTGCCACTATGATTTAGAGGCTTCTTGTGTTAGATCTACCCCTAATCTGTGTATACTTACCATGACCAAAGGGATTTAACAAACAAAATTATAATCCCTATCCACAAATTCCATTTCGATATAGATAGTATACCAGTAAGGACCTATTATTGTGCTATTTATTATAAGGTTTTTTTTTTTCATTTGTTTTGTTTTGGTTTTGTTTTTCCAAAGTTCATCTTGCCAAAATAATTTATGAAAAATTATAGTTAACTAATATAGTATCATCAGTAACTGTACCTTTCAAGATGTATATTTGACTAATAGTCAAGTAGATATTCCATCTTTAATAGTTTAGAAGCTTTGTTTTCTTTAAAATGTGAAAAAGCTCACATTATAACTCTTAATCTGTAGGTTTCTATACTTGCATGTATAAGTAGACATTATACATAATGCTAACAATTACTTTTTAAGTGTTGAATTATTTGTTTAGTATCCAGAAGTAATTAACTATTTAAAAGAATTCATTCATTTTCTACCTAGTAGTTGGACCTGCTTAGTCTAAGCAAAGATCATGTGCTCAAACCTGCATTCTCTTAACTGGTAATAAAGAACCCTGCAGGCTTGACAGATTGTCACGGCAATTATTCACATGAAGTTATGTAGCAGTTGTATCTGTCAGCCCATGCAGTATTGAATATTTTAACTGGCAGTCTTCCAAGACCGAACATTAATCTTACCATCTCCTATTACAGTCCCTAATCAAGATATTCCAGGGGTGATTGCACTAACATTGTTTGAAGACTACATCTACTGGACTGACGGGAAAACCAAGTCACTCAGCCGTGCCCATAAAACCTCGGGAGCAGACAGACTATCCCTGATTAACTCATGGCATACCATAACAGATATCCAGGTGTATCATTCTTATAGACAACCTGATGGTAATTATTCTTTCCATGCTTTCCATAAATGCATCTACACTTTCCACTCACATCCCATTTTGATTCTACCAAAGGTTAAGTATGAAGTTTTTAGAAATGATGACCATAGTTTCCATTATTTAGATCTTTTAAGAGTTAAATCTACTTATACTAAGTGAGATTGTTAGAGAATCCATTGAAGAACTTATTGATATTTCAACTAATTATTAGATAGTTAAAATGATATTATTCTAAAAATCAAGCCAGCCAAAGGAAATACTTCAAAAGTCTGATTGTGGTGACAAATAGTGAGAATTTTCATAAAACTCTCGAATAATGGTGTTTAGGAAGGTCTAGACCTAACTTAGATCATCAAAGTCTACCATTGTTTATTACATGCTTGTCGTATTGTCCTAAATACTCAGAATTCAAACACACACAAACACAGGCAAAAAATGAAACAATACTTGCCCTCAAGGAGATTACATTTTATTAAGAAATACAAATCCTCACGTATTTGATTAACTCTTATTACAACCACAGGCCTTTGGCAGCTATTGCATAGAGTTCTAACTTATATAAAATTAATAGCATATCTATATTAGCAAGTTATCCACTGTGGAATAAAAGATAAGTGATACACTAATGATTCTTTTTAAATTTTTTTTTTACTTTTATACTTAGAAACATATATAGATCCTTATTCCAAATGCTTGTAGTACTTTGTATGAGTTTCTGAAGGAAGGTTTTGTTTATGTAAATACTCTACTGTACAAGTGCTTCCTTTTAAGCTCCTTAATTGTGAAATCAAATGTCATTTTTGCTCAGTGTTGCTTTTTTAAGAAATTAAATTGGATTATCAGTTCTGCTGAGGTGATAGCTCTTGAATACCAGATGCCTTGAAATATTTTGGGGCCTTTAAACATGTTCTGTACCCCTCCCCCATCTGCCAATTTTCCAAGTTTTGAATACTAAATCATACTGTATTTTTTTTTCCATTTGCCTGCAGTTGCTAAACATGTCTGTATGCTAAACAATGGAGGCTGTAGTCATCTGTGTCTCTTAGCCCCTGGCAGATCACACACCTGTGCATGCCCTACGAACTTTTACCTTGCAGCTGATAACAAGACCTGCCTCTCAAACTGTACAGCCAGTCAGGTAAGTAGAGGGTTGGGAAATTACTCCATGAATTATAGTAAAAATTTCATAACTTTCCTTTCTTTGCCTATTTCTTTGGCTACAAGACAGAGAGACAGAGAGAATGAAAGGAAGGTGGGAGAGAAAGAAGGGTGGGAGAGAAGGAAGGAAGGAAGGAAGGAAGGAAGGAAGGAAGGAAGGAAGGAAGGAAGGAAGGAAGGAAGGAAGGAAGGAAGGAAGGACCGACCAAGATATTCTGCTGGCTGTGTGTTAGAGTATGTGCTTAGAAGAGTACACAGTGTGGTTTGAACAAATAAAATGGTAGAAACCGATTTGCTGTGTGATGAGAGTGGGCCTTGAAGAACTGGTAAAACTCATCTGTAGATGAAAAAAAAAGGAAGGGGGAGAAATATTTTCCAAATGTTCCATCAATGTAGTATTATGGGAAATAGAATGAAAAACAAATTTGTATCTATTTGTTATGCATATCTAAAGTGTTTTTTAATTCAAATATATGATTGTTAATGCTAAAGCCTGAATTATCTTTATAATATGATTTAAAATATCTCACTACAACTGGAGGTGGGCCATTTAATTTCCAAATAGCTTTAATTATTAGGAAATATTTCTTAATTTCAAATCTAAATCTAATTCTCTTCTGCTTCTACCCATCACTCCTAGAGTTACCCTCTAGAAACAAACAGAACAAGTCTAATCCTATTTATATATGATATTCCTTTAAATACTTGTAGATGACTACAATCATGTATTGTCTAGGTCTTTTACTATTCCTCCAACCAATTCTTCATTTTGAATATTCTCAAACAGAGCCATAACCAGAAAGGAGTAACTGGGATTTTGCCTGAATGTCAACATCAGGAATGCACACTCTCTCCCTAAAGCTGACCTCTAGCCTACCATTCTATCATCTCTCACCCTCCCTACAAATACACTTTGCAATCTTTTGCCTGCTTCTACTATAAAACACAACTACCACCTAACCCCAAACTAGTCTTGTCACTCTCAGAGTAGCACCTCTCTCCAGGAGCTGGCCTTCTCCTCATTCTTGTGCAAATTCTGAGTGTGGTTGAGAGGAAAACAGTGAAGCTAGGCCACACTGGTTAGAAGAGTGTAATGATACTGTTGAGGATGTTAATACATTGGTTTCATCATCAGCTGGTCATTAGATTTATAGATTTGTTAGAGTTAATAGTTCTCTTTCCCATGATTGAGTAATTAATATCCAGTCAAATTTTTGTTTTGAAAACTACTCTCCTCCTTAATTGAAGTTTGACAAAACATAATAATTCTTAGTTGTAGTTCTGGTTTTGAGCCCCCTTACTACAAGATACATAGACATCAACATTAATGGGAGTAAGATTCAAAGAAATCAGAATGGAGATGTGTATATTTTTTAACATCATGAACACATTTCTCATCATTCCTAGTTAATATAGTTACTTTTCTTGCTCATTCAGCACTTAATTCAGAATCATCATTCCCCTCATTTCAGGCAATACTATGTATTGTATAGTACTTTGCCTAACCAGTTTTCTCCCCTAAAGACTGCAGACATTTCAACGAGGTTTCTGTATGCACAACTTAGGTGGTAGTTTCTTTTCTGCAAGACCATGTCTTCCATACAGAAAACTGATCATGGCTCTATTCACTATTCTACTTTGTTTCTTCCTTTCTCTCAACTCTTTGGTTGATCAGTTCAACTCAGCACCACATTTTCTCCTCAAATTACTTGCTTCTTTGTCTTACTGCCACTTCTGTCTTGTTAAAATCCAATACTGAAGTACAACTACTTTAGGTCTCCTGAAGGCCCACTCAAATGTCGCTAAACAGAGATGGAGAAATCATGAACCCTGGGCACTGAATTCAAAATTAACCTCCTCAAGTTTCCCACCCCACCTCTTTCTTTATACTTAAGAATCTCACCTCATACAATTTGGAAAATATAATTTTCTATTTCCTCTCACAGTCACTAAATAGTATATTCCATTCTCTTCTTATTTACCTTTCCTTCAACAAAGAGGCAGCTCTTCTCTCCAAGTCAAGTTCCTTTATATATAACCTTAATCTCATCCATCTTCTCCGGAAGATGGCTTAGAGTAACCCCACTTCTAATCTTCACTTTCTCACTATTTCCTGACTCATTTAAAAAAAAAAAAAGAAAAACATCTTTCTACATCTTAATAACCTCCTAAGATACCATTCTATATGCCTCCCCTCTTTCTTAGATACAATATTCTTCTGGATCATAGATTTGAGACTTAAAAAAAAACAACAAAACCCTTACCTTTACCTTCAGGTGCCACTTTCTATGTAAAACCTTACCTGCCTAGCTTGCATTTACTTTACTACCTATACCTATATGTAGATATATGTTGTCACTCTCCAAATACTTTATAATCTATTTGAGTGAGAGAACGATTTCATATTTGTTTCTGTATCCCCTTCACCTTGCCTAGTTCTTGGCACATGGTAAGCTCTACATAAATACTTGTGGATCAACTAACTTATTTGTATGACAAGATACTGGGTCCTACCCTCTCTGCTCAGAAAGGCTTTGGGGATATGGGAAGGAGACATGGATTTGAACCTAATCCCTGTCTTCAAATACCAGATCTGCTACTTACAATCTACACAGTAATAGGCTGATCACCGAACTTCTTTAGACCTCCAGCTCTTTTATCCCTAAAACAAAGGCTTCCTTGTAGTTCTAAAATACCATGCTGGAACACGATTTCCTATCTCAGCTGACATAAAAGATTTAGAACAGTTGCTATAAGAGAAACTGGGGAAGCCAAACGTAAGCAGGTAACAAACCACAAAATGCTTTGCCACACTGAAACCTTACTTCACCCTGTAAACCATAGCCAAGGAAGTAAAAGGTTAAATATGATCCAAAGGAGAGGAAATCCAATATCTAAATGTACAGGGCAAGCTATGACAATATAAGCACAATTCGTTTGGTTAATTAATTTTTAAATAACAAATTCAAACTGTAACAAAATATAGTAAGACTTGGCTGGATGTTTTAATATTTTGCAAAATATAGACCCAGTCTGTAGAATCAAATATTACTCAAGACATAACATTTAAGTACATAAGAAAAGAACTGCCTTCATTCCACAAAGATTTATTGAAGGACTACAGTGTGCTAGGTTTTGTAAGGAATAGTAGGCAAAAGAGATTACCATCTAGTATGGATGATAGGGAATATACAGAAATAATCCTGATATGAGAGTGAGTGGGAAAAGTGACAATATGGATAAAGTACTCATGGAGATATCACTTCTAAATGGGTTCAAGGGGAGAGCTTTCATTGAGTAAGTGTCATTTAATGTAAATTCTAAAGTTTCATTCATCTTCAGAGATAATTACAGTATATAGATGCACATAAGAATGGATACAATTTGTTTGCCCTTACAACTTGGCTCATAAAATACTTTCTCAAATTATATAAGCCAATGTTTACAATTGATATTTTTCTAGATCATAGATTTGAGGGGGGGGGGAGAACTTTCTAAACCACTGATGTGACAATTTCATTACCAGCTCCATTGCTTTAGTTTCAAGAATTATATCTTGAAAGAATGGTGCTTTTTTTGGTCTATAAGTCATATGATTTAAGGGACAGTAAATTGAGTTTATCTCTGATGGAAACACAATTGTAAGCTAAGTAGATAAGAATATAAGCAAACAATGGACCTATTCAACCTTTGGTGTAGTACAATAAGTTTATAGGGGGAAATTGATTAAATAAGTTATCTTCTAAAGGGGTTATTTTTTGGTCATCTGAAGGTCATTAGAATCAATGACATGATGCCAGTGGTAGTAGAGTAATTCTATCAAATTGTTAGCTTACAAAATAGAACTTTGCTATATTCAAATTAACTCCACTGGGTTTTAAAATGTATGAAACCCAAGTGGAGACAGATAAACTCTTCTGAGATTCAAAAGAAAATCCCTTTAACACTACTAACCTTTACAAAAGTAAATGGCTTTTCTTTTTTTGAAAGTTACTTAGTGATGATGTAAATGAAGACTTCTACTTCAACTAAAGCAGAGTACATAATGGGATTTTGTGTCCCTTATTCTTGTGCAAGTGTTAGAATGAATTTCCTTTAGTAATTACTTTATAGTCTTCACTTCTTGTGGGTGATAAGAATGTAATCCTTAATTTATTTTATGAAGATATTAGTCTTGGGGAACATTTACTGTGAAGGATACTTTACATTTATATTTAGTGTTAATCTTCTTTAAGTTAGTGAATTTAAGGATGAAAAATGGATCACAGACCAGAAATAGAAAAGATCTTCCTTCTGAGAGTAATGAAAAGATGCTGATTAGCATAAAAACTGTAACATGATAAATATATTTTACCCTTGCTTTCTCTTTACTAAAAACGTCTTTTTATAATCCTATTAAAAATGAAACAGATAGCAAATCATGGGGCTGTATATGGTTCCAATAGTTAGTGTTTATTTAATAAGACTCATCTAGTGAATAAAAAAACTTTAGAGATTTTTTTTAACATCACTATTTGAAGGACTTTCAAAATACACCAATGTCATGGAACTTTTTAAGTGCTACATTTGATCTATCTGTAGTTACTATAGGCAATAGAATATCTGTGTGAGCGTGTGTTTTACCAAGGCATTTCATTACTAGCCAGTCACCCTCTGTGACAATGATTTTCTCCCTTCTCCTGCCACCATGGGAGGCAGAAATACAATAGACATGAATATAAGCTAAGCCAATACAGGCAAAACAGCAGAACAGTCACATTGTCACTTGGATTCATAGCCCTGTTGTTCAAAGATAACAAACAGGTTTCCAAATCAGTTCTGCTGACCTTTAATAAAGATGAATAATCAAATGCACAACAATTTGCTGAGGGATAGGAGATATGGTGAAGAACCAACTGAGCTAATAAAATTATGATTACCCTTATCCCAAGTCAAATGTGCTTTGTACAACAATGCCTGTGACCTTTTCTCATCTTTTTCCATTCTTCAAGAAACTAATACAGTCACAGAGATTCCTCTCCACCTTCACGCCTTTCTTCACGTTAGCAGAAGAATATATTCACTGTCACATTAAAGTTAATGGCAGTGTCTGCCCTTGGATCAGCTTAATGTCATGCAAAACAAGTTCAGCAAAAGCTAACAACAAGCCCTCTGTTGGCTTAAAGAAAGCCAGTGCACATTAAAGGATACAATGGAGGTCATATTTCCTCCTAAATCTATTCTGTCTAATGAACAATTATAAGACATTGACCACATGCAAGGTATTGTTTGAGGTGGAAGAGATAGGACGACAAAGATGAAATGCTTTCTACCTTCAAGGAGTTTACTTTTTACTAAGACTAAACAATTTGTTCAGAGTTAAGTGCAGCACATAAGAATCCCAGACTTTAGGTTTTGGAATATTGAAGTCTAGAATTAATGTGATTTGTTATAAAGAGTCTGATGAGAGGGAAAAAAAAAAACCTAAATGGTGAATAGGTGGGGGGATGGTCATGAGGAAAGTCTGAACAGCTGGATTAAAGTATAGGAAGGGAGAGTTTGGAGTAGTGGTGGTAATGCTGCTTAGAATTGCCAAGTCACAGAAAAGGGAAATAGAATGCCACATACTGAGAACATCAATCCTAATTGGGAAAGTGTTATACATGACTAGTTTTTCTATTATCTGAATCTATCTTATCAAAACTGAAAATAAATGCCAATAACTGTCTGTTACATGGAATGTGTTGTAAAAATAATTCATGAAAACCATTTCTTGAATGACAACTATAAAGGGCCATCATCTCTCTAACTTTAATTTGGGAAAAATATTGAAAAATGTGTATTTCATTGAATTTCCTTGGGGACAGGGAGGGGAATGGAGTTTTTGTTTTAAGCATGGAGAAATTGCCTGAACTCTCTGCTAGTTGGTTGACATAATTAAAGGAGTCTGGAATAGAAGAGACACTTTTAGTCTGTCAAAAAATTCAAGTACATGTACCATCTCTTAAGAAAGCACATATTTTTCTGTTTCCTGTACTTTCTGCAGGTGAGAGATGAACAAAATATTATTGAGAAGGATTATTTATGGTCTCAGGCCTTCTCGGGAATATATTAGTTATGCTTTCTTGGTCTCTGCTGAGTAGGTCAAAAGTGATGGGCAATACTAGAGGCAATAGTATTTCTGTCCCTGGATGAAATGGGATAAAGACCAGGGGCCTAATTTACATAGATTATGTGCCAATAATGTTTAGAGATTTTGTATCTTGGTCAAATGAGAACCAAGTGATATATGAATAAAGATCTGCTTATAGAATCTCCAGCCCTCCAGTGTTCATTGTCACTTGATACTTCATTGGGGTAAAAAATAAACAAACCAAAAAAACCATCATACTTTAGAGTACCCAAATGAGGAATTATTGCTTTTCCTGGTCACTCTTCTCCTTTTTTTCTTTAGATGGTAAGACAGATGGGAAAATAAAATGCATCCATGTTGAAGTGGGTAGCTTTATGGATTATTTTGGGGAAAAAAAACATTTTTAATATTTGTTTAACCCCCTCTCCCCATCTAGTTTATCAAAGGCATCTTCTCGAAAAAGTTTTGTAGCTTTATTTTGTGCTATATTTTCTACATTATTATTATACTTCCTATGGGATGAACACAGATCATTATGAGTCAACTCAAATTCATAAGCCGTAAGAGTAGATATTTTAATGAGTGGAAGTGCTTGCTATATTAGCTTGAATTCCCTTAATAAAATATTTCCCCCAGTAAGTCAAATTAATTTAGAATATGTAAGGGAATGAGTATGTGTGGAAGTAGAGCATTTCCTAATGTTCAAGCAATTTCTACAAAGTAGAACCTGGTAATTCATTCAAGTATCTATCAGAATAGAATTCATATTTATACCTCCTGTGGGAGTTTCTTGGAATTGTCTGGGAAATTTAAATTTCATTTTTGGTTTCCTAGCTTTTGCTAGTGACTCCTCAGCCTTGAGTTCATCTCTGTTCACTCCATTTCTATTTTTAACAATTATTAATGGGACTTTGAATTGATTAGGAAATCTGGAGAGAGACCATTTCCTTTACAAATTATTTTTCTGCCTTTAATGATTTTTAAAAATCAATCAAGAATGGATTTTTAATATTTAATATTTTTTATTTTCATTACAGACACACACACATATATACAATATTATGCAGTATGACTAATTGTTTTCTTTTTAGTTCCGATGCAAAACTGATAAATGTATCCCATTCTGGTGGAAATGTGATACTGTGGATGACTGTGGAGATGGATCTGATGAACCTGATGACTGTCGTGAGTATATTTAGAAATGATGACATTTAAAATTTAGTCTCTTGAATCACATATGCCTACAAAAATTGAAGCTAAGACTCAAAATCTGCCTTTTGCTATCTTTTAAAAATTAAAAAAAGATTTTTTATACCACTCATCACTTTCAAAAATCATGAAGTAAAAATTATAATTCTCAGAAAAGTTATGTATGGCTGTTATATTTAGGATGACTTCATCAGACATTTATTCAAGAATTATATAACTTTTGGGGTGATCTTATCTATGAAATAATTACAACCCTGTGTAACTTTTTGTAAAAGAATATTCAGCATACTTTTGATGTGACACAATACAAAATTAGAATACATAAAAATTTAAACTCTTTGACATATTGCAAACTCAAATTATATCTTTAGATAAATGCAATTTTTCAACTTTTCTATTAAAATTTTGAAAAGAATCTTCAAATTTATATTTTCCTATTAACTAATTTTGAACATTGCTATTTTGTAAGCTCTCAAGCTTTGAACAGCTACAAATGTCAGAGTTGCTACATATCTCTGACCAGAGATCTATGTGTGAGTGGCACTGCAAGGTATTATTTCTTAAAATATCACTGTTAACTTTGGTCATATTGCACAATCAGCAAGGGACTTTCCTGTGATAGTCCTTTAGAGGTCACTGAGTTGGCCATTCTAATACTGCCCTGTCAGTTTCAAGATGAATTGTAGTCAATCATGATAACACCTTCAATATCCCCCATGATGGTTGCCATGATTTTGACTTTGACAACTGAATGCTAGATCTTTAGGTCAAGTAAAGAAAGACACCGTTTTTATCCCACTGAATACAAGAAAGTTGGGGCAGTGAAACTCTCTAAAATTCTAGTCATGCTAAACAAAAAGTAAACTATTTGAAAATCAACATCTCTGCTTAGAAAATTATTTGAATCAATTACTCAAGTCTTTAAAACAAACAAAAAGCCCTTTTCTTCTTACAATCAATACTGTGTATTTGTTCCATGAGAGAAGAGTGATATGGACTAGGCAATTGGAATTAAGTGACTTGTCCAAGGTCACACAGATAAGTATCTGAGACCATATTTGAATCTAGGACCTTCCATGTTTAGGCCTGATTCTTAATCCACCAAACCACGTACCTACCCTTTACACCAGTCTTGAAATAACTCTCAAAATGTATTTTTGTTAACCTTTATAAGTGTTAAAATTAATAATTTGGCTAAATATATGAAAATTATAAATCTTTTATTTACAAAAGAGGTGGAAAGAGTGAAATCAGAGAAATACAAAAGTCTAGAGAAGACATTAGCCTATCTAACTAAATATTGTTCCAGTGCTTGGCTCAGACAGTTAGTAACCTTCAACTGGAATTAACATCTCTCCAGAAGATAGGAAGGGAAAGCCAGCTATCCATTCACCCAAGTTCCCTCCCAGAGGCAGGTCAAGACAATGATTGGAGCTGAAGGTAAATCCTGAGGCCTACTATTTCCCTTGAGCCTTCTTCCTTAAGCTGACTTCCTTCTTGAAGTCCAACTTCTTCTTGAAGCTGACTTCCTTCTTGAAGTCAACTTACTCTTTTAGGCCCAGAAATTCAGGCTCTTTTATGGTGTGGTTCTTGTCTCTTCCCCTTTTCACAGAGACCAATCACAGCTTCCAAATTGTCTAGCACTGCCCATCGGGTAGTATTTGTGGGAACCAGTTCTCACCTTCTGAAGGTCAATTTCTCATTATAAAGGTTCACAGTTTCCTGATTGAATGGTGTCTGTGGGTGTGAACTCTTAAAACAATTTACAAGTTTCTGACTAACTGAGTTATCACTCATTTTCTGGAGTTATCAGTCATTTTAGCAAGTGACTTGAGAACTCTTACTTAATGTTCACGCTTCACACTTTCCAGAGCACACTGGTTCAATAGGGAGTTTTTCCAAATTATGGTTTAGGATACATATATTGACAAAGAAATGCAATTAGCATCTCCACTAGCCCCCTACATTACAAGTAATGATCTCCCCTTTTAATTCTCTATATCTCCAGAAATAATATTTCTTATGACCCTTCATTGTCCCAAAAATCATCACAGGAAAATCTTTTAGGTTAGTGGGTACATAGCTGTGCTGGAAATATTTCTTCCAGTAATTATAGCTCTTAGTATATAGACTGAGAGTCTTATTATAGCCTGAAAAAATTTTGATGGTAAAGAAATATTTTCCGAGATTGTACCTACAGGTCAGGATTAAAGAATAAAAGATAAAAATCAGAAATAATTGTGAAGAAAGTAAATGTTGGAATAACAGGCATGGTGTAAATTCACCATTAAACTTAACCAAAACAAAACTTTTTTTTTTTTCCCAAGAAATGTTTAATAAGTTATAGAGAAGGGCAGAACACTGTTTTGGACAATAGAAGAGGTATAAAGTTTAGAAAAGAAATAATTTCTCTCTCTAAGGAGCTTAAAATCTAGAGAGATCCCAAATACTGACAAAGAGCTATGATAAGAGATAAGATATGATAAGCCACCAGAGCAGGACATAGTTCCATGCAATATTTAAAGAAAGAAAAATAATTTCTGGTTTATTAGGGAAGGCTTCATGAAAGCAGATAGGCTGCCAATGACAACATTTTATTTTTTCATTCCCAATCACTTGTATGAAATTCAAACATGAAGTTTGAATATTTTTAAAAGAATTGTTTTAAATTAAATTAAATGAAAAACTTATTTGGGTCAGAGATTGCACATTCTAGTTGTTCTATCTCTCTGTTCAGGGGTGGAGTAGGAAGCCAAATTGTAAGCAACTGAGAAATGAATGGAAGATAAAAAAAAAAAAGACATTAACTACAGACAATCCTTACTCAGAGTTTTATTGAGAAAAGGAAGAGATGAAGATGATGGGTTGAGAGAATGACAGAGTGAAGTAAAGGTTTTTGATTGATTTGATAAACCTGAAGATATTTGTAAATATGGAGATGGAAAGGCAGTGGCTAAGGAGAGCTCAAAGATAAAAGGGAATGAAATTGTGAATTAAGTTTCTTGTGTACATGGAGATTATCTTTTTCTCAAAGACTAATGGATGTGATGAAAATAGATTTAAGGTATGCAGTAAGATAGGAGAGAGAGCTTGTGATATATGGCTTCTGTTTTTCTGGTGAAGTTGGATTCAAAGCTTTGTGTTGTGAGAGAAGGTAAAAAAATGCAGAAGGTCTGAAGAGACATTTTGGAAGTACTGTTGTTGATAAAAATGATAGTGAACTGGGAAAGAATAAAATAATTGATTGTAACTGTTAATACCCAGGTAATATTAAAATCACATAAGTCTCTAGTGAACTCCAGTCACAGTTTAACAATTCTTGCTAGGACTGTCTAGTAAAATGTAAGTTGAGGGTAAACCCCAAATTGGAGTTTGGCAAGATTTGACACATATTGGAAAAGGGTATTCAAGTGATTCAAAGACAGCTTGATAGTGTATAATTAAACTAGTCAGTTGTTTAGTCGAGAATATAAAGACAGGGACGTAATGTCCAAAAAGGAGTAATGGATTGGGAGAACAGGTGGGAATGGATGGATTGGTAGTTAAAAAACAAAGGTTGCATGAAGTATAGGATATGTTTGCTGGCATACTCTTTGATGAATATTGGTCTTTTTCTATTCCCTCAGGGCAAGACTAATATTTTATTTGTTTATTTTATAAAATTATCATGCATTTATTTGTTCTCTCTTCCTCCCTCCCTTCAGCTGGAAAAAAGGAAAAATTATTTCCTAGTAACATAACATACATGGTCAATTTTCCCACTTTGATCATGTCAAAAAATATGTCATATTGTATGTCTTGAGTCCTTCACAATTCTGTTAGGAGATGGATAGTATTGTTTTATCCCTGGCCTCTTGAAGTCCTTGGTTTAATCAGTCATGGGTGACAAAACAATAAACAGTATATTATACCTGTAATCAGCATTACTATCCCTGTGTGTTGTTGTGGTAGAGTCACAATAGAGATCATGGGAATTTATAAGTTATAAGGAGTTTAATCATATATTTCCCTGGTCAACATTATATTGAAGTTCTCAAGAACCTGGAATGGGGTTGGAAGACAATAAGCCAAATGAAAGTAGATAAAGGAGGGTGGAGTCATTACCTAGAAATCAGTAGACACAAAAAAATTCCAACACAGAGATTTGAATTGGATTATAAGATGCATGGAATGAATCTCAAAGGATTATTCATGAGAAATGATTGAAAAAGGAATCTCCTGGAAGTAGGAGTGAAGAGCTAGGAACATACCTTTTACTATCCCTGGCCCATTTTTTCAGAGTTCATGTGAAAATGAGCATCTGGTATCTCAAAAAGGTGATTAGGATTACTGCAACTTTTGGAAATACCAGTGTCCATGTGTGCATAAAAATGAAAAAGGAAATAGATGTCAAATAAAGATGATAAAAGACATGCTATTAACAGTATGCAATGGAATGGAAGACAGCATGAGAAGGTGTTCTCTGGAGACCATAAACCTTATATAGTTAGGGATGAGAGTATGTGGAGAGAGATAAGAGAAAATGAGGATTTTTACCTCTACAGATACTGACTCAATAACAGGGATAGAAAGAATAAAAACTGAAAATTTGACTGAGATAATATTTAGAATAATTGAATGGTAGGGAACCCACCCTCTAGGGTGCTGTGATAATAAACATGGCTTCCATGTAGACTCTCACTGCCCCTGTCATTGAGAAGCCCTGGGTTTCTGGTAGCTATGTATCCCAGGTAGAAGAAAAAGGTGGTGATGATATCCTCTGGGGCCTAAGCTGAACTCATTCTGTTCCTATTTTGGAGCTTCAATCTAAGATCCAGGAAAATGGTATACAGCCAAAAGATATCTTGAATAATAAGAAGAACAAGAACAGTGATGATGAGGACAATAGCAAAATTAGCATTTATATAGGAATTATGGTTTACAATGTGCCTTACATGTATTATTTCATTCAATCCTTATAACTATATGAGGTTAGGTTCTTGCATTTTACAGATAAGGAGAGTGATGCTGAAAAATATTTAGTGACTTACCTAGAAACAAAGGGCTAGTGTGACAGGATCTGAACTCAGGTGTTCCTTAATCCAAGTTCTGAATGTGATAGAGACATTCAGCTCCCAATGGCTGGATGACTAGAAGCCAAGAATCCTTTTGCCATCTGAAGTGCCCTAAAGCTTGAAGGTTTTTGGGAGACCTGGAGGCTAGTTGTTGGAGATGAATATGAGAGGTCCTTTTCACAACCAGTCCTCTGAAAATCATTGTCAACAATATTTAAGTCTGTGAAACCACAATTTGAGTAGCAAAGAAAAAAATTTAAGATTCTAATAGTCATTTCTTGTTAGCTGTTCCTAATCTTGTTCTTATTTTCTTATACTTCCATGAATTCTCTAAACCCTAAATATATCTTCTTATCTCTGCCTATTAAAACCTCTGCTTTCTCAAGAAGCCACTCAGAAGCCACCTTGTTCAGGAAGCCTTCCATCATTATCTTTCCCAGCTGAAAGTGTTTTTTAACTCACTTTCTCTGAGCCTCTCCTTTGCCACTATCACACCTTACTTCCTGGTTTCCTTGTTTGCATTTCTAGTGTATGTCCTCTAGTAAATCATAAGCTCTTTGAAAGCAGAAACTGTGCCATTTTTTACCTTTGTAACTCCAGTGACTAGGACATGTTTTTCCAGATAGAAGGTGCTTTAAAAGAGTCTGCTGAATAGCTTAATTGAACTAATTCACAGAAATCTATTAAGAAACCATTATTACATTATAGATTTTATTTTTAATCAGGACTTAGTAACTCACTTTGTGGACTTCATTCACAAAATGACTATGTTTTATATGTGCATAATAGATATCAAATAAAAAAAATTCAGTTTTGCCATTAGGAATTATTCATTATGGTAACATCTGAATTTCTATTCTATGCAAAATGGTCCATTATTTATTGTAAAACATATTTTCTTTATTTAGCAGTAGAATTAAAATAATAAATATGAGTGGAACTTTATAATATAGCATAGATTATTGATATGAGTCATTCTGATATAATGAATATTTGAGAATATATCTTTATAAGAAAGATAAAACTAAACCCAAACAACCTTAACTCCTCTAGCATATCATAGGAAATACAAAGATAGGATAGTATATGGTTTTCTTACTCCAAATGTATTTAGAATGTTCTTTGTGAATATAGTCTATCTTTTTCACTAGCACCAATATAAATTTATTAAAATTAGAATAGATTTATATGTATTTCCATATTCTTTAGTTTTCTTCACTGTGATTTCCTGAAAGATGATCTGAAGTCTGCTTGAGTTATTCCTAGATTAGCAGCATATTGAATCAGATCACTTTCTGATTATGAGACATTAACATTTAACTTCAAGAAACATGTTGAATAATAATGTAATAAATATTTTGAATGTCAGAAAAGCAATATTAATAAGTTATGAGTCAAATCTTCAATTCCATAAGGCTTTTTGATTTTTTTTTAATTCTTCCTTCTTCCCCAGCTGAATTTAAATGTCAACCAGGCCGATTTCAGTGTGGAACTGGACTTTGTGCCCTTCCAGCTTTCATCTGTGATGGAGAAAATGATTGTGGGGACAACTCTGATGAACTCAACTGCGGTGGGTAATTATATGCCTAACTTAAGAATGTGAATCTAATTCTTAGCTGATTCCATTCTCATCTATTCATATTCAAACCCAGGCTTCAGTTCTGATTATTTTCTTCTCTCTCTATCTTGTAGATACACATGTCTGCCTTTCAGGTCAGTTCAAGTGTACCAAGAATCAAAAATGTATCCCAATAAACCTGAGGTGTAATGGCCAAGATGACTGTGGTGATGAAGAAGATGAAAGGGACTGCCGTAAGTCATCCTCGATGTTCTGTGTCACCACTGACCTTTTCTGGAAGCTGGGCTACAAATTTGCGTCTTCTGATTATTTGATGTAGCCTTATACATGGATATCAGATCAGGCAATGACTTAACAGGAACAGCAAGGATGGCTTATTTTAAATAATCATATGTAGTGAATGCAAACAGAAATCTAAAATTTTGCATTAACATAAAGGTAGTTGGAAATCATGTACAATTTTAGGAAGGGAATTAGTTTTCTTAAAATTAAAATGTAATTCTCCTCCCTCTCACCATTATTAGTAAAAAGGTGGAAGTATATGTCTTCTACAGTTTTAATTTGCCATTATTTCAACATGGACCATGGCCACAGCTCAAACTTCAAAATCATTCTTCTTTCATAGTAGCTTTTTTCCAGTTGATATTCCCAAATTGCAAGTGACATCTGCATGAAAATATAGCATACATATTAAAAAGAACCATTGTTCCAGGTCAAATTTCATTACAATTGACTACAAGGGTCTGGCCTAAATTTTTCATCCGATTTTTTAAAAATCAGTTATTACTTGGGATAACTACATCCTTGTTTAGGGGCCTATCATTTTATATTATTTTGTGTTTGTTTTAATGATATATCTTGTCACAGGACTTGTTCTTTAATAGATAAAAAATTAAAATACCTTTCAAAAGCAAACTATTCATTGATTTAATCGGGGGCAAGAAGCCCTTCACACAAAATAAAACGTTTTCAGGGAAAAGTTTTCATTCTCTGAGGAAATGAAAAGAATACCAATTATGTTTCAGTTTGGCTTTTTGAATATGTCATTTAACTAGAGAAGTTTTAATTGACATGGACTAGTAAAGAACTACAAATGCCAGGGTATTTTTTTTGTTCTTCCTTTTAATATATACATTTCCTTAAATAATATATCCAAAGCATGCCAGTTAACAGAGGTTAGAAGAAGTAACTGCAAACCTTCCTTCCTGGGGAATATTTATCTAAAATAGAAATTCTGGTCCTACGAATATAGTTTTTTAAAATATTGTTTCCTTGCAACTGCTTAGTACAATCATTCTTCTAATAGTAATCTCTTAAAATTCAGCTCTCCATTTATAGGGGCTTTGTGGTGGGGTATAGAAAGTTGAAAATTGAGATATTAATATTTAATGATAGAAACAATTCATGAAATTCCTATTTGTTCAACTAATTCATTTTCACTATCGTAGATAAAAGGTTGTAGTCTATTCATATTATTCACTCTGATTTTCCAAATCAATTATTTCAGTCATATGGGTCAAAGTATTCTTTTAAAATATATGTTATCTTTTAAAAGGGGTAAAATATAATTTATCAATTTGGGATTTTATGTTAAATTTGAGTTACTAAGTATAATCTAAAAATGTCTTTGGAAATAATATCATTAAATATTTTAAGTAGAATTTCATATAAAAAGGACTTTTCACCTAATTCACTCCAACAGGCAATAATAAAATGAAATTCCTTACTCTTTTTATCATTTCATCTTTATCTCCATTCCCTTCCTAAAAACAAAGCTAAAGTAAATCAAAATCATTTTCCTTTCCCAGAAAAAGGTGTCAGGATGTCATACAGATTTTTTTGAAGTTTCCAACTGTCTAAAAAACCATTGTCAACAGTTTCTGTCTCTCCGAAGTTTTATTTTATTACTTTAGAACTTTTATCAGTAAATAATGTTCAGTCATCCAGCAATTTGATTAAGATGGCACATACAGAATAAAGTCAGCACCAGTTCTTTATGGTTAGCCATTCTAGAAAGCCTATCCATTAAACTTGGATTTGTGATGCAATTTACAGTGAAAATCTTCCTTATATGTCTTCTTCTCCAATCCTTAAGACACAATTCTTTAGATTCTGATGGATGTTCACATTCCTCCCCCCTACCCCAAAGCTTCTAAAGGTTAAAAACCATTTTGAATCATTAACTTTCTTATTAAAAAAATTACTTTATTGCCTTTTTTTGGTGGACAAAGCAAACAGTTAAATGCCACAGATATTTTAACTTTTCTTTTATTGGATTCCATCAAACCCAATAACTTTGAAGATTCTTCTGTTGTGTTAAATATCATTAAAAGAGAAATTCTCTTTTTCACCAGAAAAAAAATATATTAAGAAAAAAATCATGAAAAGTTCATATAATCTACCTTCAGAGCTGGTTTACTAAGAGATAAATTCTTCATTAACTGTCTTAAACATAGTTAAATACTTAATTAATCTTTAAAATATTGTTCTTGAAGAGAACAAACTAAAATATGTTTTCCTTTAAAGCGGAAAACAGCTGTTCACCAGACTATTTCCAGTGTAAAACTACCAAACATTGCATTTCTAAGCTGTGGGTTTGTGATGAGGATCCAGACTGTGCTGATGCATCAGATGAAGCCAACTGTGGTAAGTAGGATTGTGCTTATAAAGCATGTCTATTATAGACATGGTATTAGCCTGTGAAGCTTAGTAGAACTGTTTAGCACCTAATCTTCATGAGGCTACAGCCTCAGTTTTTGTTCCACATTTATATCTGTTAATATCACCTACAGGGGAAAAAAAAACAAAACACTTTTTCAGGTCAGGGATAGACATTTAATGTGGGAAATTTCATCACACAACAGGTTAATCATATGGAAGATAGGAATAATGTGTCTAAACAAATAAAAACATTATCATTTTGGAAAAAAAATGACCCATGTGTAAGAAATTTTATTATATTGAAATATTTTTAAATTGATTTCTTGATTTTCTAGCACTGCTTTTTTTCAAAGATTCATTATTTATGCCTAAATCATCCCTTTTGTTATAATGTACCATATTTTTTATTGTTGAAAATCACAGTGATCATACTAAAATTCACATTTTGCTTTGAAATAATTCCATTTTCATTAAGAATAAATTGTTTACCATAGCATATCCCTAATCATTGCAGAACTATAGAGAACATTTATGTATAAATGTATGCCACATGTTTGAAAATGTTAATAGTCTAGAAGATAATAGAATTCTTCAGTATGCAGTATTTATGCATTGTACACTTATTTACAATGTAAAATGCTGTGTTAGGTATTGTCAGAGATACAAACAAAATAAGATGTAGTCTTTCACCTCAAATAGTTTACAATCTAACAATTGATTCTGTCCTTGCTTGAGCAGAAGGGTTGGTTATACATATCAGTTCAACTATAGACCTACCACAATTCATCTTATTTATCATTCTATTATTGGCATGATAGAGTTTCATTTATGTTAGATATAAGTTTTCTACTTTTACCCATTGAAGGAAATTCATCTACTTTTATTAGAAATCCAGTTGAGCAGCCAAAGGAATCATTTTTAAAAATAAGTCATTTCACCTATAACTATATCCATTCACCTGTCTGTCTGTGTATCTGTTTGTGTGTCTGTGTCTGTCAGCCTATCTATCTGTAACTAAGAGCCATTTAAACACTTTCTATTGCTCTTTATTTGACATAGAGCACATAGTTCATGTCTATAGAAATCCAACAAAGGCTACCATATATGGTTGAAACCATTTACTAAAGTTGCCACATCCAATCTTCATGATCAGCACAATTTACCTTAAATTGCATTCATTGTGGATTAATGCAAAATCATAAGTCAGAGTAATTATAAGAAAAATACTGATCAGTTTGTTGTTATGCCACTTTGATTTATTTTTATGACTTTAAGCAAAAGGAAATAGTTTTAATAATTATTTGAATTATTTATCTTTCATCATATTATTTTGATTTGTTTTTGTCTGTATGTCTTCGTTTAGCTGTCTGCAATATAAAAAACAAACTTATATTTCCTAATTTTTTATTTTTTCCATTTATGTGGAACATTACTAAGTATAGTTATCATATTCTAAAATCTATGTAATTCCACCATTGACAAATATTGCTGTGAGTTACAGACCAAAAAGGAACTGTGATGTTTAGGTTAAGTAAATTGTTTCCTTTAGTTAATTACTAAATATTTCTTAGACTCATGATAGGATTTCCTCATTCCCATGTGGATTTATTTTAGTCATTAAGTATATGAGCTAATGTTGTTTTTCAAGAACATGTCACTTTTTTTTTATTCTAGGTTTTCATGAAATAAGCCACAAGCCTCTATTCTTTCCTTTTTTCTTTTGTGAAAATAGAAATAAAAGTACTTTATTAGTTAATCTCTTTTATAATGTTAGTGTTTCTAAAGCAAATCAACTCTCTTTAATACATATCCATGCTAAGCCATTATTTTGCAATATGTACAATGGTCATATTTGTGGTAATATGATTTGACTTAGAGTCTAACCTAATAACAAGCCATGCTATGACTGATAAGTCTTACAAGAATTTAGTTTTTACTAAGCCATCTGTTCTACAATTTACACAATTTAAAAGCTTTCCCCTTTCTTTTAGAATACTATTTTTAACCAGTTCTTATGTCACATTGTTTGCCCTCTGTCAATGTTCTCTAAATTACCACTGCTCCTATTCAGTTGTAGGAGATAAATGCTACTCCTAAGTTTTAAAGATTTATCTTCCATAAGCCACTTCTCATCTCTCACCCCAGCAAAATATAACTTTTTCAACAAAATAATTTAGCTCATATCCCTTTTCTTCATTATTTCTTGGTTGCTCATTCCCTTCCATATGTCTTAGGGAGGGCGTTTCCATAGTTTTGATCCTAGACCTTCCTCTTCCATTCTACATGCTTTCCCTTGACAATTCTATTCACTTTGACAACTTTAATTGTGTATATAATATGCAGAGATGGAGGGGGCCAGTGCCTGGCTCCTGACACTTTTATTTACAGTCACTGACAGGTCACCTCTATTCACATGCCTCACTGTTCCTCACATTACATATGTAAAAAACAAAGTTGGAATAATTACCACAAACCTATTCTTTTCTGTCTTCATTTCTAACAGTGGCACCCCTATTCTGGTAGTCTTCCATCTTCAAATACGTTATGTTACTATATCCAATAAGTAACCATGTTAGATTAGAATACAGAATACAGATACAGATAGTGAATGGAATGGAATCCTGCCTTAGACATCTATATGCTATGTAACACGATATGAAATATAATCTCTCTGGGCCTCAGTTTCCTCATGTGTAAAGTTATAGATATATACTTGATTACTCTTAAAATCTCTTCAAGCTCTAAATCTATGTATGATCTTGAATCCCGTTTATTCAGTCTCTAAAGTGACATTATTTTGCACTCCATTGTTTTCTTTCTATTCCTACTATCACTTCTATAGTAGAAGTTTTTATCTCTCCTTTCATTGTCTAATTTAAAAGCTATTGAATAGAACTTTCTATTTCCATTATCACGCTACTCCACCTTCCTGTGTTTCATGTTATTGTAATACTTTTCCTCATGAATGTTCCTCTATTCCAAAATCATGTAACTGTATATTGATCTCCTGCCTCAACCTGCACTAATGTTCATACTCCTTTTGTTGGCTTTCAGGACCTTCTGCAATCTAATACCATTTTTCCTTTCCATACTGATCACATATTATTTCCTCCCACCCCCATGTACTGTACAGTCCAAACAAACTAGATAATTCTGTTACCTCTTCTCCACGCTTTTGCTCATGGCTTTCTTTGTTCCCTCTTCCTACAAGATCTTTTCCCCTCTACTTTGCCTATTATATTCTTACAGCCCACTGAGAATATCAACACTTTGGGGAAGTATTCTCATCTCCCTTGTCAGTAACAACCGTCTCCCTTGCACTTTATAACAGTTTTTCTCTAGTACAATAAATTTCCATCATAATAGTGTATATTGTCCCCTCATGAGCTATGAACTTATGAAAAATAAAAGACAGAATCTTTTCTGAACTTTGTATCTCTTCTCCTAGCATACAAAATTTAAATAAAAAATTCAACAAGTATTCATTAAGTTATCTATTTTGAAGAGAGCACTGTGTTAGCCATATGCAAGATAAAAAGTTTATAGATAATACACGGTTATTGTCCAGCATACTGAATTAAACATTTTATTATATTGAGCATTTTCTTATTTTCTCATTTGCTTTAATTAAACGAGAATGTGGTGCATGAGTGGAATGTTCAAGACGTTTAATAAATAGCCAACTGTTTGCTCATATTGAAGCCACTCATCCTATTAGTCATAAGTTCTGTAAATGAAACCCTTTCATTGAACAAATATTTTATTTGGATGCATCAATAGCTTTTTCTTTAATTTTATTTTTTTCATGAGCTAATATTACTGCAGTGGAAGTAATTGTCTTAATCCCTCTGAAACAAATGCTATTTCTGAGGCTGAGTTTTACAGATAGTTCCCTTGAGATGCTGCTTCCAAGGTGAATATATTCCTGAAGTCTATTAGACTGGGGAAGATATTTTATGAATTTGTCTTTTAAAAGTTATATATGCTGTTATGCGTTTTGAAAGGTTTTAACCCTGGATTTTCATTTTCAGTATTGTTGATGGTAATTTGATCATTGACTAATATGTCATATAAACTTGAAAATGGAATTTCGGGGACTTGTATTACAATGTAGAGAGTTTCAAATTTGCCTATTCTTTTTATGGACTCTTTCCTTTCCTTTTAGCTCTGTCATGACTAACAAAGGTATTGTTCCCCTTGTTCTCCCTCAGAATTATTTCTATGTTACGTATTAAGTTGAGTTTTTTAGTCACCTTATAACACAGACATATCTAAGATCAAATTTTCTTCCCATACCAATTATCTGTCATTTAGTTTTCTAAACCAGAGCTGGTTCCCGGGGACCCCAAGACTTCTACAATCCATATGGATAATCAGTGCCCATAAGTCCCTAGTTTTTAGACTTCACATTAAATAGAATATCTCTCTACCAAATCAAAATGCCCAGCTCCTGGCCTGGAACAGGACACATTTGATTAATTGGTACAAATAAGAAGAGATGGGATATCTATAGGACATTGTAATATTTTATAGGGAAAATGTGTTGGGGATTGAGGAACAGGGAATACTGAAGGTTTTGTAACAAGGAATGGAGGAGTTGAAGGGAGAGGGGGCATATGGCTGCCACTGAGGTAAAAGGAGAGAGATGTCCCCTGCCTAAAGACTATTTTTGAAAAATGGGGTTCCTGAGAAATAAGCCACTTATGATAGCCTGAGGGGATGTCTTCTCTATAGATTGATATTGAAGATACCCCAGAGCATGTAAGCACGGATCCCCCTGAGGGGCAAGCCTTCCCCCAGACCAAGGTCACCCAGCAGGGGTCCAATAAGGACCATCTATGGTTGAATGGCTGTCCTGAGGTTCAGGTCCATATGTCCCCTGAAATGAGAGTCCTCTTATCTGACTGCGGTTATTTAAATAAAGATGAATTTTAATAACAAGTTTGGATTTGGGGATAACAGGGAAGAAGGAATTGGGATTTCCCTAGATTGGGTTTGAGTCTCTCTCAGCTTCTGAGCTGAGGCCAGGCCTCACAGGCTTGTGGAGGGTTTCTTTTATTCCTGTCAATGCTAATCTATGCTAGTTTTCTGAAATTCAAAGTCTTAGAAGTAGACAGCAATAGGAAGGAAAGGTTCTGATCTTCAGAGCTGGTTGGGCCTATCTCTTTGCACTGACACCCCTAAATTCAAACTGCTTCTCTTAAGTCCTTTTGTTCAACTACACAATCACAGGAATCCCAGTAGGGCACACAGTTGGGAAAATCAGGAATAGAGGCACTTCTATCCAGAGACAGGGAGAGAGGCTCCTTCCAGTCTGAAGGCTAGGAAGAGAGAGCAAATCATGAGACCAACTGCCACTTCCAGTTGCACCTCCCCCCACCAACTGTAATTCTTGTCAATATCTTCTCTCTAACATTCCAACTGCTGTTTGTTCTACCTGAATGGCAGAAAGTCCAAAACTTGCTTCAGTTCTCCTTTCCACCACATAGGTACAGTTCTACCAAATTTTTCCCTCTAATATTCAGAGTAAAATTTCTTTGAGAAGTCCAAAATTTTTCTCAAGTCTGATATTTTCACATATACATGCACACACACACACACACACACACACATATATATATATATGTGTGTGTGTGTAGAGAGAGAGAGAGAAGTCTAAATACTAACTAGAGAACCTAAGTCATATTTAGACCCAAGTACAACATGGATAGTCCACACTACTGAGATAGTCACATTATTGACTTTCCAGCAATAATAACAAAGAGTATATGCTTAGTTTAGTCATGTCAGTGGTTTTGTCATGTCTCAAAGTACTCTATTCTATAATATTTTACAAAAAGTAGTAACATGTATGCTAAATATAAGGGGAAATAATTTATTAATTAGAGATCTATAAAAAATAGAATAAGCTTTCAAAAAAAAAAAAGAATGACTTTCTTTCAAATTTATGAGTGTTTGTGTGTGTGTGTGAAAATACAAGGCTGAAAAATACCCTAAAAATAGTCTAGATCAGTAGTTATCAAAATTTTTGTTTTTAGGACACTTTAATACTACTAGAAGTTTTTGAGGATTCTCTCAGAGCTTTTGTCTAAGTGGTTTATATCTATCAAAATTTACCATATTAAAAAATAAAACATTGACATTAGTATGAAAATATACTTTGTGACACAGTCTTTGAGAACAGCAAGTCTAGAATAACTCTATTAATCAAATCAATACTACCATTACTCTTGAAAAGAATATCCCAATCTACTTCCCTAAGGTTCCATTCACCATCCCGGGAGCCTTCCAAACTCAAATGCCCCTCCCTGAACATCACTTCCATATATATATTTTTCGCTCCTATTAGAATGGAAGCCGAGAGAGGGCAAGATTTTGCTTTACTTTTGTCTTAATATCACCAATATCTAACAGGGTACATGGCACATAGTAAATGTTTCATTCATCCATTCTATATATAAAGAAACCAGGTCCCAGATAATTGAAATAATTTGTCAAGTCTCAAAATTTTCATTAGCAGAACCAGGATATGATAGTTTGTATTTCTTTGGATGACCTTTACAAAGTTAACATTCTAGAGTTCTAGCTATAGCACAACACCTAGCAGATATATCTGGCTGTTTTCAGAAGGCCTTGAAACAATTTTGGTGACATAGATTAGACCTAAAAAGAGGGTTTCAATCAAATTTAGCTATCATATATTTGGCATGGTAGCAGGGAACTAGCATGTATAATACTAAAATCTCATACCTGTATAGCATTTTAAGGATTACAAATTACCTATCTCGCAACCTATAAAGTAGATATTGAAAATATTACTTTCCTCTGAACATCAAGCAAGATTCTCCCCTGCTGATATATATTTATCCTTCAACTCTGCTTTCAATCTCTTTCTCCAAGACCGATAAACAAATCACTATTACATTTTCTTCTTAGAAGAGAATGATAAGCCCTGCCCTATGAACTCACTCAGAATCTCTGTGATTCTTATATGTAAATTATCTAAACTAAAGCTCCAACAAGTATGTACTCATTCCTACCAATCCACATCAGTCCCTTCCCTTCTGATGTCCCTAAGCTACTTTTCTCTACCCTTTTATTGTGTTCTTTGGAACCCTGATCTATTGTTAATAAATTGTCCTTTATAATAATCCTGTGCCATTCCTTCCTATTTACAACACCATATGTATTTTGTATGTACTTATTTCTCACAATAGTAAATCCATTGAAGGTAGGGACTATTTTCTTTTTATCGTTTTATTCCACCACCTGGCTAGAACAGTGTCTGGAACGTGGCTATAGTTGAGTCATTTTTCCATCATGTTTGACTCTTGGTAACCCCATTTGGGGTTTTCTTGGCAGAGGCACTGAAATGGTTTACCATTTTCCTTGGCCAGTTCATAATTTTATAGATGAGAAAAATGAGGTAAATAGGGTTGAGTGACAGATTGTAGTTGTCTGAGGCCAGATTTAAAATCAGGAATATGAATCATCCCTAGAGACATGTCCAGGACTCTACTTGTTGAACTGAAAACAATTTTACTGGCCCAAGGTATCTCTTATAAAGTGGTAGAGCTAGAGCTCAAACTCCACTCCTCTGACTCTAAGCTTACACTTTAAACTAGACTATATGGCTTTGCTTAAAAGATGCATTTGGAAAAATGGAAATTTAGTGAGAGAACTTACTTTCTCAAATATATTTATATTTAAAACACATCCTTTTCTGTCCCTTTTAAAGTAAAACTTGCCATTAGTATATGACATTTTCTTTTTTCTTTTTAAACATTTACTTTCCATCTTAGAATCAATACTGTGTATTGTTTCCAAAGCAGAAGAGTAGTAAGGGCTAGGCAATGGGAGTTATATAATTTGTCCAGGTTCCCACAACTAGGAAGTATCTGGGCTAGATTTGAACCCAACACCTCCTGTCTCTAGACCTGATTCTCAATCCTCTAAGACCCCTAATTGCCACCAGTATATGATATTTTCAAAGTATGTTATAAAATACAACTGACATTCCATAAAGAATTATACCATCCCATTTTTGAGTTGTTGTCTTTTTGAAATGTTGATGCTTTCCTTGTTCTCCTTCCAAGATCTTCCTGAGAACAGAGATTCATTGACTCTTTTAATGTAGGAGTTTACTAGTTCATTAATAATGTCTACTGGATAAAAAAAATAATAATGTCTACTGGTTCAGGATAATACATTCTTTCTCACTTTCATGTCCCCTACACAGTGGCACTTCTCCTAAGCAGATGGATTACCTAAGCCTAGTATAATGGACAATTTCCTGTTCCCAGATTCCTATTGTGAGTCAGCTGAGCATTGTTTGATTGGTTGAGACAAGTAATGACTTAGTGTTCCACTATATCAGAATATCAACTTAATCCTTGTTTCTACTTTCAATATGCTTATTGATCAAAATACTTACTTTTCCCTATTTTCGACACTGAGACTGGTTTTATGGGTTCTGAGATTATGTAGTACAAAAATAATTAACCATTGTATCTTTTAAGCCTAGTTTTGCGGCCATTTAGTATGGTCCTAGCTGCTTAGAGGTTTTCATGAAGTTGCCTACACAGTGTTTCAGTTTTCAGTCCCAATAATCATATACTAAGTTATAGATAAACTTTTATCAACATTATTGAAAGTGATATTATGGATCCTTGGTGAAATCATGGATACTGAAAGTACTAGAGTGATTAAGTCCTTATTTCATATCATTTAAATATAGACACTTCACTATAATTGGTTTCATTTTGGTCCTGAACCTATTAAATGGCTTAAGTTTTCATATTCCAAGTTCCTACAATTTGCTTTTCATTTCCTAATATTTGGAACATAAGCAATGAAACAATTGTGAAACTTGTTAATTTTATTGAATATAATTGAATTGAACTTAAACACATGAAAAGATCCTCTCAACAATTCCAAGACAAAGAAACTTTAGAGTACTTTAGTTGTCTACTACCTCCTAGTTTGGTGCCCATGCAAATATGAAGGAGCAAGTTGTATCAAACTATTATAGAAAAATTATCCCTGCCATCCTCTTTGGGCCCCAAATGGGCCTACCACTCTATCTTATTGACACTGCTGTAATAACACTGCAACCATTTTTGCTGCATTAGGCTTTAATATTCAGGACATCTTGTTTTCCTATTATCTTTTTTTCTAACATATAACCTAGATTTTTTGCACTTCATTATTGTCCACTAAATACTCCATCTTTCCTTCTGTCATTAATCTGTTTACACAAACCAGATGAGCTGATCTCCCAGTCCTTCTCTTGGTTCACTGTTGATTCTCTTTTGGTCATTCCTTCATCTAAGGCAATAATGGTAAACCTTTTAGAGAAAGAGTGCCCTGACCACCCCCCAACCCTCCAGACTGGGTGCCATTCCCACCCCCCACCTCCACCAAGTGCAGGGCATTCCCCACACTGAAGAGGGAGAAAGAGCTCCCATTGGGCTCCTGGGTAGAGGGACAGGTGACATGAGGAATGCTCTAAGTGAGTGTAGAGAGGGGGAGGGGAGTGGCCTAAGCACTCTGCTTCCCTCCATCTCTGCCAGCTTTGAGCCTCCCACCTTACACCCTGTGCTCTCCCATAGGGCTACTGGGCAAAGGGGTGAGAATGTGAAAAAATGTCATCAGGCACAGCGGAGAAGAAGAGGGGAGCAGCTCCACTGGAGTTCTTCTGCTTTTCTAGTAATTAACTCTGGGGGATCAGGGGAGAGGGTGACTTGACTGCATACCCACAGAGAGAGCTGTGTGTTCCATCTTTGGCACCCAAGCCATAGGTTCACCATCACTGATCTAAGGTGTCTAACTTCTTTCTCAGTACTTTAAGCCTTTAAACAGATCATCCCACAAAACTGATGAATGCTATTTTGATTACTTTAAAACAGTTCTGGTGAGACATACATGTTCAGTAAGATTATGGTAAATACCTATACTTTATTTAATACTTTAAAGGACCTTTTACTATGTCTACTGTCCTAGCCAGACCCTTTTAAAATCCCACTTGTATTTTTGTTACTACTTCCTTCCATCTTTAAACTAAAAAAGAACTTTCATTCCCCAATAACTCTTTAGTTTCTCTTCTAATACTTCTAGATTTAACCTGGACAACCAAATGTCTAGTATGGGCCATTTCTTTAATGCTTTATGTTTATACCAACTCATCAACATTAGACCTCTGTCTTATGAGTAGAACTTCAATATAAGGTATTTCTTGATGAATCAGGCTTAATAATTTCTAATTTAACTGCTTATTAACATAGGTTCACATAGACATCAACTAAGAGCTAGTCAAGATCTTTAATAATATCTACTTCAGTGTTGTCAACTTCAACTGGAAATTGAGGCAAATAAACTATATATAAGGTTCTCTGTGGGTCCATATTAAATTTTAAAACCCCATATTAGCATGATCTATATTTTATATATTATTACTTGTTAAATATTTCTCAATTATATTTAAATCTAATTAGAGACTGTCTAAGAGTCTTTGGGGCCATATGTGCCCCATGCATTTGATACCTCTGATCTAGTTCAATCATTTTGAATTATATATGTGAGATTGGAAGCATAGAGAGATAAAATGAATTCTTTGTTTTTACAGAGTTCGAATGTAGTAAAATTAGAATTCCATCAGAAACCCTCTGACTCCAAGTTCAATGTTCTTTCTAGAATACCAGAATTCCAAATCATCATTTTGCCTCCAATCACCCAGCTCTATGATAAATTCTGTTTTTTAAAGGGTTTTGAAAGCATTTTTTGAAAGTAAGGATATATTTTAACAGAATTGAGTGTGTATGCCCTCCCCCCTTTTTTAACCTCTTACTTTCCTTCTTAGAATCAATACTGTGTCATGGTAGAAGAGGGACAGGGCTAGGTAATGGGACTTAAGTGACTCCTGACTTGCTCAAGTTTACACAACTAGGAAGTATCTAAGGCAATATCTGGACCGAGGACATTCCATTTCTTGGCCTGACTCTCAATAAACTGAGCCACCTAGCTGCCCCTTTTATAGTCTTTATAATAATAATTTAAAATTTTGATTGTTGTTTTTCTTTAATTCAACATTGTTTTGAGGAAGAGAGAGACAGCAACAGAGACAGGGAAAGAAAGATAACTCACTTTAATACAGGCTTGTTGATAAATTCAGAGTTCAGGGATTCCCTTTGTCCTTCCCCATAGCCCTAGACACTTGTCTATGACAAACAAATGGACATATCATTACCTAGAAACAAAAACTATTTTAAAAATAGACTGCAAATACATAAGATTTGAAAAAAAAACAAAGTTCTCTAGGGTAAACAATGCCATTTCTTCATAAAATGATTAGACTAAAGAGGGGAGGAATCCAGTTTGGCACTTAGATAACAAAGTGAATAGATTGCTAGTCCTTGAGTTAGTCAGATTAGAGTTAAAATCCATCATAAGACACTAGCCATGTGATCTTGAGCAAGTCATTTAACCTTAGCAGCCTTGGTTTTAGTAATTAAACAAGGATAATAATAACAGCTAGCTCCAAGAGTTATTGTGAGGATCAAATGAGGTAGAATTTTAAAGTCCCTAGCATGGTGTTTGGCACATGGTAGATGACAGTGTTTCAGGTGTGTCTGGCCCTTCAAGAATACATTTGGGATTTTCTTGGCAAAAACATCTGAAATGATTTGCTATTTCCTTCTCCAGCTCATTTTATAAATGAGGAATGGAGACAAACAGGATTTAGTGAATTGGCCAGGGTCACATAGCTAATAAGTATCTGAGATCATATTTGAACTCAGATTTTTCTGACTCCAGGTCTTGTGCTCTATCTACTTCACCACCTAGCTGCACCTAGTATTGGTTCTCAGATTATGATTCATAAATGCTTATTTCCTTCCTTTGAGATTGTTCCTTAAATGGGTCATCAAACCAGACAAGTTCCAACTTCTTAGGATTATTTTCCGTTTACGGTAGAAGCTCCCTTCTCTTAAAATCATCTAGCTATTATCCTGATGACTCCAATTTCTAAAGCTTCTCCTGCCCCCTCTAACTTCCACTTCCCATGATCCTACATTTTTTTTTCTAGCTAGGAAAGCTATACTTCACATCAATCTGCTTGACTGTAAGGCACCACAAGAGCTTTCAATGTTCAGTCTTCAAATTCTGAGGAAAATGCTGTTGACAAGGGTGACATCAGAAAGGAGTAAGCATATTTAAAAGTAATATGTCAGTGATAGGAAAATGCCTACTGGGCAGGAGCTCCTAGCAAAGTGAAATCTCTGACCTTAATAATATGAGGCAGCATACAAGTAAGCACACCAACCCCCCCCAAAAAAAATCCATAATTTTGCCCCATATCCATAGTTTGCATAATAGTTTATACTTTCCATATAATAGCTTCTTAAACATCTCTTAGCAACACATTGACAGACCCCAGGAAAATATTTAATATGTGTTCCTAGTACATTTAGTGAATCACCTAGTAAGAATGTTTATTCTCTTGGTGTGATCCTTCTTTGCTGTGAAATATGCTAAGAGTTGTGATAGCTATACAGTAAGCCATCATGTTTGATCCATTTTCTTCTAAAAATAATTTGCCTAACTATGAATTTATTTTAAATATAGGTAATTGAATCCCTATTATTAACAAGATATGCTGTGTATTACTAAATATTGTGTATATATATATGTATATATATATATGTGTGTGTGTGTGTGTGTGTGTGTGTATCAGACCTAGATCCTCCCTACTGTGTTTTTATAATCATGTTATGACCATATTACTTCAATCCTTGAAGTATAATTTTGCCTCTGTGGGTCCCCTATCTACCAGTGCAGGTCAAAGCCTCTCCATAACTATAGGTAGATGGTTTCTATGACTGGAAAAAATCATTACCAGGTAGGTTACTACAAGGAAGGCAACATGGTATATCAAATGGAGTTCTCTATTAAAGTTAGGAAGGCCTGCCTGGATTCAAATCTCACTTCTGACACTTACTTGCCTTATAACCCCGAGAAAGTCATTTAATCCTATTTGTCTCAGTCTCCTCAATTATAAAGTGAAGAAAATGGCAAACTACTCTAGTATTTTTGCCAAGAAAAATCCAAATGCAATCAGAAAAAGTTGGATACACCTGACACAACTGAAAAGCAACAACAACAAGAACAACAAGAACAACAAGAAAGCAATGTGATCTTAGGCTAATCACTTAATTGCCCTGAGCCTCTTTTGCCTTATTTGTAAAATAAAAGTGTTAGACTAGAAACCCTCAAATGGACCTTTCAGCTCTAAATCTTTAATCCAGTGATCCCTTAATTGAGTCTCAATTCACACCTTTCCACTCTTCTCCCACCAAGTGGTAAGGCTTGTTCTTGGATAATAATTATATAGATAATAATAATCAGTATTTATAACATACTTTACATTCTCCAAAGCACTCTGCGTATATCACCTCATAATCATCAAAACAACTTTTCAGAAGAGTATTACTATATTCACTTAATGGAAGAGGAAACTGAGTCTCAGTGAGATTAAATAACTTTTCTAAAGACAGAAAGTCAGTATCTAAGAAAAGATTTAAACTCTTCTTCCTGATTCAAAGTCCAGTGCTCTATCTATCCAATATAATATACTATCTCTGAGATGACAGATAAATAGTCCATTTCTGGGCCAATGCTTATAATATATTAAAGCAATGGACTATCTTTAAATTTTCATTAAGTTGAAGACTTGCATTTAGGTACGCTACACTTTTGATTTTTTTGATATTATTTTATTTATTTTTAAAACCCTTACCTTCTCTCTTAGAATCAATACTATGTATTGGTTCTAAGGCAGAAGAGAAATAAGGGTTAGGCAATGGGGGTTAAGTGACTTGCCCAGAGTCACACCATTAGGAAGTGTCTGAGACCAGATTTGACCCTAGGACCTCCCATCTCTAGGTCTGGCTCTCAATCCACTGAGCCATCCAGCTGCCCCCTTGATATTATTTTAATTTAAAAATGTGATAAGGTGCTTAGAAAATAAATAATTCAGTTTCTTAGGCAAATATGTTGAAAAAAAGGTAAATTTTATGTTTATTCCATATTGCATCAGTATGCATTTTACCAAATGCCTGACTATTCACTACAAAAAAAACCAAAACTTTAAAAATGATTTCTCTATTTTGTTCTTTGTTCTCTTCCATCTGTCTATCTATGCTTTGCCAAATCAAATCTCTCTCTTTTTCTTTTCTGTTGATGATTTTGCTTATTTTTTTTGTGCCTGCTTTGCAGTAACACATTTTGGCTCTAGTAGAGCCTTCAGGGGAAACGACTGCCTGTATAAATGGAATCAGTAAATTGTCTTCTAGCTTTTTTGTGTGAAGAAATGGATGACCTGAGTGTGAATCATTAAATGCTCTATTTAATCTAAGTGTAATTCAGTCAGTCTGAGCATAAACTGACTTCAATTTATATTGTGCATTTTCCACCCTATACCAAAGGGAGAGTAATTATTTGATAATATTGTCTTCTAGCTCCTCTTAATAATGGGAGAATCTGTGAGATTAAAATTTTATGGTACAAAACCAAAAACTGACAGCACATCTAAACAAAATACTGTAAAATTCAACTCTTTTCATCATATAAAAATAAAAACCCACTGAATGAATTATCTGTTGAGAGAAGAGATAGACAGACAGACAGACAAAGTCAGAGAGAGTACCCAGTGTCAGGATACTCATTCTAGTTCTTAGAGTTGTAGTGTTTAGTTTGAATCATGTTTCAAGAGAATGAAAGAAATATGTAGATCAATACAAGCTTCAACTTTAAATGCCATTTTGGTTGTGCCTGAAAGAAATGTTATGGTGGTCAAGTCTTCAAAAAAATTATTTTTCCAGCTAGAATTATATTATTAAACCTATTGAAGCTTCTAATGCCAACTGACTTTCATGTTTTTTCCCTGAATTATTCCAGAATATAAAAGTTGAACAAAATATTTAGATTGCTAAATTAACAAAGAAACTAACTAGTGAACTCTTTCTTTAATTAACCAAGCATGTGTAATGACCATTATTTTGTGCTAAAATTTTTTTCACCAAGGGCATGATATCTGTCATCTTTTAAACTCACATTTTTATTCCTCAATTTGGAAAGAAGGTAACTCTTAGTCTTTGAAGATTGTGCCAGTGAAACAACTTCCTGTAGCCAATCCTCCCAGCTGCAAGGGCCACCCTGAGGATGGATTCCAGTTTTTCCAATTAGAACTAGCTTTGAGAACTTAATCACAAGATTAGTTGTGAAGTTTGTGACTTTTAAGTTCATAAGCAATTCTTAAAGACTCTCTACCCAGCCATTGATCAGTTTAAATCTGCATTAATTTTGATGGTAGAGTAGGGATGAACAGGAGGGAAATCACAATGATGAAATGATAAACCCTTTAACAATTGAAGTAGTAAAATAATTGCTATTTATAGGAAGATAGATTTGGTATCATTCAACTTGAAAGATTTGTCGTTTCTTTAATTCCCATTTGTTTCAATCATTTTCATGTTGCTAAATAGTTCCTTGACTGTTGATAGAGCAAGAAAACAAATCATAGAAAAATTTATGCTGGAAGGAGGTTTTGAACATCATACCACTTAATAACCATCTTTTTTTAAAAAAATCCAAGTATAAGAACAAGATTCTCTGAGGCTCTTCACGAATTTCAAGGAACAGAGTCCAAGTCTTATATTCATTTGGTCTAATTTTGCTATTGTTTGTATATAAACCCCTCTAGTAGACAAAGGATAATAGAGATTCATTTGTCTGACTACTCTACCATCACCAACATTTCATTGTTGATTCTGGGTATGAAAGATGAAGAAGTACAAGCAAAAGCCCAAGGAAACTATCCCATACCAGAAACTAGAAAACATGATTCTATCATGTCCCTAGTCTTTCACAACCAAAACAAATGGGAAAATCATGGGCCTGTGAATGGGCATGTACTTTACAGAAGCAATGGTACTATTGACTCTATCACTATATATATATATATATATATATATATATATATATATATATATAAGAAAGGGAAATCTGGAGGTTAGGTACAAGTCATTGACAAGAAATTGGAAAGATGGTCTAAGTGGGTGTTCAATTGATATTTAAAGCATTGGATTATACTCACTCATCCATCAGGATGGCTCAACTCATATTATGCTATGGGTCAATTAATCATCCCCAGGCCCTACCAGGGTAAAACATCTTTCTCTAGCCAACACTCTTCAAATGCATTGTTTCCTCTATTAGAATACATGGTCTTTGAGGGTGCATAGACTATACTTTTTTTGTACCTACATCCCAAAACTTTGGCACAGATTGGCACAAACTAGCTGTTTTGAACCGACAGGTTACTTAGCCATTGCCTCAGTATCTTCCTTAATAAAGTGGGAGTGATAGTAGCCTCTAGATCCCAAGGTTGAAATGAGGACATTTGTTAAGCACTTACAAAAATGCTCACTATTATTAATAAAGATGATTTACTTGATTTATACTTTTCATTCATTCATTGGTTTAAACAATCATTCATTTATACTAAGTGACCCACGGTTATTGGGGGTAATGGTGTGTTATAATTTGAAAAACCAAAGGGAGCACAGCCTTTTTAAAAAATATACCAAACTAGTTTCAGCAGACTTCAACAACTTTGTTCCATTCTATTCAGTCATTTCAAATATATCTGACTCTTTGTGATCCCATTTAGAGTTTTCTAGACAAAGATACTGGAATAGCTTGCTATTTCCTTCTCCACCTCATTTTACAGATAAGAAAACTGAAGCAAACAGGGTTGTGATTTGTCTAGGTTCATAAAGCTAGTAAATGTCTAAAGCCAAACTTGAATTCAGGTCTTCTTAGTTCCAGGTCTACCTGGCACTCCCTCCACTGTGCCACATAACTTCCCACAACACACTACATTAGAATACACTAGTAGGCCAACTAAAAATGAACATGGGGAGATGCAAAATTCCTTTCTTTATCTATCTGTGTGTATTTCTACTTCCCTTTGGGGAGTATTCGGGGGGGGGGGGGATGGAGTCTAATGAGACTATATCTTGCAGAATGAAGTTATCAGAAAATTGACTTTAGGAAATTTTTTTTAGATTTCATTTTCCTTGGTGAAAAGATATTTCTTCAATGACTGATAATCCCTCCCCACACTTCCCTAGAGTATATTAAATTCTCTACAACCTACCTCTTTCTATTTTAATAGTTATGGGGAATGAGGACTGTCAGAGGAATGAGACTCAAGAGACATATAGTTTTAGAGCTCAAAGAGGTCTTACAGATAGATTATTTTTTTCTGCTCTCATTTTACAGATGAGAAAGCTAAGAGATTACATAGCTCTTTTGAGATCTCTCAACTAGTTAGTGACATGGGTAGAACTCAGGTATAGGTCTCGACTCCTGATTCTTTCATTATACTTGTTGGATCAGTGAAGAAAAGAATAAAAAGAAGAGGTGCCCATTTGCTTTCTTAAATCCTATTTTGCTGGCTCCCCTGGGATAGAAATATATTGTATTATTATCTTTATTTAAGACACTATTGGACATGGCCTTTTGGGGCATCAAATCATATACATTATAGGGAACTAGACTAAGGAAGTACATAGCAGTGGAAAATCAAGAGATCTGGGTTCATTCCATGAACCTGAGACATTAGCAAAGTGACCCTCAGTAAATTGCTTATATTCTCTGAGCTTGAATCTCCACCTATAAAATGAAGGGGCTTCTAAGTGATGGCTACTGGCCCTTCTCACTGGTCTGCTGGAGCAAATTTAACAACCGGCTCCACAAATGAAAAACGGCACACACCACCCACTTTTTTTATATTCAATCCTCATTAGGCACATTTTCTCCATCATTTTCTTAACATAGACAGTGAACAAAACAGTAAATCAGTTCTAGATCTATAGCAACTTCCAGTTGCAAGATATAAATAAATGCAGTTAATAGCTCCAGCACACCTCTACTTTTTTTTTTAAACCCTTACCTTCTGTCATAGAATTAATATAATGTATTGATTCAAGGTAGAAGAACATTAAGGGCTAGTAAATGGTGATTAAATAACTTGGCCAGGGTCAAATATCTGAAGTCAAATTTGAATCCAGGACTTCCTGGCCTGGCTCTTAATCCACTGAGTCACCTAGTTGCTTCCCACACTTCTATTTATGATTCCTGTGATCTTTGGTTTCAATTGTTTCAAAGAAGTGAAGGAGGTTAAGGAGCTAAAATCATTGTCACCTGATTAATCATTCTTCCTAATGACTTGTTTCTACTATAGCTATGTTTCTACTATAAAGATTACATCTCATTTCTCCCAAAATGTTTTTTCTAAAAATTATGTAGGGCAGTGCTATCAAACTAAAATAGAAAGGGATCCCCAGGGGCCATGTATTTTCTTAGAAAATCAAAAATTAGCATTAACTATAGTGTATTATATTAATTTTTTGTTAATCAATTTCCTATTGCATTTTAATTTTATTTTTGCCCCACTCTAGATTGACCCAGTCCTAAATTTGAAAACTGGAAGGCTTGGTAAGAGTAAAAGATACCCTAATTAAGAATGGAAGCAACATTGAAAGGTAGTAATACAAGTATACACGGTAGAAATTAAGTCTCTTGAGGCTCTGGATGGATTTTCACTTTCAATTTTGTATTCCTAAACTGGCATGATTCATCTCACATAATAGGTATTAAATACACGCTGAACAAATTTAATTGTATACATCTATGAAAGAAAGGAATGCAGTAACCTTCAGATGAATGCTGCTTGTTGGTTGCTGAAGTTGAGGAAACACACAACTGAATACAGCTACACTAATACTGATTGGTATGAATAATGAATTCCTGAATATAGTAGCATTGTTTTCTCTGTGTTTATTTCCATTGGCCTGGAACCAATTACCATATTTTATGTAACTGTAACTTTGAATAGGGTGAATTCAAATACTCTGCACTGTTAGAACTAATTGTAATTTTTGGTTTATGTGAGCTTCCTATAAAATACCATCTTTGAAGAAAAAACATATTTCTCACTTATTAATAAATTGGGACAAATATTTCCAAAATCTGATATTAGTTATGTTCAGAATCATTGACAACTCTATACTCTGGCTAGGATCTACTTACACTGTCAGACCATTGGGTTTATTTCTTGAGTGTAGAGATGGTGACAGAGAAATTGACAGAGGGGCAGGAGAGACAGAGACAGATAGACAGAAGAGGGAGGGAAAGAAAAAAAGACAGAGAGAGAGAGAAGGGAGTAGGAAGGGAGGGAGAGCGACAGAGACTCAGAAAAAGATACAGAAAGAGGAGTGGCATGAGAGAAAAGTTGAACCAAAGAGGATTAATAGTTATTATAAGTGTTAGTTGGAGACAAACTCCTTATTCATATCCTGTCATTCTTCTGCATGATGCATTTCCAAGTAAATGTTCACTTCTAGTTGCTGTCTTTTAAAAGCTTAATTAGTTGATAAAGTATGTTAATGACTTTAGACATTAATCCTTTTGAAAGATTTTCTGGATATGAGAGCCACCACAAAAGGCAGGAGGAAGAAACACATTATTTTAGGGGCTGCCTTTTAAGTGTCCAAAGAAATATTAAACAGGGATGAGACAAAAGTAAATTGGAATACTGTCTGGCACATGGTCTCTGCTTTTGCTTTATAACATGAACAACAATGTCAAGCCTTTCTGGTATAAAAAGTATACATAATAAAATCCCAATTATCTGGTATTTACAAGTATTTGAATAAAGTCATCTTAAGACCAAATTGTTTCAATACTTGTTTTATAAAAAGTCTAGAATCCATTAGTTCAAATAGACTATATTAAATACACTGAAATGTCTCTGAAGATTCAATTCATAAGAGCATTAATTATGCACCAACTATATGTAAGGCATTGTAGTATATATTGAAATACAAAAAGTAAAAAAAGAAGGATAAATCTCTGCTTGTAACTCCCTATAAAAACAACAAAACAATAAAAAATCTAAACAACCCACATCCAACTGGAAAGAAATAAGAAGTAATATACATGGGTAATTTAATATCAAAATATATATCACATGAATACAAAGTTATTTCAAGTTTAGAGAAAAGAGTACAAACTGCAGGATGAGTAACTGCCTCCTCTTGGCCACCACTTTTGAGAATTGTCTTTATACTAGTGATTCTCAGAGATAATGGTAAGTGTAAGAGAGCATTCCAGGCATGGGAGCCAACCTTCTTAGAGTAAGAAAATGGGAATGTTAGGTCTTGGAGTCAGTAAGTAGCTCAATTTGGCTGAAATATAGACTATGTGAGGAGAATTAATATGCAATCATTGTATAAAAGTAAATTGGACCCAGATTTTCAAGGATTTTAAATGCCAAAAAGGCTAGTATTTTAATATTTGGCATTTGGGAGAAATTGAAGCCTTCTCCTGAACAGAGAGAGTAACATGGAATATTTTACTTGTCTAAGGATTCTGATTCTCCACATCAATTATAATTGTATAGGACTCTGAGGATCTCACACCTAGCAGATCGACTAACATGACAGCAAGGGAAAGTAATGAATGCTGGAGGGAATGTGGCAAAGTAGGGACATTAATTCATTGCTGGTGGAGTTGTGAATTGATCCAACCATTCTGGAGGGCAATTTGGAACTATGCCCAAAGGGCGGTAAAAGACTGTCTGCACTTTGATCCAGCCAAAGCACTGCTGGGTTTTTACCCCAAAGAGATAAAAAGAAAAAAAGACTTGTACAAGAATATTTATAGCTGCGCTCTTTGTGGTAGCCAAAAATCAGAAAATGAGGGGATGCCCTTCAATTGGGAAATGGCTGAAGAAAATGTGGTATATGTTGGTGATGGAATACTATTGTGCTCAAAGGAATAATTAAGTGGAGGAATTCCATGGGAACTGGAACGACCTCCAGGAATTGATGCAGAGTGAGAGGAGCAGAACCAGGAGAACATTGTACACAGAGACTGATACACAATCGAACGTAATGGACTTCTCCATTAGTGACAATGCAGTGATCCTGAACAACTTGGAGGGATCTACGAGAAAGAATACTATCTACATTCAGAGGGAAAACTGTAGGAGTAGAAACACAGAAGAAAAACAACTGCTTGAATAGATGGGTCGAGGGGATATAACTGGGGATGTAGACTCTGAATGAACATCCTAATGCAAACACCAACAACATGGAAATATGTTCTGATCAAGGACACAAGTAATACCCAGTGAAATTGCGCATCGGCTTCAGGAAAGGTGGGTGGAGAGGAGGGAAGGAAATAATGTGATTCTTATAACCAAAGAATAATGTTCTAAATTAACTAAATAAATTAATTTTAAAAAATTATAATTGTTTATGGCCAGAATCAAAGAAAGTGAAGAGATATAGTCCCTCTCTATATCACAGTTCACTTATCCTGGTTTCACTGTATCGCGGGTTTTTTTTTTTTCCAAAATATATCTAATTCTGCATCATTTAGTTTTCGCTATATTGTTGGGCCAACCACAGTGCTGTGTTCTATATCCAGAGACTGATTGACTCAGTGTTTATGAGAATGTGAGGAAAGTTAATAAGTGTGGAAAAGGTTTATAGGAGAGTAGAAAGGGTTTATAAAGCCTCATAATATATATATATAAATAATAAAATAAATATAATGCTGCTATTTTACAGATTTTCACCTATTGCAGGGGAATCTGGAACTTAACTCCCACAATAAGTGAAGGCTCACTGTAGATCTATCTATAGATATATTGATCGATCTACCTACCTATCACGCCTTCACAAGAAATGAGACACATTCTGTGCAGTGGCTGAACAAGAGGGTAGAAGAGAGAATAGTGGAAGTGTCAGTCACACTAGGCTTTGCTCACCCAGAGTGTGAAGACTGCTTCGGCCGAACAGACGGAAAAAACCAGTAAGAAGGTTCAATGGCTGAGAGGGCAACGCAGCAAAACACTGTAGAGTGCTTAGGGCGTGTTGGAGCACAAAAGACAACACAGCCATCCAATGCAGCTGAGGAAGTCTCCAGGTGTAACAATTTTTCATGCCAATGGACCTAGGCTTCCAACGCCAAGAGAGTGGGACTGTCTCTGTGCATTGGCTTTTCCACTTAAATCTCCTTCACGCACAAGTGTCTTTGTGCACACTCATCTATCATAGATGAAAACGCACAAAGACAATCATCATCCTCGGTTACCGAGAGACTACTACTATGTGCCAGGCACTATGTACCTACCTATCTACCTATTTATCTATCTATCTATCTATCTATCTATCTATCTATCTATCTATCTATCTATCTATCTATCTTTATCCATCTATCCAACTGTGATCTGTGTGTGTGTCTGTCTGTCTGTCTGGCTATCCATCTGTCTATCTCCCTTGATTTTCTATGATTCTGGCCCCCAAATAGTGAATATTACCTACACCAAATTATTATGATCAGATTATTCTCAGACTCTTAAAAAGCTGATGAAGATAAAACTAAATGAGATTTTTTAAAGTGCAAACTAAGTAGGCTAGAGCCCAGAAAATCAAAGATTTTTTTACATATATTTTTCTTAAATGGAATTTTTCTTTAATCTAAAGTAGTTAACATTCACATTAATGCATCCCAAAATTACAAGCTTCCAAAAACAATCAAGATTGTGCATTTTGTTTGTGACTAACATAAGAGTGGCCACAGTGGGTTCATAAGAAGCTACTCAGAAAAGGCTATTAAAAAAAAAAACTAGCTTCTGGTTTCATTTCCTATATTTACTATATATTTTGTCACCGTAATAGGGGAGTAGTGGGGAAGAAAGTCAGTGGCTATGGAGAATTCACTGATTGAGGAGGGAAATAAAATGTTCTTTATTTTCTTTTTTAAAAGAGAAGTTTATTGATATCATTTGTTTTTCACATCACCTGTATTTCTTCATTTATCCTCCCTTCTCCCCTCACAAAAAAAGACCATTATGACAATTTTTTAAAGAAAAAGATGGAAGAGAAAGAAACAGCAAAATAATCACTACATTGAAAAAATTGACATTGTATTCAATGTTATATACCCCCAAACAGCATTTCCAATGACATTAGCAGTTACTAGAAAAAATAGGTGACATAAAACCAAGGACTATATGTACTTTCACATATTTTCTTGATTGTCATCCTCCAGTCCATTCAATAAACCACATCTTCTCTCAATTACTTCCTGGATAAAATCTAAAACTCTTGGTTTTGCTTCCAGAGACCTTCAGAAGCTTGCCCCTTCCCACCTTTCAAGTCTTCTTACTCTTTATTTCCTCCTTCATCCAGTGACACTTGCCTCCTTGATGTTCTTTTGCATTAAACTCCTCTCCCAAGCCTAGGATTTTCATTGTCCGTCCCCCATACCAGGAGCTCTCTCATCTCTCCTTCTTGGCTACATTTGCTTTCTTCAGATCTTGGTTAAAGTCTTACCTTTAGCAAGAAGCCTTTCCTGGTCCCTTTTTAAAAAGAATCATTTTGGGTGGCAGCTGGATAGCTCAGTGGATTGAGAGCCAGGCCTAGAGATGGGAGGTCCTAGGTTCAGATCTGGCCTCAGACACTTCCCAGCTGTGTGACCCTGGGCAAGTCACTTGACCCCCATTCCTAACCCTTACCACTCCTCTGCCTTGGAGCCAATACATAGTATTGACTCCAAGATGGAAGGTAAGGGTTAAAAAAAAAAAGAATCATTTTTATTTTTTCCATTGCATGTCCATACAATTATTAGTATTCATTTCCTGACATTTTATAATCCATGTCCTCTCCCTCTCTCCCATACCTTCATCTTCCCCAAGAAGACTGGTAATATGTTATAGGTTGAACATATATTATACAATGCATATTCCATCAGGTTGTGAAATAAGACACTTATTCCTTACACTAGAGAAAAATTCATGGAAGAAATAAAATGAAGAATGGTATGTTTCAATCTGTATTCACATTCTGTCTGTTCCTTCTATGGTGATGGATATCCTTTTTCATCTTCAGTCTCTTGAAGTTGTCCTAGATGCTTACCTTTTTGATAAGATTTATCATTCACAGTTCATCATGATAAACTATTGTTGTTATTATGTACAACATTCTCCTGGTTCTTCTCACTTAACTTTGCATCACTTCATATAAATAAGTCTAGTTTTTTTGTGATCATCATGTTCATCATTTCTTATGGTATAATAGTGATCCATTACAATAATATACCATAATTTGTTGAGCCATTCCCCAATTGATTAACATCCTTTACTTTCCAGTTCTTTGTCACCATAAAAAGATCTGCTATAAATACTTTTGTACAAGTAGATCCTTTCCCCCATCTTAGTTCTCTATGGGATACAGACCTAGTAGCACTATTGCTCAGTCACTGGTTATGAACAATTTTTGTAGCCTTTTGAGCATGCTTTTAGATGGCACTCCAAAATGGTTGTTTCAGTTCACAATTCCACCAACAGTGTATTAGTGTACAGATTTTCCCACATGCCCTCCAACATTTATCATTTTCCTCTTTTTTTGTCATTTTATCCAGTCTTATAGGTATGAGATGGTATATCAGAGTTATTTTACTTTCTATTTCTCTAATTAATAGTGATTTTGAGCATTTCTTTGTGTGGCTAAAGATAGTTTTAATTTCTTCATCTGAGAATTGCCTGTTCATATCCTTTGACCATGTCAATTGGAAAATATTATTTTGTATTCTTATGAATTTGATTTAGTTTTATACATATTTGAGAAATGGAAGCCTTAGGTGTCAGATACACTTGCTATAATGATGCTTTCCCAGCTTCTTGTTTACCTTTTAATTGTGGTTACATTGATTTTCTTTGTGTAAAACCTTTTTAATTTAATGTAGTCAAATCTATTCTATATTTCATAATGTTCTCTTTGTCTTTTTTGACATAAATTCATCTTTTGATCCTTGGTCTGACAAACTGTTTTGTGATCCCCTAATTTGTTTGTGTTATCACTCTTTAATTATAAATCATGTTTACATTTTGACTTTTCCTCAGAATGAAGTGTTGGTGCATGCCTCATTTCTCTCATACTGTTTCCTAGCATTCCCAGAAGTTTTTGACATTGAGTTCTTCTTCCAAAATCTTGATGTTTTGGTTTTATCAAATACTATGCTACTATGGTAGTTTACCAGTACATGATGAGTGCCTAATCTATTCCATTGATTCATTTCTTTGCCACTTCCAGATTATTTTGATGTTACCTCTCTATAATATAGTTTGAGATCTGATATAGCTGTCTATATCCTTCATTTTTTAAATTAATTTTCTTAATATCCTAGGCCTTTTGTTTTTCCAGATAACTTTTGTTATATTTTCCAGATTTCTATATTAATTTTTAGTTAGTTTGATTGGCATGGGATTAAATAAGTAAATTAATTTAGGTATAATTATTATTTTTATTATATTGGCTTGACCTATCCATGAACAATTAATATTTCCAATTGTTTAGGTCTGACTTTATTTGTGTGAAAATTTCTTTGCAGTTTGACCATATGAAGTTCCTGGAATAATCTTGGCCCTGGCTTTCTTAATCATACCCCATTCATCTGAAATTGTCTTCTATTTTCCTGTTTCTTTTCTGTTAGTTACATGTTTTCTTATCCATTAAATGGTGAGCTCCATGAGAGCAGGGATTGGATTTTTGTTGGCTTATTTGATTTTTTTTTTGCCTTTTTTGTGTCCCAAGTACCTAATAGGAATTTAATAAAAGCTGGTTTGGTTGATTTCATTATATAGGGAGATATATGATACTTCCATAACAGTTCCTGGACTATATCTTAAAACTCAGTAATTTACAAGGTACTCAGAGTGTTAAGGCCAAAGTCACCTTCTGCAGGATGTCTAAGATTTAGAGATTTGAGTATTTTCAAACTGTTCCCAGAAATTCTGAATAGGTCTTGTTTTACTCAAGTGCTCCAGAAGCTCCCCAGCAAGTTTATATATATAGCGGTAATAACTTAAATTAGTTCAGCCTAATATGAATATTACTAAAGGGGAGATGAGTCAGACCTGTAAAGAATCCCCTAGGGCAACCATTAGCCCCAATCATTCCAATCCCTCTTCTTCTCCAAGACTCCCAGATGATTTCCCAAAGCTACTATCCAACATAGAATATAGGCAGCTTTGTTTCAGCAACAGGTCTGCTGTTTTGCTAAATTTCGGTACATCTCTGATGCTTTCCTCCAGCAATATATAATGGTTTGAAATCTCAGATTCCTTTTTATTCAGATTCAATTATAACCTTACAACTAGACCTATTTGTAGGTTACAAAGAAAGGAAATAGCCTTTAAGTATAAATATTGTCATAAATGATGGAGTCATGTCCATATTCAGTTAATCTATGATGTCTTCAATGTGGGATATTCCTTCCAATACTGCAACTTGCAACCTATCTATGCCAGATTATTCCATGTCACTCTTGTCTACATGCTCCCATGGAAGGGGAGGAGGGAGGAGAAGTTAGGAGTATCCATGCAATATCCTAGGAACTTCTCTTCCTTTTTCTTCTGATAAGGATATAGAGTTACAAGGGTTAAATTAGTAGTTTGACAAAAAAAAAAGAGAGCAGCTTTTAACAATTGTAGTTTTAATGAAAATATACTAAAAGGAGGAAAATACGGGAAAGAGATAGAGAAAAATTGCCTAATTAACTAGCCTATAACTGCCTATAATTGCCCATTACTGATGTCAGAGATAGTCCAGCTGATCACCCTTCAGCTCAGCTCACCAGGCAGAATCAATAATACATACATACATACATACATACATATATATATATATATATATATATGTATCCCAATTACCAACTAATCACCAACCCAAACCACTAGCATCCAACCCCCAACAACCAGCTAACTACCAACGACCAACTCACTCACTGATCAAGTCCCAACTAACTGCCAGGCACTGACCTCCTCTCAGACCTCACCCTGGCTTTTTATTTCCCCTTCTTATCTCACTTACTGTCTCTCTGGTTTCTACTTCCTGTCACTGTGGGCTGGTATAGCTTTACACATCTCTATGGTAAAAGGCCCTCCAGGTCCCCAATTAAATTAGAGAAAGGGATTAAGAATTCTCTTTTACAGAGTAGCAGTTATATTTTGTTCTCTCTCCCCCCCAAGTTGCCAGGCTATATTATTTTTTATTCACAAATTTATTTGATGATATCTTTTACTCTACTTTACCTTCATAATTTCTACATTGTAAGGTATCACAAGCTACTATTTCCATCACATGGATTGTTACTCATTTTTAATAATTTGAAAACATAAATATTTTATATGTCAGAACCATACAGCATAATTGGAAGAATATTAGTATTAGAAAAGGTAAGCCTTTGTTCAAGTACTTGCTGATTATTTCAAAGTTTTTGTTGACTTCTCAGCCCATTTTCCCCTCTTCTGTGCAATTCTAAATCTAACTCATTCATTGTTATTGTTCTATCCAAATCATATGCCTTGATGCATGATTCCTACAAATTATCTATAACCATATAACATCATTGCCTGTATAATAGATATTTTCTATATATGACCTAATTACTTTGGAGGATCTCATATAAGAGGCTCTGCAATGTTCTGGTCCTCAATGAAATCCATGCAAAGTGATCTACAACAAAAAATGTCTCCCATAAACCTTTCAAATTATCTGATTTAATATGAGAGATTGGGAAGAGTTGTTTGCTGAGGTCCTTTCTGATTCTACAGTTATTTAGAGTCTCATTTGACATTTCTTTTGAAAGAGGAAAGATCACTAAGTCTATGTCAGAAAAGAAACTTACATAAAAAATTTCTCACCTGAAACTCAAGGAAAACAATTCTGGTATGACCTGCCACCTCTTCTTTATACTTTCCCTAAATGAAATCCATCTATCCAAAGACTTTTGAAAAATGTTAAGGAAAACACACTTGAAAAATCTGTACTCAATATAGCAAAAGAAAATAATTGCTGAAATCTTATGAAGCATCTAAGTAAGTTGGAGTCAGTGTGTCTTTCTCAATATTTCCGGTACCAGAATGCCCAATTAGCAATATGCTAATAATGCCAGCATTTCTCTTGTCATACTTTTTGCCAAACTCGATAATTTCTTCCTTTTCATATCAAAACTTTAAGGTATTGACTCCCACTTTTTTTCCTCATAGTCTTGTTCCCCTTTCTAGATTCTTCATGACCTCTCCCTTAGAAAGGAGTTAGGAGACAGGAATGATTTAGTAGTTATTTCCAGCTACAAAACAAATCCCAAATTGCAGGAGCAGAAGTAACCAATTTTAGATAAGGTCTGAGGCCAAATAAAGAATGTTTCAAAAAATGGAAAGGAAAAATAGAAACAGGATACTTGGCAATGGGTGCCTGAGAAGAATTGAGTGAAAACAGAGAAATCTTTCTTTTGCATGACTATCTTATTGAGTCTGGCTTTTGGGAACAGAAAAGCCATACTCCTTAGACCTAACATTCATTCAGTGGGTCAAGACTCACAGGGCTTCTACAAATTTAAGCATTTCACCTTCTGCAAAAATGATTTTTTTTTTCCTTAAAAAAAGTATGGAGAGAGAAAGAAGTTCCTTTTTCCAGGTGTTCAGTAGTATAGATTAATCTCCCGTGGTGGATTTTAGAATCCTGGTTCACTGGGGAATTACTGTGTTCTATGAATGATTTAGGCCCCAGTTATATCATGAATCTAAAAAGCACTTCTGATGATGACAGGCAAGAATAATGCTCTTTTTTAAAAAAGAGATAGCATTAAAACAAAAGAAATGAGTCAAAACAATGGTTCTTTCAGACGATATTCTGTCCCTGACAAGTCTTTCCACATTTCAGTCCATCCTCCACTCATTTGTCAATGAATTTCCTTTAGAAAGGCTTTATCTTAGATCTGACCATCTCTCTCTTTCTCTCTCCCTCTCTCTCTCTCTCTCTCTCTCTCTCTCTCTCACACACACACACACACACACACACACACACATACTCAGTAAATAAATTCCTGTATCTCCTTGTTATCTTTGGCATCAATATAAAATCTTCTATTTGGCATTCAAAGCTCTTCATAAAACTGCCCCTTTCCCTACCCCCTTCACTTTCCAGTCTTCTTATACCTGATATCCCCTATGCATTCTTTGTTCTGATGCTATTAACCTACTTGCTATTCTTCACACAAAACTCTCCATTTTCCAACTCTAGATATTTTCCAGATATTCTCCATGCCTGGAATGGACTCCTTCTTCATCTCCATGTCCTGACTTCACAGGCTTCCTTCAACTACCAAAAGAAATCATGATTTCTACAGGATGTCTTTGTCAAACCCCTAAATTCTAGTACCTTACCTCTGTTGATCACTTCCAGTTTATTCTGCATTTATAGCTTGTTAGTACATAGTCGTTTACATGTTATCTCCCCATTTGATTGTGAATCATTTGAGGTCAAGGACAGGCTTTTGTCTTTCTTTATATCCCTAGCATTTAGCACAGTGTCTGGTAGGGAGTAGGGACTTAATAAATATTTAATACTTAATAAAAAAATAAATATGACTGATTCACAGGGACCATGTAGCATATAATTGTTGAAGGCAGGGAAATCAGAAGGTGGTTTGAAAGAACTTAGATTTGGATAAAAATGGACAGGGTTCAGATCTTGCTTCTGATATTACCAATATGACCAAAGTCAAGTTATTGAGCCTCAGTTTTCTCAGCTGTAAAATGAGTTTAATTAAATAATACCTATCACAGAAATATAATGATCAAATTTATATATATGTACATATATACTTATATTTGTAAAACTTAAAGAACTCTGAATGTTAAGCAAATTTTTATTAAAATGGACTCATGGAATGTTAGTATGAAATGTAGATAGTACCTTAGATATTTTCAAAGCCAAATTCCTCATTGAACAAATCAAGAAATTGTGACTGAGAAGAGACTTGTGCAATTTCATCTAGATAAAGACAGGACTGGATCTTGAGCCTCTTGGCTAATATTCTAATGCATTTTCATTGAATCCCAAACATCATTAACTTCCTTCTATAACCTGTAATGAACCAATTAACTATGAACATTTCTAAATACTTGTGTCTTTTTCAACTGAGTTCCTTTTGCATTTCTCTGAATCATTATAACTGTCCTACATTTGACTTTTCATAGGCTGAATGACTCTTCCTTCACTTCCATTTCTTATGCCTCTGGTATTGTTGGTTTGAGTTCCTTTTGACCTTGTCTTGGGAAAGACTGTGATCTTCATAGGATGATGAAATCATATTTTTAGAATAAAAAATAACCTTATTGAGTTTCTTATCACAACTTCATTTTACATATCAGGCAATTGAAATCCACTGAGATTAGGTGGCTTTCCCAAAATCAAACAAGAAGTAGCCAAAACAGAACTTCTCCCTCTATGTAACAAATTCTTCACTCCAAGAAAGCAGTGAACACATACTAATCCTTAAAGTCAGCCCTCCTAAAAGTGCTGCTCTGTTCAGTGGATAAAGCACTGAACCTGGGGACAAGAAGATGAGTTCAAATTTACCCAAAACACATATAGCTATGGGACTCTGGTCAGGCCACCTAAATTCTATCTGCCTCAGTTTTCTCATCTGTAAAATGATGATAATAGCACCTAGCTCTCAGAGTTGTGAGACAAAAATGAGATATTTGCAAATGGCTACATAAATATTAGCTATAAAAATAATGACAATTATTTTCATTATTGTTAATGTTATTATTTCTCTAGGCCTTTTCTCATTATATATTATATTTACCAGGCACAAAGGCATATAAAGGTACATAGACATGACTATGTCAGCATTTGAGGTAAGGACAAGTTTGTTTTCACCTTAGTTTTGTTCACCTTTGCTGATATAGCTAGTATTGTATTGCTCTATTTAATAACCTTATAATGGTCTGTTGTATTCAAGGAAAGAAGACAAGCCCCTTTTGGGAATCTTATCTATTAAACAGCTCAATTAGGGAGATGTACTGATACTTCTATAAAATGATACTTTTATTATATTTAGGTACAAAAGATTCCCCCAAGCCAAGTCATGAATGCCTTGCTGCTATGTAATTGTTAACAGAAACATAACAGAGTTGCCAATAGGGATCTTACTTAGAGAGGATACTCTATTATCTTTTATCATGAATTCCTTGAGTTTTGTATGCTGCTTCATTTTTTTTTTCATTATCTCTATAAGCCATATAACTAGCATAATAGGTTACTCTATTGGTAGATAATAGACATTGCCTAAATAAGAATGGCTCTCTTACAGTTAAGCCAGGACACTGATAATTTTTGTCAACTACATCTGAAAAGAATGTTAAATTATTATTTTACATTTGAGAGGGAAAAGTCTATAGATGATATGTTATCTAAATTCAATCTGTGGTTATCTTTCTTCTGTTTCCTTATACCAAAGCTGTATGAGGGGGTAACTTATAGGAAAAACTCTCCCATGGAGTTAGAGGACCAGAATCCCAGGTTTCAAAATCTCTCCTCCAATTATCCCCATGTTTACTGACTGTGTAATGCTGGGCCTCAGTTTTATTATTTCTTAGACTTGGGTTCATGTCTAGTCATTTACAAACCTGTTGGCTACATGACCATGTAGTCATTTAACTTCTTGGGATACCATAACACTGTAAGCTGTAGAACATGTGTACTAGGAATTCTCCTATGGCAATGAAATCATAGATTGGATGTGATAAATAGACAAAATAGATATCAGAAAGATAGATCACATTCATTTGGGGGGAAAATCCTTATTAAATAGCATAAATTAAAATTGACCTGTGAAAACAAAATTTCCCTACCCCTTAAGGAGCTTTCTAAAAAATATTAGCAAGTGGGAGAAATTCATTAATGTTGTATATCAATCCAATTGGGTAAGTGAGGGGAGTGAGAGGATAGTATTCCATGATTTTTTTTTCCTATTTATTTTTAGAAGTTTGATAACTAACCACTAGGCTTCTAGTGCTCTGCCTCTGTCTCTCTCTGTCTCTGTCTCTGTCTCTGTCTCTCTGTCTCTCTCTCTCTGTCTCTCTGTCTCTCTCTCTCTCTGTCTCTCTGTCTCTCTCTCTGTCTCTCTGTCTCTCTGTCTCTCTGTCTCTCTGTCTCTCTCTCTCTGTTTCTCTCTCTCTCTCTCTCTCTGTCTCTCTCTCTCTCTCTCTCTCTCTCTCTCTCTCTCTCTCTCTCTCTCTCTCTCTCTCTCTCTCTCTCTCCCTCCAGCAATTAACTTCTTGGCACTTGGGGCTACATTTATCAACATCATGTCAGACACAAGTTTTTGATATGTCAGAAGATTTTAGTTGGGAAAGATGAAGTGAAGTATAAATTATCTTGGTCTCTGTTGGCTGATAGAAAACTAACATAAGAAGAGGTAGAGTTTGATATTTAAAAAATCTACGTCAAACCTGAATCCCAGAGCTTTGTTCACACTGCTTGGTTTTCACAGCTGGAGTTTACTGCTTGTTGACAGGGCAAAATTATCCATCCACTCAGTTTCATTTTTTGGCTCAATACTGTGACTCTCTGTAATTTTCAGCATCTCCTGACAGATGGAAAGTGCTCACTAACCATGTTGCTGAATTAACAGAGGAAGCATCTCTGAAACATGATAAAACATGATGCGGAAAATGTCAAGTCAACATGTGACCATGTGCAGTACGTGTATCATTATATCTAACTTTCACAGACGCAGAGTTGTCTAAAACCTGGACAGGTCTAGGCCTGGTCTCAACTTTTAGGTAAGACCACGTTTAAATCACAGTTAGGAATCACAGAATCGCAAAGTTAGGAGCTGTCCTCACAGGCCAGTAGTCCAATCAGTATCTAAGTAAGAATTTAGACTCCTTAACAAGCAGTCATATAAACCCACTCCCTCCAGAGGCAGCTCATTCCATTCTTGTACAGTTAAGAAGGAGTGTTATCCTTATAAAAAGCCTCATTTTGACTAAATTTGAACTTGGCTCTAACTGACTCCAAGCCCAGTGTTCTCTCCACTGTTCCATTTAGCTGCCTAATTACATTAGGCATCATAACCAGTATACAGACTAAGCACACATGGCACTTTAATTCTAGTGAGAGAGATGACAAACACATATAAAATACATCTGGCACAAATTCAAAGTTAATGAAGTTGAAACATTAACTGCAAGGTACTTTGGGGAGCACTACTAGTCAGAAAAATCAGGAAAGACTATATGCATGCAGGAGATCGTTCTTGAGCTATTTATTAAAGGAAGAGAAGGTCTGTGAATCAGAAATTAGAAGCAAGTACATTCTAGGAATAGGGAATGGCAAGTCCAGGACACAGAGACAGGAGATGATATTTGTTGTTTGAGTGCTGGAAAGGATTGCAATGGGACTGGAAAACTAGGTTGAAATCAGATTGTATAGGGCTTTAAAAACTAAATAGAGGAGTTTGCATATTATCAGAGAGGGCTTAAGAACTCTCTAGAATTGACTGAAGCAGTCACGTAGTCAGAGAGTCAGATCCTCACTTAAGGAAAATTATATTGGCAGCAGTATATAGAATAGACCAGAGTAGAAAGAGGCAGAAGAATGAGACTAATTAGGAAATATCTGCAGTAATTTAAGTGAGAGACTTGAACTAAGCTATTAGCTACAGCACGCTTAAAAATAAAATTTGCCAATCATGGGATATATGGATTGTGAGAGAGTTAAGAGTCCACGATAATGCTGAGATTACAAAAACCTGTGAGACAACTTCTACATAAATAGGGAAGTTTAGAAGTGTATTGAATTTAGGGAAGTTAAATCCCTCATCATATATTTAAGCCAGTTTTCTTCTCCTTGTTCCTCTTCATTGGATATGGAAAATCTGTCACCTTTTTCTAAGTGTCCTTCTTTTAAAAATTCTTAGATTAAAATTTCCCCTTTATTCAACAAGTCAAATAATCTTATTTTTAGGTATCCACATGAGTAACTCTTGCTTTCCATCCCCTTAAACAATTTCAGTTTTTTGCTCCTGTTTATACATTCCAACTTGGTACTTACCTTAAATAAAGAAAAACAACAATATCCTAAAATGTGTGTATTTCTGACTCTTGGTCACATTGCTCTGAAAGCTAGTAGTTTTCCTATACAGGTTTACCAACTACCCAGACCGTATATAGTACCACTGATTAATTAGTAGGGTAGGTGGAGGAAGAGAAACAACTAAGCAATTTCAAAAATTAGGACTGTGTTTGCTATTTATTGTCAAAGTAGATGATATTTCTTTTAAGTAAGATAATGGATTTTGATTTACTAATGTCTATAAATAAATGAAAGGATTTTTATTTCATAAGTAAGTTGATATGTCATAAAGCTTGTATTTCACTCAGAGACTTAGGAGTAGCCAGTACTCCTGATGTGACACCTGTAGTCAATGGGTAAAATAAAAATTGACTTTTCCTTCATTAGAGAAGTCAAAACAAATCTGTTTCATGAACATGATAATTGTTCTCTCTCCTGCAGGCATTAGACATTATTCATTTCTAGCCATAACATTTATTTTTGGAAAATAACCTATGTTTTTGTCTATTTCTAGTGAAGTACAAAATACCAGGAGGCCAAAACAAATATTTCTCATAATTTTCTCAATTCTTGGTATTTTATATAAAATCTGTATAATTGAACAAAGTCTCTATCCTTCAATCTGACAACATACTTATTTTCATCAAACTAATCAATGCTCTAATTTCTAATCTAATGGAGAGAAACTGTGATAATGCATATTAACATTGCTATTAAAGATACGGCCTCTCAAGTTGGTGTATTTATTCCGTTTCCACTTGAAACTGACAAATATAATAAGACATATAGTTCTCACTCAATTATGGGAAGGGGTTAAGAAGAGCAATGAGGGAGTGTAATTGATTGTCATCTCTAAAATAGTACTCTAGGTATAATTAGTGTTTAAGAAAGACAAGCTATTTGAGGGCTGTGGAGGACTCAATTACCTTATATGAAGATTAATATTTTTTGATTCAATAAAACCTCCTCTCAAACTATTTTATTATTATAGGTGTTGGTGTTATGAAAAACTTACAATGATTATTCATTTTATATGGAGGGATATACTTCTAGAAAGCCAGTCTTTGTGGTGTATGATATAGTTTCATTATATGAAGACTTTTCTTAATTCATGAATTATTTAATATGTATTTTCTAAAATAATTTTTCTTGTATATTAGTTCTTTCTTTTTTTTTTTTTGCTCAGATCTGTGACTCCTTCTGAGGAGGATCTCCCAGGGAGAAATTACCTTCACTAATATAAAACATCCCCAGCTCCCTAACATTTAATGTTATAGCATTGACTGGGGGCACTGAGAACCTATTTGATTTGCCCAAGGTCACATAGTTAATATTTGTTAGATATGGGATTTGAACCAAGCTCTTCTTGGCTTTGAGGTCATATACTGTACCACACTGCATGTCATAATTATTGTACTATCAATTATAAAATTTAAAAAACTTCATGCCTAATGAAGTTCACCTTTAGATCATATGCCCAATTTAAAAACATTTACTATCATTTCAATACAGTATGGTAGACTGGCCCACTCAAACATGTAATATACTTTGATATCTTTTTTTTTTAATTTGGTCATTTCCAAACATTCATTGGAAGCAAAGATCATTTTCTTTTCTTCCCTCCCTTCCCTCCCACCACCTCTCCCATAGCCCAGGCGCGATTCCACTGGGTATCACATGTGTTCTTGATTCAAACCCATTTCCATGTTGTTGGAAACGAGCCGGCTTTAGAGATGTAAATAATCGAGTCAGTAATCAATTATTAATTTTCGGGACCCACACCCTGCTCTGACCACTGGAGGTTACTATTCAGGCTATTCCCATCCAATGATCTCAATTTAACACTGCACTGGTCAGAGGATAATGCTAGCTCAGAAGGAAAGGAGATCAGTAACTAAAGGCGGTAGATAATGCTAGGTATTAGCATTAGAAAAGAGAGAGAAACAGGGAGGCCAGGCCTCAGGGAGAAAGATAGAGAGGAGAGAGAAAGGGGAGAAGTTGCTCCATTGCAAACCTGTTGGTGTCCTCCAAGTGGGTGGGCTGGCTGTGTCTCATCCATTTTATTCTCTTTGATATACAAATGAGCTCAATACATATTGATCAGTTACATGATACTTCAATACATATGGATGAGTTACCTAGTGTATTGCCATTGGCTAATTGCAACTTATGACAAGGTGAAGGTGGGGTTATTATCCTCAGGCGAGTGAGACAAAGGGAAGCAAGGTTTCGCACCTAAACTTCAGCCACGCTGGGAATAGAGCTCATTGCCATGCGCAGGGTGGCCATGTGCTCACTCACAATCCTTGTCTCTCCATAATAACTATGGGCTGGACTGCTACAGCTGTTATGTTAGCCAATCTGCTAGGTGTGAGGTGATACCTCAGAGTTCTTTTGATTTACATCTCTTTGATTATAAGAGATGTAGAACACTTTTTCATGTGCTTATTAATAGTTTTGATTTCTTTGGCTGAGAACTGCCTGTTCATGTCCCTTGCCCATTTATCAATTGGAGAATGGCTTGATTTTTTTGTACAATTGATTTAGCTCTTTGTAAATTTGAGTAATTAAACCTTTGTCAGAGGTTTTTATGAAGATTGTTTCCAAATTTGTTGCTACCCTTCTGATTTTAGTTACATCAGTTTTGTTTGTACAAAAACTTTTTAATTTGATGTAGTCAAAATTCCTCTTGTGTGTTTCTTGTAGACAGCATATGGTAGGGTTTTGGTTTCTAATCCATTCTGCTATTTGCTTGCATTTTATGGGTGAGTTCATTCCATTCACATTCAGAGTTATGATTACTAGCTGTGTATTTCCTAGCATTTTGATTTCTGCTCCTTTTCCTGCATTTTCTTCTTTCACTATTTCCTTCTACACCAATGTTTGCTTTTGAACAGTCCCCCTTGTTCCCACCCTTATTTTACTTCCCTTTCTATCCCCCTCCCTATTTATCCCCCCCTTATTTTCCCTATAGTCTTTCTAAAATTAAATTATTTATTTTACATTTTGTGACTCTTTCTAAGTCTTGCTTGGTTTTAAAATCTTTACCTTCCCAAAGGTCTGACATGTATACTATTCTGTGTTCACCTAATTTACTTATAGTTTCCTTCTTTATGTTCAAGTTATTCACCCATTCTGAATTTATCTTGGTGTAGGGTGTGAGGTGCTGATCCAAACCTAATCTCTCCCACACTGTCTTCCAATTTTCCCAGCAGTTTTTATCAAATAATGGATTTTTGTCCCAAAAGCTGGGGTCTTTGGGTTTGTCATAAACTGTCTTGAGGAGATCATTTACGCCAAGTCTATTCCACTGATCCTCCTTTCTGTCTCTTAGCCAGTACCAAATTGTTTTGATAACCACTGCTTTATAGTATAGATTGAGATCTGAGACTGCAAGTCCTCCTTCCTTTGCATTTTTTTTCATGATTTCCCTGGATATCCTTGCTCTTTTGTTCTTCCAAATGAACTTAGTTATGTTTTTTTCTAATTCAGTTAAGAAGTTTTTTGGTAGTTCAATGGGTATGGCACTAAATAAGTAAATTAATTTGGGTAGGATTGTCATTTTTATTATGATAGCTCATCCCACCCATGAGCAATCAATGTTTTTACAATTGTTTAGATCTAGTTTTAACTGTGTGGAAAGTGTTTTGTAGTTGTGTTCATATAGTTACTGTGTTTTTCTTGGCAGATAGATTCCTAAGTATTTTATATTGTCTAGGGTGATGTTAAATGGTATGTTGCTTTCTAATTCTTGCTGCTGAAATGGGTTAGAGATATATAGAAATGCTGATGACTTCTGCGGGTTTATTTTGTATCCTGCAACTTTGCTAAAGTTGTTGATTATTTCAAGTAACTTTTTGGTTGATTCTCTAGGATTCCTTAAGTAAACCATCATATCATCTGCAAAGAGTGATAGCTTGGTCTCCTCATTGCCAATTTTAATACCTTCAATTTCTTTTTCTTCTCTAATTGCTACTGCTAGTGTTTCTAGTACAATGTTAAATAATAGAGGTGATAATGGGCATCCTTGTTTCACTCCTGATCTTATTGGAAAGGCTTCTAGTTTATCCCCATTGCAGATGATGTTTGCTGATGGTTTTAGATATATACTGTTTATTATTTTTAGGAAAGGCCCTTCTATTCCTATACTTTCTAGTGTTTTTAATAGAAATGGGTGTTGTATTTTATCAAAGGCTTTTTCTGCATCTATTGAGATAATCATATGATTTTTGTCAGTTTGCTTGTTAATATGGTCAATTATGTGGATGGATTTCCTAATATTGAACCATCCTTGCATTACTGGTATGAATCCTGCCTGGTCATAGTGGATGACCCTTGTGATGACTTGCTGGAGTCTTTTTGCTAGTATCCTATTTAAGATTTTTTTGTCTATATTCATTAGGGAGATTGGTCTATAGTTTTCCTTCTCTATTTTTGACCTGCCTGGGTTTGGGATCAGTACCATGTTTGTGTCATAGAATGAAGTTGGTAGAAATCCTTCTTGGCCTATTCTGTCAAATAGTTTGTTTAATATTGGGATTAGTTGTTCTTTGAATGTTTGATAGAATTCATTTGTGAATCCATCTGGACCTGGGAATTTTTTCTTAGGGAGTTCTTTGATGGCTTGTTCAATTTCTTTTTTGAAATGGGGTTGTTAAGGTAATATATTTCTTCCTCTTTTAGTCTAGGCAATTTATATTTTTGTAAGTATTCATCCATATCACCTAGATTGCCATATTTGTTGCCATATAATTGGGCATAGTAGTTTTTAATGATTGCCTTAATTTCCTCTTCATTAGAGGTGAGGTCTCTTTTTTCAACTTGGATACTGGATACTGTCAATTTGGTTTATTTCTTTCCTTTTTTTAATTAGACTGACTAGTACTTTGTCTATTTTATTTGTTTTTTCAAAGTACCAGCTTCTAGTCTTATTTATTAAATCAATAGTTCTTTGACTTTCAATTTTATTAATTTCTCCTTTGAGTATTAGGATCTCTAATTTAGTCTTCATCTGAGGATTTTTAATTTGTTCACTTTATAATTTTTTAATTTGCATACCCAATTCATTGACCTCTGCCCTTCTTAATTTGTTAATATATGAACTCAAGGATATAAATTTCCCCCTGAGTACTGCTTTGGCTGCATCCCATAGATTTTGAAAGGATGTCTCATCATTGTCATTTTATTCAATGAAGTTATTAATTGTTTCTATGATTTGTTCTTTAACTAACTGATTTTGGAGAATCATATTGTTTAATTTCCAATTAATTTTCAATTTACCTCTCCATGTACCCTTACTAATTATTATTTTCATTGCACTGTGATCTGAGAAAGTTGCATTTATTATTTCTGTTCTTTTGCACATGTTTGCAATGTTTTTTATGCCCTAATACATGGTCAATTTTTGTGAATGTACCATGTGCTGCAGAAATAAAGGTATATTCCTTTTTGTCCCTATTTATTTTTCTCCACATGTCTACTAACTAATTTTTCTAAGATTTCATTCACTGATCTTACCTCTTTCTTATTTATTTTTTTGGTTTGATTTATCTAGTTCAGGTAGAGGAAGGTTCAGGTCTCCCACTAGTATAGTTTTTCTATCTATTTCGTCCTTGAGTTCCTCTAGTTTCTCCTTTAGAAATTTGGATGCTATGCCATTTGGTGCATACATGTTGAGAACAGATATTTCCTCATTGTCTATACTGCCTTTTATCAGGATGTAATTACCTTCCCTATCTCTTTTAAATAGATTTGTTTTTTACTTTGGCTTTGTCGGATATCATGATTGCGAATGTCAATTGATGCCCAATAGATTTGGCTCCACCCTCTTACTTTCACCCTGTGTGTATCTACCTTTTTCATATGTGTTTCTTGTAGACAGCATATGGTAGGGTTTGGGACTCTAATCCATTCTGCTATTTGCTTGCATTTTATGGGTGAGTTCATTCCATTCACATTCAGAGTTATGATTACTAGCTGTGTATTTCCTAGCATCTTGATTTCTGCTCCTTTTCCTGCATTTTCTTCTTTCACTATTTCCTTCTACACCAATGTTTGCTTTTGAACAGTCCCCCTTGTTCCCACCCTTATTTTACTTCCCTTTCTATCCCCCTCCCTATTTATCCCCCCCTTATTTTCCCTATAGTCTTTCTAAAATTAACCCCCCACTCCCTCCCTCTCTTGTACTACTTCCCTCTCCACCAGACTGTTTGTTACCCTTCTACTCCCCTATAGTGTGCAAATCTATTCTCTGCCCCCAATGGATTGGATTGTTTTTCCCTCTTTGAGTCACTTTCAAAGCACATAAAAGTTGAGTAGTTCCTGTCTCTGACCTCTTTACCCTTCCAGTGTATTGATGTTCTCCCCCCTCCCACCATGAGCTTCTTTATGACATATAAATTTACCCCCATTTGTTTCTTTTCCCATTTCTTTTAATATTAACCTATTTTAAGCTCTAGTTATATATATATATGCATACTCATATGTATGTATTTTTGCATGCCTATATCTATATACCTATTTATGTCTTGTCCTTTCATCCTATACAGTTTGTTGCTGTTCCTTCTAAGTATACTTCTTTTTGCTGCCCAGGTAATAACAACAGTTTTTAAGTTACCAATGACCTCTTTTCTTATAGGGATACATATCATTTTACAACTTATTGAGTCTCTTAAAAATTTTTTTTTGTTTTTCTTTTTTAATTACCTTTTGATGATTCTCTTGAGTTCTGTGATTGGACATCAAATTCTCTGTTCAGGTCTGGTCTTTTCTTTAAGAATTCTTGAAATTCTTCTATTTTTTGTTGAATGACCATACTTTCCCCAGTAAGAATATAGTCAGTTTATCTGGGTAGATGATTCTTGGTTGTAGACCTAGTTCCCTTGCTTTCCGGAATATCATATTCCATGCCTTTCTTTTTTTCAGTGTGGATGCAGCCAGATCCTGAGTTATCCTCACTGTGGTTCCTTGGTATTTGAATGACTTCTTTTTGGCAGCTTGTAATATCTTTTCTTTGGTCTGATAGTTCTTGAATTTGGCTATAACATTCCTGGGTATTGTCAGTTGGGGATTAAGTACAGGAGGTGATCTGTGGATTCTATCAATCTCCACTTTTCCCTCTTGTTCAAGGATTTTGGGGCAGTTTTCTTTAATAATTTCCTGTAATATAATGTCCAGGCTTTTTCTTTTGTCATGGTTTTCTGGTAGGCCAATAATTCTTAAATTGTCACTCCTTGAACGATTTTCTAAATCCTCTGTTTTGTGAATGAGATGCTTCATATTTTCCTCAATTTTTTCATTCTTTTGGTTTTGTTTTATAGTGTCCTGCTGCCTTGTGAGGACACTTGATTCTAGTTGTTGTATTCTGGCTCTTAAAGACTGGATTTCATCCTTACTTTTTTGGTCGTCCTTTTCCTTTTGGTCGGATTTTCTTTGGAGGTCATCTTTCATCTTCTTCACCTCATCTTTCATCTGCTTTGCCTCATCTTTCATATCCTTTGCCTCATTTTCCAGCTGGTTGATTTTGGCTTTCAAGACACTATTTTCTGTTTCCAGATGACTTATCTTCTTTTCCCAATTGTCTTCAGCCTCTCTTAATTGTGTTTTGAATTGCATTTTGAGTTCTTCCAAAGCTTGTATCCAATTTGCTGGGATTTCTGATTTTTCCTTTGCTGATCCCTCCCCCTCTGTTTCGTTCGCTCTTTGCTCATTACCTGTGCAGAAGCTGTCTATTGTAATTTCTTTCTTCTTTTTCTGTTGTTTGCTTGAGTTTACTCCTTCTTTGCTCCCTGTATTTGTCTGTGCTCTTGCTCCTCTCATTTTGTTTTGGTTTTGGGGCTATCAGTCTCCCCTCTTGGAGCTTTGTCAGATCTCTTGGTACAGTCTCTAGGGGAGGAATGTTAGCTTCCCTGTTCTCTGGAGGCTTTTGATTGGATTGAGTTCAACTGGGTTGGGCTGTATGTTGTATGAAGCTCTAGAGCTCTGAAGACACCTGGAAGGCTGGGCTGCTCAGGCTCTCTCCCCAGTTCTCTCCAGCTGCTTCTCCGCTGTCTGCAACTGCCTTTGCCCACCTTCCTAAACTCTGAGGAGTTCTGATGGGATTAGGTTCAACTGGATTGGTCTGGATGTGCCCCAAGGCAATGGTGAGACTGGAGCCAATGGAGGGACCCAGCCACGGCCCCATATCTCCCTGGCTTCCTCCCTGCTGTCCAAGCTGGATGCTCCGAGCCCGGCACCCCACTGCTCACAAGGTAGACCCTCCAAACCAGCACCTTTGCCCGCTCAGAGGTTCCCGCTGCTGCTAGGGGCTCAGCCACTGGTGTTGCCATTGAACCTTTTGAGCCATGAAGTCATGATGTGCACATAACGAAAATCCATTTGACAATTTTGTGTAGAATGGACTGAAGTTGTGAAAGGCTGGAGGCAGAAAGAAGAAACTGGTTAGGAAGCATTTGAAACAGTATACCAAGAGATAATGTAAACCTCAACTAAAAGGCTGGAAGTACGGTAGGTACAGATTCAAGAAAGTCAATTCAGAAAATATGCTTTGAGCACCTGATATTTGCAAGACACTGTACTAAATTCTTGGGATTTGAGGATAGAATTGAAATTGACCCACAGAGGGACATTCTATTGGGAAGGACAAGGATTATGTAGATAGGATGTGCATGCAGATGTCTATAATACAAAGTTGGAATGAAAGGGAAAAAAGGAAGATGTACACTAGAAATATTTATGAGGGAGAATATGTAGGGGGAGGCAATTCATAAAAGGTGAACTTTGGAAGAAAATATACTTGAAAAGCAGTGATGAAAAGGGAATAAATTATGGGAAGCAAGAGCGAATCTCATGGAAATGTAGAGCTGAGAGATCATATGCTGAATTTGGGGATCAAGTAGAATTTTGGTTTGTCCACAATGTAGCATATTATGAAAAAAACTTATGAGAGGTAATGCCATAAAAGTAAATTTGAACTAGACTAGGAGAGGTCTTAATGTCAGGGTAGGAATTGCTTACTTTAGCCTTAAAGAATCAAATCTTAGCAAGATACTTTATTTGTTATGTGAAGAGTGAATTGAATAAGATAAAAGATGGAAATAGGGAGACCAATTAGAAGGTGCCATTAAAAAAAATAAGCATTTTGGTGAAGGGGAGAATATAGTAAAGTAATCAATAAGAATTTATTAAGTACCTACTATGTGCAAGGCACTATGACAAAGATGTCAATTTCAACTTAGAAATGTTCAAATTGAGATACCAGTGAGATTCCCCAAACAAATATACAGAGGCAGATGTAAATGTGAAATTATGGTTTAGAATACATAGAAGTATGTATTGGGATTTATTAACATAAAAGTGACAATTGAACCCATGACAATGATCATAGTAGAGAAAAGAGAGTTGCCCTAGGATTGAACTTGGAGTTATGGAGAGTAACTATATTTTAGAAGGTGAGAGATAGATGAGGAACAAACAAAAGAGCCAAAGAAGGTCAGTCAGACAAATTATTTTAAAAAGTCTAAATTACTTTGTCTGACAGGTTAGCACTGATAGGAAAGAGAATGACTGCTTGAGATGGTGAGGATTTTTAAAGGGTGACATGAGCATGCTTTGAATCTCCAATGAAATAAGACATTGTGAAATTTAAATTAATTAAATATGGAAGATAAGGCATATGGAAGAATAAAAAATGAATTTAAAGTTATAAGGATTGAAACAAGTAGTACCATTAAAAGATCTAGAAAATAGAGTGTGAGTTTGGAGAGAATTCATTAGCTTGGTTTTATTGATTTAAATCAGTGGTCTCCATGCTTCTTTCACTGCATATCCCATCACCCCACCACTAAAAAATGGAGGTTACTTCCACTCTATATTTATATATGTTCTTATAAATTATCATTTTGTACTATTTTAGAAGTAATTATGTATATTATAGAACCTACATAAATTATACATTTTTAAAGTATGAGAAAAATAAGAAATAGTATTTGATCTGGGGTTTATTGAATAGTGCTGTGAACTGGACAGAATTGAACTTTAGGAAAATCTCTTTGAAAAAGCAAAATGAAGGATATATTGGAGTAGAGAGGGACTTGTGTACCATAGAACAATTAAGAAGCTTTTGCTAGAGTTCAAGCAAGAGATGTTGAAGACCTGATTGATAGTGACAATGCAATGAAATATGTGATCTAGATCTAGCCTTTTCATCATGAATGAATTATTCCATCCCATTCTATCCAAGTGATGGAATCTCTGTCACTGTCCCTGTATACATAGGCCATCTTTAAAGAATTACCCACTGAATTCATCAGGGTATTTAGGGGGAAAGGGATGAACATAGAACTTTTCCAATTGTATCTCTCGAACAGCTATTCTTTTCTTTTTTTTTAAACCTTACTTTCCATCTTGGAATCAATACTGTGTTCCAATGCAGAAGAGTGGTAAGGGCTGCACAATTGGGGTTAAGTGACTTGCACAGGGTCACACAGCTGGGAAGTGCCTGAGGCCAGATTTGAACCTAGGACCTGCCCTCTCTAGGCCTGGCTCTCAATCCACTAAGCTGCCCAGCTGCCCCCAAAGAGCTATTCTTTTGTATACCTGCCCTGAGGGTTAATGACTGTCATACATGAGTAGATAGTAGGAACTTGAAAAGCAGAAGAAATGTTGTGGGAAAGGCATGGTTGAATTAGAAAAAAGTCCCTCATTTGCCTATTGTGGTAAACATATGAAATTTAACCTTTATCTCATTCTTTGAATCATTCGTCACACATTTATTGATATAATGCCAAAGCCAGAGAAGCCCAGCAACCAGTTTGTATACCACCAGTTTGGAATTATTATTGTCAATGAAGTTAATAGAAATAAAATTATATTTTAATACATTATGGCCGTAATATAGGCCATAAATTCAGCTATAGATGTGGATAAGAAGCATCAGATGTGGATTATTTTAGAAAAATAGTTCACATTTTGTGGTCATGAGAAAAAGACAATGACATTTATCTTCTATTGCTACCCTCATCCTGAGTACACTGTGCCTTGTTTTCATAATCAACACTTAAATCATAATTGAAGGAGTTTTTTCCTATTTCTATTTCTATTCTGTTTTTTCTATTTCTATTTTTCTATTCTATTTTTCTATTTCTATTTCTATTTCTATTCAATTCATTCTTTATTGTCAGGCCAGACAAAATCTACTTAAATCTTAAACTTGTTAATTAGACATAAAACAACATAAATATAATAGTGGATTTGTAGCAACTATTTTCATGGCATCCATACACAAACATAATTCTGAGAGAATTATAACCAAATTTCCCTTTAATCTCTCTGATACCCTAGATAGTGGGAAAAGGGCATTGCAACTTCAAAAATCTTGTTTCCATTGGAATACTTTTATGTGGTAACCATCTATCTCTTAGAGATTCTTTTGAGAACCTGGGGACAGGGTAAAGAATGGCTAAAACTTCTCATGGTTATCTCTGGAGTCATCAAAGTTCAACTATTAGTTTTGTATATGAGACATAATTACCCTTATTATTCCAAATGGTCCTCTCCTGTTTGTCTATCTATTTATCTATCTCATTCTTGCCCTTGTTTCTCCAGTTGTCTTGATCTTTGCACTTCTGGTAGCCCTGATTTTCAAATCTCCATCTTATCAAAGTTTACTCACCAATCAGAATCTTTCTTTAATGATGTCACCATACTAGTGATTTTCTTTAATGAGTAATATTCTATATGAACAATATGTGTCTTTTTTCACAACATAATGAACATGGAAATATGCACAATTAGATAACATATGTATAACATATCATATTTACCAGTTTTCCTAAGAAAAAAGAAGGGATAGGAATGAAAGACAGTACATAAATTGAAAAATATCAAAAAATGAATGTTAAAAATTGTGTTGACATGTAACCTGAAAAAAATAAAAAATTATTGTAATGTTTTAATGAGTAATATTCTGTCTACTCTAAGCACTATAGTATATACTTACAAGTAGGAATCAAAAGGGGTAATATGATATTATTTGCCAATCATGTGCAGCTTTATGTACTTCTGTTGATTGAATGAAGATAGAAATAAGGTATTGAGCTGAAGCAGTGGTAAGGTTTCTACAGAGGCTGAAAGAGAGATAGTGGAGAAATTAAGAATTCAAGTCACATTATGAGAGGTTCAAATCTCACTTTCAAGTACTTGCTAGCTATCTGAGCATGAATGATGCATTTAAATTCTCATAAATAAGCTTCTGCGTGTGTGTAACTGGCCATGATAGTTGCATTATCTATTATCCTTATAGGCTTATTGTGATGAAAGTGTTCTGTAAACCTTAAAACACTATGCTGTGTGTCCCAAAAATCTTAGTGCAGCTTTAAGCTTGAGAAGTCTAAAAAAGCTTGAAGTTGTAATCGTTTAAAACTACATTAAGACTTTTGGGACACATTTTATAAATAAATTATTAGTGAAGGAGATGACTTCGGGATAAAAAATGCATCAGTTTGACTTATGATGAAATAAAACATTGAAGTCAAAATTTAAAACCATCAACTTGGAGCTAACATTATAAGAAACATTTACTGAACTTTATACTACATTGAATGTGGAATTGCCTCTTTATCAACAAACAGTGGCTGATGCTGCAGACTTTTCCAACAAGGAACAACATAATTATGCTCCAGGTTCTCATGCTGTGCTGGAGATGATGTTTTGCTTAATGTGTTACAAGTAGTTCTACAAATGATAATGTAACTAGCATGGTCTCTTGTATGGGAATTTATGCCAACCGAGCACAGATTGTTTTAAGATTTGTCCCATTTCCCTTCAAAAATGATCTTTAATGACATATGCAATTTCATTCTTAAAATGGTATTTTGAAAAAAGAATTTAGATGCCAGGTTTTCTGCATCAGTTCTCATCTTAGTTCTATGACCAAGGAGCAACAATAAGTCATGAGACTGGCAGCAAGATGGTACAGTTAAAGAAAATAGTGGTAGGTCCCTGAATCAACAGCAGTGTCCTATTGATTACATGAATTCATATTCAATAGTAAGGCCTTTGTTTCAAGTTCACTATAATTATGGAATGAGATGATTCCAAGAGAAGCAAGAAGCCCCCCGAGTATCAGAGGAAAGAGCAACTGAATAGTGAAATCCTGTCATTAAGATGTGTTTGGGAAGTTTAAATATTACAAATATTAAGATCAGAATATTGAACCAACATTTCTTACAGGAAAAAATGTAATGATGATAATGACCATGATGATGGTCATCTTCCATGTTGTGAATGGGAGGTAACAGCAAAATAGAAGAATGCTAAACAGGGTAACACATAACATGGACTTCAAATGGCCATTATGGTAGCTGTGTGGCTTTGTGAAACATTCCCTTATTTTTTCTCTGATAGGCTTTTCCATAATCATTAAATTAAATGCTTCATAGTGGTACAAGAATTACTAGCAAAACACTTTATCAGTTTCATCCTGGAGGTAAAGCTAATCACATTTTAACAGAAGCCATAATATATTTATAGCTAAGCCAAAAGATTAGAACACCAGTGGTCAAATACTGGTCAATTAGGTACATATGGATTTAAAATGAAGCATTAAAGGCAGTTAGGTGGCTCGGAGGATACAGTGCCAGCCTGGAGATGGGAGGTCTTGGGTTCAATCTGCATGACACTGCATGACACAAATCACTTAACTCCATTTGCCTCACCTTTACTGCCTTGAAACTGATACTTCGTATCATCTCTAAAACAGAAGCTAACAGTTTAAAAAATAAAAACTAAATAAAACATTTCAATAGCTGATATCACTTTAAATGTCTACAAACACAACCAAACAATATATTTGCTGCAAAACTAAAGGAATTGCTAAAAAGTCCTAGGAGTGTGAATGGAAACTTATTATCAATTCAGTAATTACTTAACAACAACCCAAAATGTTGTAGCACCAACCTTTGTTGGTTGTTAAAAATCCTTGGATTGAATTAAAACACTAATGGCTTAGTCCTGTTATGATTCTGCCTAGTTTTTCTATTCACCGGGCAACTGAAACCCTTTATGTGTTAAATCCTCTCCAAGTGAAGCTGAGCTCCTTGGGAGCAAGCTCTATCTTGTTTTCTTCCCCTGTGATTCCAGCACTCACTATTATGTTTGTCACTTAGGTCAGCAAGATGTAGTTTTATATATGCCTATATCTTTTTTTTTGTCATAGGATGCTTTTCCAAATGGAGGAAGGTGAAGGAGTGTGACAATTCATGTGACAAATAAACAAATATTTAGATTTTAATTTTAAGTGCTTTTAAAATATATTGTCAGTCATTTATCATGAAGAAAGAGTAACTTCAAAACATGGCTGACATCAAATTATATAGCTTTACTGAAAAAACATAGTCACTTCATCTTATGAAATCTTTCTTTAATGGCATAAAAATATCAATTGAACTGCATATGTATAAAACTTTTCCTGTTTGTCAAGAGAAAACATTTAAATATGCATTGAGTTGGAACTCAGATATCAAATTGAGCCAATAGACAAAGGCAAGACTTACAAATTCCTTTGTCTTTTACAGGAAAGGAATATTGGGCATGAGGCTATTAAGGAAGAAACTCAAACTATACTCACATGCTTAGATTCTGAAGTGAATTTTGAACTCAATGCTTAACTGGAAGAACACATTATTAGAATCCTTATGAGCTCTAAGAACTATTAAATAAAGCATCACATATTTGGAAAATATCCTAATAAAATCCCCAGGTAAAGTTAACAAAACCTAGAACTTATCATTCTAAGGTAGCTATAGAAAAATTAATACTTCCTCACCAAAAATAAAAGGAAGAAAGATTGATAAACTTTCTTAGAGCTTATAATGAACAAATAAAAATTTTACAAAATTGTTTTTTTGGAATAAGCAGATATAATTGAGCAATAGAAAAGGATAACAATGAAAACATACCATTATATTTCTCAAGGAAAAAGTTAAATGATGCATTTTTCTTTTGATGGAGCTTACAAAATAGTTCCAATCCAAGGATAGACTCAAAAGGCTGTCCATAGGCTACATCCTCAGGATCTCAGATAAATGATACATCAACAAAGAAGTATGGAACAAGTGACTGAGGCACACTAATTTATCTATGGAAATGGAGATATTAATCATGGCAATTCAAGACCAAGGCATCGCCATAGAAACGACAAAAAACTTATGCTTAAAGAGCGTGTCCTAAGTAATCAATACAGAATATGTAAGTAAACAGGAGAAAAACTGCAACATATAACTGTGGGCTGCAAAAATTTAACATCAATATGTATCCAGAAAGGGAAAACTTAATATATAGAATAAGGAAATGGACCTGCAGTTTCATTGGTATAGAAAACTCCTTGCATGAAGAATCCTTATCTATCAATGGTGGTTGGCACCTTCTTAGGAAATTGTAGACTAAGAGAGCTACCTAGACAGTACTAAGAAGTTAGACTGCTTTCCCCTTGTTCTTCGGTTGTTCAGTCACATATGACTCTTCATGACTCAGTGTGTGTGTGTATTTTTGGCAGACACTGAGATGGTTTGCCAGTTTCTTCTCTGGCATATTAAGGCAAAGAGAGTATAAGTGACTTATCCAGGGACACATAGCTAGTAACTGAGTGTGGGTTTGAATTTAGACCTTCCTGACTCCAAACCCAGTACCCTATCCACTGAACCACCTAGAAGCTTCCCAAGGAATTCCCCAGTAGATTTTTCCCCTAGTCTAACATAATATGTTTTAAAAGTAGAACTTGAACAATGAACTTTCTGGTTGACTCTGTAGCCTCTTTTTCATGCTGCTTTAGCTAGAAAAATATATCAGAAATTCATTCATGGACTGACATGGCAAATCCCCATACTACAAATACAGACACCAAAATAGACTTGAATACTCAACCAATGCACTTTTGTTGAAAATGGACCATTATTACAGACCAAACTGTCAGCTACAATCAAGTTAGCCTAGCAATGATCCATAAAAACTTGAGAAAAAATGTTTTCAATGTTGTCGTCTCAGATATTCATTAACTATAAATTGTATGGAACAAAAACAATCCAAGTGTAGATAGCTCAAAGAATAAATATTTGGTGAATTAAATTTGCTCGAGGTATATTATGGACACTGTAGGACACATTAGGACAGAAACAACTCCCTTTCAATAGCTCACACTCTGACATTAGAAAGGTGGAAGGGCAGCAGAGGGACCTGACATCTTGCGCAGCAGAGGGAATGAAGATGAATTCAGTCCAACAGAGCAAAAGTGATAAGAAAGTCCAGCCAAATCTCAAGGTCTAGTGAGCAAGGGGGAGAAAAGATAGAGGAAAGACTTGGGAATTATCTGCAGCACAGATGGGCAGGGAGGAAAAGGTTAGAGGCATTCCAGTAGTCACTGAAAAAACAGCTATAATTAGTATAATTTATAGTATTATATATATGAAAGCTAGCAGGTACACTTATTAGAATTAGCAAAGCTTGAGGAACTCTAAACATCACCAGTGATTTTAGTGTTAGCTATTTATGTTCCATCATCATTTCAACGGTTATGTGAAATGGACTATAGAGAAAGCATAATGCAGGAGGGGATAGTGAGGCATTTTCATTTCCTATGCCACACAATCAATGAGCAACATAGTTGAACTGCAGCCATAAATATTGCTGCTTCTTTTTTTTCCCCTCTCTCAACATAATAGTGCTAATTTAGAGACAAATATGGATTTTAATCTTTGTTCTTCTTGCTAAAATATAGACAATTTACTTAACTTCTGTGGGCCTCAGTTTCCTCATTTGTAAAATAAGGGGATGGACTCAATGACTTCTAAGATACCTTCTAGCCCTAAATCTATGACCTAATGTTCTTGGGGTATCACTGTATGTCATGAGTCAGTAGGAATTACTTGAAAACAAATGTGAATACTTATTGCCTACAGCAGAACCAAAGGGGAACTTTTCTTTTAAAGAATTCTTAGCTAGAATAGAAAGTTAATGATAACAAAGCCATAAGCTTAACCTAGATATAGAGAAACAGATGTAGTTTCTGTTCTCCTTTCCCTGCTTCAAAGTTTCCAACTTTATTGACTTCCTCACTAACAAAGGATCATGCATTTAATCTGTATGCCCTACTTGAAGACGCACAGTCAAGAACTATATATTTTTCTAAGATTCCACATTGTTTGATACCTTCTAGATAGACAGATAAATATATATATATGAAATGTATAAGCATTTTCTATTACATTGTTGATATAGTCATATTTATAATAGTAAAATAACATGTGTTTTGAGTCATTATCTAACTTGATTCCCATATTCCTATTTTAAAGACAATTACTCAGTTGTGAACTCTTTGAAGGCATGTCCTGTACCCCCAGTGCTTACCATGATGCCTGACAAATTTTTGTTGCTGTTATTCAATCTTTTTCAGTCATATCTGGCTCCTCAAAACCTCATTTGAAGTTTCTTGTCAGTTTTCTTGAAGTGGATTTCCATTTTCTTCTCCAGTTAATTTTATAGATGAGTAAACTGAGGCAAACAGGGTTAAATAATTTGCCCAGGGGTACACAGCTAGTAACGTCTTCTTGACTCCAGGCCTGATGTTCTGTCCACTGCACAACCTAGCTGTCACATAATTTACATATGTAATAAATGTTGACTTAGTACTGTAATCTCTGTTTTACATTTGAAGAAGTCAAAGTTTAAAGAAATAAAGTGCCTTATACAAAGTCAAATGACTAATAAATGACTGAACTAAGACTGAAACTCAGGTCTTCTTGGTCCCAAGTCTAGTTTTCTTTCCATTGTACCACAAAATTATAATTCATTTTCACTTTTAAAAATTGTCCTTTAGTTTGAAATGGCTAGATGATTTCCAAGGTCCCTTCTAGCTTTATATTCTATGATCTCATAGAAAAAAAGTTTATTCTGGGCAAGTTAGGTGGCTCAGTGGATTGAAGACCAAGTCCAAAGATGAAAGGTCCTGGGTTCAAATATAGCCTTAGATATTTCCTTGCTGTGTGACCTTGGGCAAGTCACTTAACCCTCATTGCCAACTCCTTGCCATTCTTCTGACTTAGAACCAAAACATAGTATTAATTCTAAAATTGAAAGTATGGGTTTAAAAATAAAAAGTACATGGGTCATGGCTTCATCCAAATCATTAATAAAAATGTTGAATAGACCAGGACCAGGAACAAAATCCTATAACACTCTATTAGAGATCTCAGCAAAACTAATATCAATCTTCTAATCAGATTTGTCAAGGTCTGGCAATTGAATCAATTGCAAATCCATCTGGCCAGGGTGAGTCTACCATTTTCCATCTTGCTCACTCAGCTATCATAATGAAAATTTGCAAACACTTTACTGAACACCAGATAAATTGAATCAATGGAATTTATCATATATGTTGCTCATAATACACATATTATTATATTGTGCTTTTCTTTTTTGTTTTATCTGGGAGTTTTTCTTCTCTTCCTCTTGACTGTCAGTTTAAAGCTCTCTTGATCTCTAGTTAGCTAGAACTCTGACAAATATAAATCTTTTGAGAAATCATAAGATTTACATTGCCCATTGCCATAAAACTTCTTTACTTAGTAAGGAACAGAAAGATCTCAATGAATCCCAGAGCTGAACAGAGCTGTTACATACAGGCTTTCCCCTCTACTTTACCAGACATCTCTGTAAACCAGTGCTCTCTGCATTTAGTTCACTAGCCTTATCTCATTTCATTGTGCTTGTATTCAGTGAAATATATATTCATATAAAGGGTGTTCCAAAAGCATTAACATAATTTTAAGCTTTAATAATATGACTTTTGAAGATAATAAGAACAAACACTTATACAAAAATATTTATATCAATGCTCCTTGTGATGGCAAAAAATTGGAAAATGAGGGGGTGCCCTTCAATTGGGGAATGGCTGAACAAATTGTGGTATATGTTGGTGATGGAATACTATTGTGCTCAAAGGAATAATAAAGTGGAAGAACTCCATGTGGACTGGAAAGACGTTCAGGAATTGATGCATAGTGAAAGGAGTAGAACCAGGAGAACATTGTACACAATGTAATAGACTTTTCTACTAGCAGCATTGCTATGACCCAGGACAATCCAGAGGAACTTAGGAGAAAGAACACTATCCTCATCCAGAGAAAAAACTGTGGGAGCAGAAATGCAGAAGAAAAACATAGCAGAAGGAAAACGTAGTTTGATGGAGATATGATTAGGGTGCCTGATTTAAAACAATCACTCTATTGCAAATATTAATAAAATGGAAATAGGTTTTGAACAATAATACATGTATAACTCAGTGGAACTGCTTTTTGGCTATGGGAGGGGGGAATGAAAAGGGAAGGGAAAGAACATGAATAATGTAACCATGGAAAAATATTCTGAATAAGTAATTCTTAAAAATATGACTTCGGGGACAATCTATATAATATGCATGTATATACATACTAGCATATATATGTCTATAATTATATTATTGCTGCTTGTATATGCTTTTTGTGTATACATAAGGTTATATATGTATATTGGATAAGCAAACATTCACATGTCCTCTGATTGAGTATCATAGACATATTTAGCATCATAGAATAAATTGTTAAGGGCCTTTCGTTTTTATCTGACTGTTCATAGTGACTCATTTAGGTCCTGAGGGGTTATTTGAGTAGGAAAAATTAATGCATATTAGTGAGACTTTGTATCATCCATTGGGATAGTTTGCTTTCTTCATGTGTCTAATGATTGCATTAAAATGTGAATTTTATTGGCATCTTTATTTGATTTCTCATATTAAATTCTGCTTAAGTATTGAGCTTTTGCATTTCTTTCATAGCCTTGCTGTCTGCCTGAAAAATGTGATTTCTAAAGCAGGTGCAGTAATATTATAGGATCCAAGGAGCTTATTAAAAGCGGGCTAAAGATATCTGGTGAGGAAGTGAACTATAAGGAGATTTTAAAGAAATTTTGGAGTTAGGCCAAGCAAACAATCATATACTATAAGCAGAAACTTAAAATCAATGCCCTACTTCCTAGGCAGCTGATGAGGAAATGATGAGATAAATCCTAATGAGATAATCTATTTCTATGTTGCATGTGGCAGAACAGTAAGTCATGTAAGGGACAAACACATGCTATACTTTGAGAAAGATGCTACTGGAGTTATTTATTTGTAATTTCAAAATACTAGAGTTTATTTTTCTCAAAGTTTCAAGTGGGATAGGTTAGAAGCATGATAGTTTAGGGGCTTGGTAACCAATCCTGTCACTAGGGACTTTCCTATGTTCTCCATATTTATATACGAGTGTAAATTACATTCCTGGTTTTATTGGATTTTTTCCCTCAGATTCACACAAATTCTAGTTGCAACATTTCATGGTGAATGCAACCCAAGGTGTCACTGAAAAATACCTTATAATACTTTGTCACATTCATTTTTAATCTAATTCAAGAGCAAGTCAGTCTACATCTGTCTGATAGTCTTAGTTCTAACAGCTCTTCTTAAAGAAACATTAAGGTCATGCACTTTAGTAAAAAAGTATTTTCTTTATATCAATGATTTTTGTGTTTACATTTTAAAAAGTGGGAAAAGTTATAGGAGGTAACCATTAATTTAATAATTATTAGGAGGTTAGAGCCAGTTTCTTTTATGAAGAAAAAAAAAGTGAGGTCAAAATTCTCTAACCTAATACTGAAATCAGTAAAGGAGTGGCTTGGATATCTTACTGGAGTAAACAAATATACTTTAGCAGAAGCCACATGTAAACCCTAAGCACAAAATATAACAGTTGTTTTTTTTTTTTAAACCCTTACCTTCCGTCTTGGAGTCAATACTGTGTATTGGCTCCAAGGCAGAAGAGTGGTAAGGGCTAGGCAATGGGGGTCAAGTGACTTGCCCAGGGTCACACAGCTGGGAAGTGCCTGAGGCCAGATTTGAACCAGGAACTCCCGTCTCTAGGGCTAGCTCTCAATCTGCTGAACCACCCAGCTGTCCCCTATAACAGTTTTTTAAGAAGGGTCATCCTATGGTCTTCTTTTTAATATATTTTTCACTTAATGATTCCACCCCCACTTCCTGCCTCCTCACAAACACATGTATATGTATAAATAAGTCTTTATGTTTTATTTGGTCATTTTTTAGTCAAGTGCAAGTCTTCATGAACCCATTTGGGGTTTTCTTGGCAAAGATTCTGAAGTGGTTTGCCATTTCCTTTTCCAGCTCATTTTTTGGAGAGAAAACAGGCAAACAGGATTAGATGACTTGCCCAGGATCACTTAGTTAATGTCTGAAGATTTGAACTCAGGTCCATTTTACTCCAGGCCCAGTGCTCCATCTATTGTAGCGCTTGGGTGTCCCCATTTTTCATATGAGTATAAATGTTCTATTTAAATTATTGAATAATTAGGTTAAAGTAGGACAACATTGTTGTCTTCTATAGACAAATATTCAGTTTCCTCTGTTTCTAGCTTCCATGTGACTTTCAGACATTTTGCTACAAATGGCATGTTTTTGTTCAACATCTTACTTGATATCTCTGTAGCATTTGATTGGTTAACCACTCAGTTTTATTTTTTTCTTTTCTTTGACTTTCAAGATACTATATTTGTCTCTCTCTCTATATATATATATATTTTTCATTTTCTCTTCTGAAGTCATTCTTCTATTTGTTCTATTGTTTATCTTTCTCCTATTACTTCCTATCTTTGGTCTTCTCTCATTCCTATACCTTGAGATTCTCATCTGTTCTAATGATTTCAATTGTCACCTCTATAAAGATGTCCATGAAACACACATTTTATCCTGACCTCCTCCTAGAGATTCAATCTTGATTGAGAGCCCTTTCATTCCTGTCTAGCTCTAACTATGAGATCCCCAAATCAACATATCAAGTTCAAAGTTGCCTTTTCCACAATTTCTTCCTCCTCTGAATTTCTGTTTGTGGTAATCCTCTTTATTGTTCCCATTCCTTTCCCCAGTTAATCAAGAAATTTTATCTATTTTGCCTCTACAATGTCTCTCAGATCTGTTCACTCCTCATTTTCATTAGTTGTTGCCAGCACCTCAGACCTCTTTTTAATTTTTCTTATTGTCTCTCATAACTATTTTCTAACAGTCTTTTTATCTCTACATTCAGTCTCCCCCAATGCCTCTAAAACACCCTTTGAACTGCAAGCAAAGTCATCTCCAAAGTACAGACTTGATCCTAACATTTCCATGCTCCAACATCATCAGAGGCATCATATCTCTTTAAGTCCAGACTCTTTTGCCTGGCATTCATAGCCCTCCACGAATTCCCTTTGATGTGTTTGAGGCTTCAGCCAAACTAGAATATTTGTCATTCTCTAAACATTCCTCTCCCTCTGACTTGAATACACATTTCCCCCAACCCTAGCTGTTCCTTCCCAATCTTTGCCATTTGAAATATTTACCAGTCTACTGAAACCTAGCTCAGATACCCTCTCTTTCCCTGATTCCATTTGCTAGAAATACTCTCTCTCCTCAGACTTCTTATAGAAACTTTCCTGTTCCCTCGCTTGTCCTTCTGACAATTTCCTTCATATGAGCATTCGGAAGACATCTTTATTTTCTGTGCCTGCTGTATTTTTGGAGCTATGCTTGGTACCAGTGATACAAAGGCAAAAGTGAAACTCTCTTCAGGAAGTAAGTAAAGGTTATGTAATGGAAGATGGAGGTCATCTAGCAATAAATATTTGTTAAGCAACTACCATGTGCTAGTCAATATTCTTGCTGGGTGTTGGCATATGTCATGTAGGAGGAAGAGCAAGGAAGCCAACTTCATTGAAATGTAGAGTAAGTAAAGGAAAGAAATAATCCTGGAAAGGTTAGTTGGGAGAGGGCTTCAGATGCCAGAGTTTATATTACTACCACTGGAATTTCTTGAGGAGAAGAATGACATAGTCAGATCTGAGCTTTAGAAATATCAATTTGACAAACAAAAACAAACAAAGAAAACATCTGGAAAGACTTATCCAAAGTGAAGTGAACAAAACCCGTAGCAACCATAATGTAAAATGATCAGCAGTGACTGACTTAAACAATATCAGCTGCACTAAATTTAAGACAATTCTGAGGGACTCATGACGGAAAAGGCTATCATCCACGGCCATAAGAGGAATTTATGGAGTCTGAATGCAGAGTGAAACAAATCATTTTTCCTTTTTATTTCCTTCATTAAGTTGTTGGGTCTTTTTGGTATAATCAACATTTGTCTTCTTTCACTGCATGATGAATTTTGAAATAAGTATTGCATAACTTTTATCATATTGACTGCCAATTTAGGAAGGGGGTGGTATAGGAGAGATGGAGAAAATGTGGATTGTCAAATATAAAAAATATTTAAAATTCCATCAATACATAAATGGGGAATTATTATAAAAATATCAATTTGACAGTTTTGCAAAGGATAGAATAGAAAAGGGAAGAATTGTAGGCAGGAAAACCAGTTAGGAGACTATTCTCACCTAGAATAAGAGGTGATAAAAATAATCTCTAGAATATATATTTTAGGAAAAATGCCTTTTTGATCATTTCATCCAAAACTATTTACCTGCACACATATACTCATGCATACACAAATTGTGGTGGGGTTTTTTCCTGATACATGTCAAGTACTAAAGATATAAACTAATCCCATAGTGGCCTATGAATAGCACAAGCATAATTCCATTCTTTTGCTGATTTGTTCTAGTCCTGAGCTCATCTTCAAACCAACTTCACAAATGAAAATTTGTTTGTCTGTTTACACTACACAATCTGCCATGACTAACAGGCTGTGGAAAGGAGACTAATGGCTAGAATAGCAGAGCATTTACAAATGAGAAATAGACTACATTGGCAAAGGATGCATGTAGCTCTTTTCATTATGTCTAATTCACGCCATTCTTTTCCCCTCACTTTTCCAACCACAGAGTTGCCTTACAAATTTTAAAAGGTAAAAATAAAGAGAAAAAAATGGAAGAAAAATTCTGTCAAGTGCTATAGATGGCATTGCAGGATATAATCTGACACTTTGTAAAACAGCATAATGGGAATTTGAAAAATTTCCACTAAAATTGCATTGCATTGACATGTAATTTCAAAAATGTCATTATTTGGGCTTTTACAAAGCTAGCTTATTATAGATGTGCTTTTTTATAAAGCAAATATGTCATTGGTAATTTGTTTTACTTTACAAGCCTTTCTCTTCTGTACCTGAAAGAACAATATGAAAGTACCAAAAAAAAAATCAAAATTCAAAAATGAAACAGAAGTAGCTGGATCCCACTGGGAATGTGTTACAGCTGGCATTGTTGTTTTGAACTGCTGGTGCATCTACAAAGGCTTTCCATGCCTCTCTACAAGAACAGGTTGTGAGTGTAAAGGCTCATTGCAGAATTGTATTCTGATTGATGAGAGATAGGATATAATTAATTTATAGATAACATCTTATGTTTTAAAATATAACCCAGTCTGCAGATCTCCTGATAAGCAATAAGATTACAGGCAATGCAAGTAAAAGTAATATGCAGTATATGCCTAATTAAAATTAAAAAATCATTTAAACTATGTGCCTCAAAAGGTTTTTTAAGTAGATTATCTATTTTGTTTCACTGATCATTGGACTAAGAGCCAGGGAATCTTTCTCCCTTATATTTACAAGGCAATGATTTTATTCTAGTTATGTAAGTTGACAAATGGATGAGAAAACTGTAGTAAATAGTATTAGTATTGGGAATACTTTTGTTTTTGTGCTTCTCATTGCAAAAATGTTAGTAGCATTTATCAAGAACTGTCCAATGTCCTAACCACTTTGGACAAGAAGATGTGGCCTAAGCCTTTGAGAAGTAGATTAAACCAATTACTGTTGTTCAGTTGTTTCAATGTGCCCGACTTTTCATGGTCCCATTAGGGGTTTTCTTGGGAAAGATACTAGAGTAATTTGCCATTTTTTTCTCCAGTTCATTCACAGATGAGGAAACTGAGGCAATCAGGGTTAAATAATTTGCCCAGGGTAATACAGCTAGGAAGTGTCTGAGATCTGATTTGAACTAAGGTCTTTCTGATTCTAGGCCTAGTGCTGTATCTACTGTACCACCTCACTGACCAGAGCAATTATTAAGCACTAGCTATTTAACAGGTACCTTGCTAAGCTTTATATACAAGCAAATACGAATCCTTACTCTCAAGAAACTTTCATTCAAATAAGAGAATATAATTTATATTAAGGAGATGAAAAGGTGGTTGGAGAGGAGAGGACACTCTTGTATGGCTTGGTAGTTGGCAAAGGGGTGGAGAAATCTCGGTAGTGAATTGAGCTGGTAGTGAAAGTGAGCGTGACTTGGGGCCCCTCATGAACTGGAAGTTTGTTCTAGAGACTCGCTCACCAATAGGGAAGATCCAGGGGTAGAGACATCTGAAGGGAGCATGGTAGTTGGTGAAGAGCTAATGGTAAGGGAAACATAGGTTAAGTTGAGATATAAGAGACATACTTAATGGCATATCAACATGAAGAAATATTTAAAATTTAAAATACAAACTCAATACATGTTTGGAGGGAAATTTGGAACAAAAATATTATTTTATTAAAGAATTTCTACATTTAAAATCATATAGACATACGTGTAAAGCGATAACTATGGATGTTTAGTTAATTTTGGACACTATGTTTTGAGGGAGGAACATTACAAGCTGAAAACCATTAAGAGGAGCATCTGAGAAAAGAAATTCCAAAATTGAAGATGATATTTAATTACTCATAGTGTGACTGTAATTTATATATGTGCACTGATTTCCTCTTAAAAAAAAAAAGGTTTGTTATTGCCTTTCCTATCAATTCACAGACAACTCTATCTCCTGAATTGGATGTTGAAATAAGCCAATCTCAGAAAGAAAGAAAAATCCAAAGTTTTAATATTTTCTAGTCCGAAAATGAATTTCCATTGTTAGTTCTTATAAAAATTACTTAAATTATATTTTCACAAAAGTAGCCATCAAAGTTCTTAAGGTTCAAAATCAAAATTTTCTTGATTGGCCACAATAACTAGATTGTTCAGTCAATGTACAAGTAACATTGTCCCATGATTCACATGGACATAATAACCAATATGTGTGTGAGGGTTAAGCATATATATATTCTGATACAGAATTGAAGATGGAGAAAGACAGACACAGACAGACAGATGATAGAAAGAGACATAGAAATAATAAAGACATAGATGATTATATTAAAGGAAGAGAGGTCTAGATATGATGCGACCAACTTATATGGCAAGAAAAAAGGGTTAGCAGTAGATAAATAATATACTTTAAAGATATCCTTACAAATATCTAGATCGTATGAAAATATCCCCAGCATACATAAGTAATTTCCTGTGGTGAATTTAGGGTTGGGGAATGATGAGAGTTGCACAGTGTAGGTAGGAATGGATAAGTTGTGCTCTGCATCATTAGATGGAATGACCACATTGATGAGATCACAAATACATTGGAATATATGTATATATTATTACATCATATATATGAATGGACAAAGGAGAAAAGCATTTATAATTTATTATTCCAAATCACCATGTGTACATGACATGAAGCAGAAAGCAAAATGTTGATTTAACACATATCTATAGATGTTCATATACACCCCATACCTTGTAATATACTGAAACACTGGGTATTAAATATCTTCTGGTCAATCAGATGACAATTATGGGTCAAGTGCTAGGAATTCAAAGTCAAAAAGGAAAACAATCCTACCCACTCTCAAGAAGCTTACATTCTGTTGGGAAAGACATCATGGATATATACATGCATGCATGTGTATGTGTGCACATAGAATAAATACACATTAAAATTCTACTTAAATACAAGGCAATTGGGCAAAGAGTAGTAAAGGTTGTCATAACAAATATTTGAAAAAAACTGGATTTTGGTTGATAATCTTATAACCACCTGTAAGATGTGTTACCTCTATACATAAAATAAGCATCATCCTTTTTTGGTACTCAAAAATGTATATACTTGGGGGCAGCTTGGTGGCTCAGTGGATTGAGCATCAGGCCTAGAGACAGGAGGTCCTGGGTTCAAATCTGACCTCAGACACTTCCCAGCTGTGTGACCCTGGGCAAGTCACTTGACCCCCATTGCCTAGCCCTTACCACTCTTCTGCCTTGGAGCCAATACACATATTGACTCCAAGACGGGAGGTAAGGGTTTAAAAAAAAAATGTATATACTTCACTTAGATTTATTCACTTTCTCTTTAGAAAATAAAATGTACCTCTTTTGACCTATTCTACATATTTAAACTTAAAATGTTAAAGTGTTACATAAATATCTCATATATGCTAGTAACAATGCTAGCTATTAGTTATTAATGAAAACATTTCTGTTATATACATTTATTTAATATTATCTCAGTAGGAAAGGGCAATGTAGAAAGTCTAGTTGTGTAAAGTGAAGTATAATTTAATTCTCAGATTGAAATAAAACTCTCAGCACATTCAAAAATTATAACATTTTACAAAACCCTATGATTCATATTCTGTAATATGAATGTCATATGCTATGTTTTCCATGATATAATTGGTGGATGAATATTACTAGAGTGTATATATAAGCTTTTAATGCCACCTTATTGAATAAAGAGTTCAACTCAGCTTAGTATTTATGCCCAAAGGATCCACATGATATGATTTGAAATAAATGTATTGAATTTCCACCTGATTCAATATGCTTATTATTACTTTTAGCATTTACTATTTTTAAAGTGTCAGGTCATGCCAGTTATGTTCGGTAAGATATAACAAAGTACATTTTTCCATTGCTTGGTAATCTGAGAATAAAAACGCTGTTAAGAGGAGTTAACAATATTGCCATCCCCAATACTCAGCTCGTCATTTTCCTCTCTGATCTCCAGCCTGCTTCTCTATTTGTCTAACCCCATTTCTTTTCATTTATACTGTTCTATACCCATTCACTCAAACTTGAAACTTGAAAGTCATTTTTCTGATTCATACCCTTTTCCTCCATATCCTTCCATCTAACTAGTCTGTAGGGCCTGTCTATTGATGCTATTTGTCCAATGTCAATTCTACCTCTCCATTCCCATTGCCTCTGTCCTATATCTCAAAACCTCTTCCCTGGACATTTGAAGTGGCTTCCTAACAATTCTTCCTGGACTCAGACTCTCCTTCCTCCAATGCACCTTACTACTAGACATCTTTGTTACAAGAATTTCTAATCAACTGTCTTCAAATTTCAATTATTCCTAGCAATAGAGATAGAGAATAGATATGAGATTTCAGTAGTAAAAGGTATACCTGGGTGAGGAAACTCCCCTATCCAATATAGGTCAGAAACTTTTTCACTTTTTTATACCTTAGAGAGTTCTCCAGTTCCAGAGAGGATAATTGATTCATCTAGGGTCACCCAAACCATATATATATATATATATATATATATATATATATATATATATATATATATATCATGATTTGAATCCATGTCTTTCTCTATTTCCATCTGGGTTTCAAACTAGCACTACCAGCTTCCACTCTTGTAATTCTTAAAATTTTACAAAGAAATCCCAAATTCTTAACTGAGCATTCAAGATCTTCCCTTACAGGCTCAACATTTTCCCCTTCTCTTAGCCTCCCCTTTCCATGTAAATTTCTGCAAACTGAAAGACTAATTAGCATGTAAGGCTTAAATACAGTCTTCCATATAGTTTACCCTGCCCTATCCAACCAGAAATAATCCTTGAATCATTTGAACCATCACAGCTCCATCTTTGAACTTTTCCTATATGTTTCCCTTGCTACTAAATAAAGTGCTTTTCATACCATATGTATTCTACAATTGATAATTGAATTAAATTTTTCTTAATGAAAAGAATAGAACAGAGAAAGAACAAATTGCTCATCTTATATGAGATCATACTATCATTAGGTACCTTTATATTGGCTAGGCAGTTATCTGCAAAGCATACTTTGTATTCTTTCAATGTGAATTTCAATATTTCTGCACTGAATACTTACTAAATGTAAAAACAGGGTGGGTTGTTGTTTTGTTTTTTTCATTTCTTTTCCAATTAAACATTTATTTTCACTCCTACCCATAGCACCACTGGGAATAAAACAGATAAACAACATTGCTATCATTTATATTGGGGTAGCTAGGTGGTGCAGTGTATAGAATGCTAGTGTAGGAGTCAGGAAGACTCATCTTCCCTAAATCAAATGTGAACTAATTCACTTACTAGCTGTGTGACCCCGGAAAAATCATTTAACCTTTTATTTTTTCCTTATCTATAAAAATTTCCTTATCAATAAAATGAACTGGAGAAGCACATGTCAAGCCACTCCACAAAACAAGAAAAGCATTCAAATTGCATTTTATAAATATTATCTCATTTTATCCTCATAATCCTGGGAAATATGTGCTCTTATTAATTCCTCTTTTTACAGATAAGGAAAAAGAGTCATAGAAAGACTAAGTAACTTGCCTAGGTTACATCTAGTAGTAGATGGAACAGATGGAGCTTTGGACCTAGAATCAGGCAGATCAGAACTCCAAACTGGTCTCATATACTTGGTCTTTGACCCTGGGAAAGTCACTTGAATTCTAATTGCCTTGGTTGCTTTAACAATAAAATGGGGTTAACAACAGTACCTACCTCGCCAGGCTATTATGAGGATCAAATAATATATGACTCAAGAATTTAGCATAGTAACATAGTAAGCATATGTTCCCTTCCATAGAAAGTATTTGAGGCTGTATTTCAACTCAGATATTTCTCATTTCAAGAAGAAATGAAGGAAGAAAGGAAGGATACAATGAATGAGTATGCCTTTCAGATTCCAGGTCTTTGTCACTGGGGGAAAAAAGACAAGAGAGCCTATTATGAATATGTTTTATTTTCTCCTTGTTGCTGTACTCTCATTTCTCACCCAAGCCTTCTAGCTTTCTTGATGTCCTTCAAGATTTAGTTAAAAATCCAAACTCCTGAAGGTGGCTTTTCCTGTCCCTACTTTACTATCCCAACCTGTGCCTTACTTCTGAAATGATCTCCCATTTACTCCAATATATTTCACAGGTCCATAGTAGATTATATATTCTATTTCTCATTAGAATGTCATATTATTCAACTTTTTTTTACCTTTTAATCCCCAGAGATTAGCCAAGTACCTGGCACAAAGAAAATATTTAATAATTCATTGCTGATGTTGAAAAATAAGGGTTCATTTTAGTTGACTTTAAATAGAATCCTAAATAGAGTAATTTTTAAATGACAGTTTTTCAAAAGTGGTAACCCATGAAGTCACTGTGACCTAAATATAGAGAGATATAGATATTTAGATATAGATATCTGCCTTCATCAAAAGGATCTCTTTTTGCTGTCTAATTCTGTACATTCAACATATTAGCTGTCCCTACAATCTTTGTGTCATCTGCAAATTTAATAAACATGCCATCTGTGCTTTTATCCCAGTTCTTGGTAAAAATATTAAATAAATCAGAGCTAAGAGTAGATTTCTGAATAAACTTGTAAAGATCATTCTCTAGGGTTGACTTTAGTCTATTAATGATAATCTTAGGCACAGTCATCTAGCCATTTCTGAACCTACCTAACAGTATACCTATGGCATCCAAAAAAGATTTCATCTACTAGACATTTAATTTCTTAGGAAGTTAATGTCTTTACTATCCATATACTATTTGAATATTTATTCATTATTCTCAACCATTTCAAAATGAAGTATTATGTAAGTGTGGCATCCCTGTTCCTATTTGTCATTTTCTCCACTTAAATGGATCTCATTCATTATGTCTAAAACTGAGTCCATTATCCTGACCTCTAAAACTGACCTCTTAAACCAAAATTTTGTTGTTTTATTGAATGATTATTTTTCCATTTACCCTAGCTTGAAACCTTGGAAATTGTATTTCATGATTTACTCTCCACCCAAATATAATAATAATAAGGATTTTATATTAAGCAAAGATGAAAAATTTTTTTCAGAAAAAAATTATGAAGTTTATTCAGTTAAAAAATAATAGGTATTTGAGCAACTAGGTGACTCAGTGGATAGAGAGTCAAGCCTAGATAAAGGAGATTCTAGATTGAAAAATGTATTCAGATTCTTTTTAGCTATGTGACCATGGGCAATGGTAAGGGCTTGGCAATGGGGGCTAAGTAACTTGCTCAGGGTCACACAGCTCAGAAATGCCTGAGATCAGATTAGAACACAGGACTTCCCATCTCTAGGCCTGGCTCTTAGTCCACTGAGCCACCCAGCTGCCTGTAGAAGGTAAGGGTTTTTAAGAAGATAGGTATTAACTACTGTGTGCAAGATATAAAGCTACTGATATGAAAGCTTCCCATAATTTAAGGACCTATAATTTCAATAGTGAGTTTACTTCCATAACCTGGAAGTGATTTTGTTATTTTAGTCATGAATTTCCAATTGTTTGTGACTTCATTTGTGTTTTTCTTGGCAGAGATATTGGAGTAGTTTGCCATTTCCTTCCCTAGCTCATTTACACATGAGGAAACTGAGGCAAATAAGTTAAGTGCCTTGCCCAGGTTCACATTATGAGGCTGGATTTCAACTGAAGTCTTCCTGACTTCAGGCCAGATGCTCTTACACTGGACCATATAAGCCACTCAAATCCACCATCAGATACTTTTTAGTCATGTGGCCTGGACAAGTCACTTGACTTCAGTTTGCCACAATTTCCTCACCTGTAAGATACAATAATAGCACCTACTTCCAAAGATTATTGTGAGGATGAAACATAATTAGATTTATAAAATGCTTAGTACAGTGCCTGGCACATGGTAAGCACTATATAAATACTAGCTTTTATTAGCTATCATTAAGTTAATTCAATACACAGTAAGTATTTATTACATAGGTTCACATCATTGTGGATTGCAATGAATTTAAAAAATGACATCTGGACTAAGTGCTCTAAAAGAATTAAAGAAAGAGAGCAATCATTTTTCAGCATTCCAGAGTACACAAGATAGAACTTAGCATCATGACTGAGTTTTGAGACAAGAAAAGGTCTCCACTAGGCTGATGGCTGATGTTTAGGATTGGCGCACAGTCCATTCCAGGAATGGGTAATAATGTGAGCAGAGATGAGACAGAAGAGACCAAAACAAGATGGGGGAAGTTAACAAAGAGTACCCTTCGGAATAATGATAAAAAACTTATTGAAGATACCCTTTGGGGACTAAGAAGCTGAGATTTTGTTTTGAGGCAATGGAGTTATTGGAGTTTACAAACAGAAGAGTGACATGATAATTAAGGCATAGAGACTGGACTGAATTCTAAAATGAACAGGAGGACCCCATACATGATTCTGGGAGAGGATTCCCATAACAGTGAATGAATATAAATGAGAGGTAGAAAGGAGAGATTGGGGAGAGATCAAAGCCACAAAACTGGCAATTTGCTTGAATAAAGGAACTGAGAGAAGAATAAAAGACAGTTGTAGATCTTCAGAGTGCTTTACTTTTCTTATCTGATATAATGAAGAAAATGGTGGTTCATTTGAGTATTGCATTGCTCATTACTGTAATGTTTAGACAGTCTCACCAATATCCATATTTTCCTCTATGTGCAAAATGCAACCCTTCAACCTTTTCATCCTATATAATTCTTGGTCATATTTTCCCTTAACCATGAGGCAAAGGTGGCAGTCAACAAGAAATTATCAAGAGGTTCTTCTAGATATCTTAAGAATGAATAGGGGACAGCTGGGTGGCTCAGTGGATTGAGAGCCAGGCCCAGAGATGGGAGGTCCTGGGTTCAAACCCAGCCTCAGACTCTTCCTAGCTATGTGACTCTGGGCAAGTCACTTAACCCCCAGTGCTTAGCCCCTTACCACTCTTCTGCCTTAGAAACAATACACAGTATTGATTCTTAGATGGAAGGTAAGGGTCTAAAAATAAATAAATGAAAATTAAAAATAAAAAAAGAATTAATGAATAAGGAAAAATAGAGTATCGGTGGGCCTTTGATTTTATCTGACTTTATGTATCTGATAAACCCATTTATTTTTCCATATGTCTCCTAAATGTTATTTTACATTTTAAAAATCTGATTAACAACAAAAAAAGATGCTGATTTTGCATAGATGCCAACTTCTCAGGTTCCTATATAAAGCAGCAGAGCATTCTAGTCATCCAAGTTTCTGTACCTGAGACTCATGAAATTGATTTTTATATATTTTATATTTATATCCATATATAAATATATATATATAGCTCCATATCCAATTAATTGGGTTTTTTGTAATTCCATATATTTTATATTATTCATTTAAGAACATTATTCACTAAAAGGAGACCATAGATTTCACCTGGCTAAAAAACAATCCATGACACCAAGAAAAAAAATTTAAAAAGATAAGAAGCCCCAAAGAATAAATATACAATCATAGTTAAAGGGGATTAACTACCCAAAAGTTCAAGCCAGCCCTTCAAATTTTGGAGATTAGACTCTAATTAGTGAGTTCTTACTTTGTTTTATCCTGCCTGAAGCCCACCATGAAATTTGTCAGATACTTCAATGTTTAGTTGTCATGTTAGTATCATCCTCACTCCATCCAACTTTATGTTGTTCCCTATTATAATAAAATTCTCCTCCAGATTAGGAGTTCTTTTGCTTGTTTTTATTTGTACATTCATTGCTTATGATAGTACTTAGCACATAATCAGTGCTCAATGCTTTAAAAAATACACTCATATATAAAATAAACACAAAGAAAGAGAGAAAGACATATACATGTCCAAACAGTCATGCCAAACAGATTAGATAGACATAGGTCTAATTAATCCTTAATTATGTATAGGTAGTTTATCTGTAGCCCCAGAACCTAGGTGACATAGGGCATAAAGTTCTAGACTTGGACTCAGGAGGTTCTAAATTTACATCCTGTCTCAGACATTTATCAACTATATGATCTGGGGCAAGTCACTAAATCCTCACCCTCAGATTCCTCATCTGCTAAATAGAAATAATAATAGAATCAATTGTACAGGGTAATTACAAGGATCAAATGAGAAAATATATATAAAGTATTTTGAAACCTTACACAAATATTATTATTATAATGATCTTGCATTATGAATAATATGATTAAAATTTACCATTCATCAACTTAATTCAACATTCTTTTCATATTTTTGTTTACATGAATTTTCAATCCTTAGCAGGATAACTCTTAAAAAAGCATGTTTTTCCTTTGGTGAAGATGGTATGGCATATATTTTACTGTGTGTACGTGTGTATGTATATATGTTTGTGTCTATCTACCTATCTATCAATCCACATATATGAGAATTTGTATGCATATATGTGTGGCAACTAGGTGGCACAGTAGATAGAAGACTTCAGTTCAAATCCAGCGACAGACACTTAATAGCTGTGTGACCCTGGGCAAATTACTTAACCCTGTTTGTCTCAGTTTCTTCATCTATAAAATGAGCTGGAGAAAAAAATGACAAACAAACCACTCCAATATCTTTACCAAGAAAAATTCATGTTGGGTCACATAGAGTCAGACATGACCAAAACAACTGAACACCAATATCATCAATGTATTCATGTGTGTGTGTATGCATGTGCATAAATATGTATAGTTATATTCACACACAATAGGTACGTATAGAAAGAGCCACATAAGGGAAAAGAAGTTTATCATAACAGTAAAAAATGATAAATGATAAATAGCATTATCTGAGGGACAACAAAGAAAAGTAGCAAAGTATCTATAGGAGAAAATGGGTAGTTGAAACAATTCAGAGTATCTCTTATTTGGTAGTTGTAGCTAAAAACTACAAAAATAAGGATACAACTATGATAGAAAGGATAATTCTTTTAATTCTCTTCTTGAATGAATTGGGCTGACTTTCAGCAGTCTGAGTGGATTATAGATTTGAGAAGCACATCATATAAACATACATGAAAAATAAAAAATATCTAGCTATCTAATCAATGATTTAGGTCTGGAAGATAAAGCAATCATGTAGCAGATGAAGAAACTGAGGTCCAGATAATTTACCTGGTTTGACCAAGATCACAAAGGTGGAAGAGTCAAGACTTAAACCCATGAATTCTGACTCCCATGGCATTTCCTTTGCCTTTATATCATGTGACTCTCTTTTCTCCAATGCCCTTCTCAACTACTACCACTGAAGTTCAGCTCTCTTGCCCCAAAGCTTTCAACTCGGCTAATAGGGCATTCCTAAGCATTTAATTTAGGTTTGATAGTATAGCTTCCCCCTGGTGACATTAATCTTTAATATAGAGTCATCTTTCAATAATTAAAAATATTTTGTTTTATTTCTTAATGCCAACAAACTTAGAATTGTACATCACTTTGCACAGTGATAAGTTCTTTCTTGGTGCAGTCTAGTCATCAGTACTTTCTTTTTGAAAGTCAAAGATTCAAACTGTGGCCATTTTCATTACAGATAAAAAGACTTGTGGACCTCATGAATTTCAGTGCAAAAACAACAACTGTATACCGGATCACTGGCGTTGTGACAGCCAAAATGATTGCAGTGATAATTCTGATGAAGAAAACTGCAGTAAGTACCTCTCTACTAATATGGTGAACCTGACAGCTTATTCAGCAAGCAAGACTGCAAACCTTTAATCTGGATAACATATAAATTTAATCCTGTCTTCCCCACAGTGTATAGTCACATTTAGACAAAATATTCCCACCAAATTTATCCAGATCCCAAATTATAATATTATTGATACAGTTCTGAATCCTGGCAAGAAAGCATCATGAGGATTTAATGTATCACATTAATTTTCAATAAAAAAGCCTTTAATGTATGTTCGTACAATGAGCTGAATTATATGGAGACAGAGCAAAGCATATTGTTCTCTAGCAGACAGATTCATTAAATTTCAATCTTTTAGTGCTATTAGTTCACTCATGAACACTATTTAGTATAATATTATTTAGTCTCCTTGGGAACAGTTGTATAGTCCACATTTTTAAAAAAGTAGATGCTTTTGAACATGTTCCTTGAATGGCTTTTCTTTAAAATATATTAAAAAAATATTGTCCCTTCTTGCTTTTCAAAATGGATTCCAGGAAACTAAAAAACAACAATTATTCATTCATTATGCTTCCCAAGACAGAATTTTAAGAATGTATCATCTCTAAACTCTCATATTATTTTCTCAGTCCATTTCTTTAAACCCATTTAAAAAACAAAATGAAACTCATTTCAGACTGAGCAAAGGCACAATATGATTTTATTAAATAAAGGTAGAATTCCAATCCTACCCAACAAACATATCTTAAGCACCAACTCTATGCAAATTACAGTGCTAGACACAGAGAATAGCAAGAAAAAAAATTAAATACTCCCTAAGGATCTTAAATTCTACTGAGGGAGAACAACATGTAAATAAATACATAGTGCACCAGATCATTTGATGATAATTTGCATTTATATAGTCAGTCAGTCAGCCCATAGTCAGGAATCACTTCTTCAATACTATGTTCCAGGCACTGGGCTAAGCACCTCACATATAAAGAAAGGCAAAAATAGCCCCTGCTCTCATGGAACTCACAATCTAATGGAGGAGATTACATATAAATTAGTAAGTACATAGGGACTGTATAAGCAGCTAGGTAACCCAGTAAATAAAGCAGTGGGTTTGGAATCAGAGGACTCATTGTCATCAAGTCAAATCTGGGCTCAGACACTTAATAGCTGTGACTGTATAATGAGCTGTATAAATGACCTGCTATTTTAGGATCTCTGTGAAGAAAACTCCAAAGTATATATAGCATAGAAGGAAGATAATTTCAAAGGAAGGCACCGAAAGCAAGAGGGGTGGCCTCTGGAGCTTCTTCTGACTCTAGGGAATGGATTTTGCAAGGTAGAATGCCATGAGTCTAGATTTGAGCAAGAGAGAACAGAATGGAATTTGAGTCTCTTAAAGACTAGAAGTTCAGTGGAAGGGAGGGAGAATATCCATATGCACATCAAAGTCATTATCAAAGATAATAGTTGATGGCTGGTCCAATGCTTATGACAGAAAGAATACCCCAGGGCCAAAGCAAGGTCAATAAAGCCAACAAATCAAAGAAAGAATCTATATTTGCTCAAAGCACTTGCCACAACTTGTAATGCCTAGTAAGTTGAAAATACTTTGGATAGATTTTTGTGTGTTTGTGATTTTTTTACAGTGTTTGTGATTTCATAGGTACAAAGAACTCCTAGGGAAACCAAAAAGTTGCTCTGTTACTGCCCTGCAATTTTACATTTTAAGGAAGTTCCTTGGAGGCAACTGAGGGATAACAGGAATTGTTCTGGGTCACATAGCAAAGATGCTCCTTATGCGGGTCCTGAACCCAATTTTTTTCTTGATTTGAATCCATCATTCTAGGACTTCAAAAAAGAAGTGCATATAATTCAGTCATCACTACCTTACCTCACTAATGGACCTCAATTGTAGGAGAATCTGAATCACTCTCACATCTTCTAAGGGAATGTAGCTGGACCAGGAAGGATTGTCGATGTGAAATCCTGAGAGACCCAAGAATGGTGAATTTTCTTCTAGGTTAGGGCCTAGAAAGTTTCATAAACTGGACCTTGATCTAGGAGCTGAAGTAAAGTCAAAATCAACTCCAGAGTTATGGACCTAGGACTCACTGTATAGTGTACCAATTGTCTATACTAGAAATTTTGGAAAATGTGACATGAAAAATTAAACTTTCCTTGTAAGTTTCAGCAAGATATTAAAGTAGAAATTCATTGTAAACTGTAAGCTCTTCAGAAATAAGGAGAGGGTGAGAGGTCAAAACCAGAGGTGTCGAACTTGGAATAATTTTGTGAAGGTGGCAATTGAACTGAGTAAATACATATTCTCCCACAGAAGCAAGCACAGAGGAAAAAGAACAGTCTAAAAGAACACAGTAGTGAACATAGCAGCTAGAGCAACAAATATGCATACATACATGTATATATGTGTCTGGATTCATAGATGTGTATGGACATAAATGTATATAGTTCAATTCAATTAGATAAACATTTATTAAGAGCCTACTCTGTTAAGCACTAGGAATATCAAGAAGAAAAAGAAAGAGAGTCCTACAATCTAATGAGGGAAGACAGTAAGCAAAAGGAATCTGGAAATATTAAGAGGAGCTGAGGGGATGGGGTACCAGTCCCTGGGGTGTTTCATTCCTCTCTGGAGTTGAAACCAAGCAGAGACAAAGATGGAAAGCTGAGGGCAATTAGCAAAGTTCCAGTCTTGCACATTATAAAGGAAGGCACCCTCCAGCCCTCCATTTAGAAGGAAGAGGAGATTGAGAGAAGTGGGAAGGCTTTAAATATCCAAGGTTAAGTCAGCATCAGGGTAGTATGATTTCATGTAATAATCTTATCCTGGGAGGAGCATCTTGTCGCCTGGGCTGAAACAAAACAGAGCTACTATAAGAGAGAAAATTATGAGACTGACCATAGATTAATAATTTTATAATGTCAAAATTAATAGGGAGGAAAAGATGGAAAAAATAGGTCAGAGATATATAGGTTACTTTCCTTGCTGCACCATTTAGTTAGCTATTCTGTGGGCCTTAACCACACTCACAGGGAAATCCAGCCAGCAACAAATACAGAAGAGAAGAGCTCAAAATCTGCTCTTGCCTCAGTTTATCAAACTTTTTCTCCACCTACTAACTCTCACACATTACTTCTTGGAAGCCAACCATGGCTTTCTGTTGTGCCTGGGCCACCCAGGGGGAGGGGGAGTAGGATGGGGGGGCAATGCAGGGGACAGTGCAGGGGTCACCCACCCTGCCCCCTGTCTCATGATCTCTTGGCTCTATTGCTGCCTTTTTCTGGCTGTCCAATCAACTCAATGATTTCCTTCACCAATCCTAGCCTAGTTCAGGCTCATGGCAGGTACGCAGGTGGTCTATAGGAGATGAGATGTAACTTATGTGATTCCAGAAAGGGGGAAGCGCAAATTTCCTTTGCACAGCTACTGAAAGAAAGTAGAAAGTGAAATGGAAAAATCTAAATCCTAGTTTTTATAAAAGAAAGCCCCTAATGCTATGCAATGCAGTACTAGTCCCTATTCTAAGAGTTTATAATTATAAGCATAGATATTGCTTTAATGTTTGCAAAGATCCTTACAAACATTATTTTATCCTTATAATGACTCCAAAAGATAGATTCTATCATTTTCCCTATTTATAGATAAAGATACTGAAGCAGACAGAACTTGTGACTTGCCCAGGATCACATAACTTCTTAGTTTCCAGGTTTGGATTTGAATACTGGTGTTTCTGATTAAAGATAGAGAACTCTACCCACTGTGTCAACTGTATGCTGTTTATAACCCCAAACAAGTAATAGTGATGAATCAAAAAAGGTCACCTAAAACCAAAACAGAATTTTAAAAAATGTTAAGCCAAGATAAGAATGAACAACAATGTGAATACAGAAAACACAGTGAATTTTATTGAGTGTAGATGTGGGACAGATGCCACAAAGAATTCTGCCTTTTTATTGGATAGACAGCAAATCACATCAGAATTAAATGTAAAAATTGTATATAAAGATACCAGGGGGAAAGAGTTAATGAAGAGGGGATAGTGGAATTAAATATTATTAGATGAATCATTGATGTTATTTTTCAAATCAATGAATAAAAATTTGAGTATCTCTTTTTTATTCCATTGCATTTCAATATAAATTGAGATCTGGTATTGTTTAGAGAGCTGGCTACAAAGTCAGTAAGGATTGTTTTAAGTCCAATCTGAAACACATATTGATTGTCTGAATCTGGGCAAGCTACAACTTCTCTGGACCCTAGAAAGCTCTTTTTGACCATAAGATCCAGAGATAGTAGAGATCTGCCCTGGTAGTTGTTTTTGTTTTTGTTTTTTTTGTTTTGTTTTTTTCTATGAGAAGTTCCCTATACCTGTGAAGTGCTAGTTCTTATCCTGGTTGTTAATTACTCTCAATTTACTCTTATGGTGGCACATTACATCTCAAATATACTTAAGTAAGAATCTAGCATAAGTTTCAATAGAAAGTGTAGCTTTATACTATTTTAGAATTGAGATAAAAAATAGTAAAACAACATTTTTACCTAAACATTTGAGCACATAAGTGCTGCTTAGAATTTGCAGAAATAAATATAATAAAGTTAAAACAGGACAAATTAATAATCAGAAAACAAAATTATATGAAATCTTATTAGGAAATAAATAGAAATAATATTCTTTGTATTCATAAAAAGGAACAAATGTGAAATCCTTTAAAATTTTTTTTTCAAATTACATGTAAAACTATTTAGCATTTGTTGTTGTTTTTTAAATTTTGAGCTCCAGATTCTCTTCTTCCTTCTATTCCTCATTTTGCCCCTCATTAAGATGGTAAGTAATTTCATATAGGTTATACATGTATAGTCATGCAAAACATATTTCTATATTGGTCATATTAATACTTTTCCTAATATTGTAAATATAAGACTATGGCAAAACTTTATTTTCTGTTTAGTAAGAAAAATAATATCTGATTATTAGCCAAATGTCAGGAAATACTATATTGGGTTATCTCCTTTTAAAACTCAAGAAAATAATTATAAAACAGTCAGAAGTACATCTAAGGCATCTTTGATGAAAATGTAAAAAAGGAAAGAGATAGGACTTTGGGGGTGATTTTATACATAAACATCTATTGTCACAAAGAGATGAAGAAGTCATAAAATCCATTTCTCTCCATTACTTACTGATTTAAATAAAGCACTGCAGTAGATTTTTTTAAAGCAAACTGTAAGGATCTCTTGAAACAAGATGGCTTCTATGCATTCATTAAAATGACAAGACTCTGTGTCAGGTGCATCTTGAATATCACTATTGAGTAATTTTCTGAATATTGTCATATTAAGTGAGCCATAAAACAAGAGAACATGAAAACCCATTATATTTTCTAGTGTCTTATAATATATCTTATGCATAGACTAAATCAAATAATAATATCATCTCAGTGGTGTTCAAATGTATTTGTATATGAAAAGATAATTATTCAAACCAGTACCAACAAAAAAGTCCTTCAAATTTGTCTACATATGTATTCAGTCTAATCTTTCTCCTCTCTTCTCCTCTCTATTGATTCTTTCTCCAAACCAGTATCAAAGAACTTTATTTTCATATTGTGAATTTATCATCTATTAATTGTATTTTATTCATGTGTGCTTATAAAATGTACTTAATATTTGATGAACAAATATTGAAAGTTTTACATTTTTCATCTCTATGTATATTTATATATTACATAACTTTTGTTGTTGTTCAGTCATTTCAGTTGTTTCTAATTCTTCATGATCCCATTTGAGGTTTTCTTGGCAAAGATATTGGAGTGGTTTTCCATTTCTTTCCACAGAAAATTTGACAGATGAAAAAACTGAGGCAAGGAGGGTTAGCTGACTTGCCCAGGATCACATAAGTAGTAAAAGTGTCTGAGGCCAGTGTTGAACCCAGGAAGAGAAGTCTTCCCAATATCAGACCTGGCACTCTATCAACTAAGCCACTGGCTGCCCATTATATAATATACATATATTATTAACAATAATATCTAACATTTACATAGTACATACCATGTGCCAGGCACTGGACCAAACACTTCACAAATTTAATCTTAGCTTATTCTCATAACAATATTGGAAGGTAGGAGCCTTTTTTTTTTTATCCACTTTATAGACAATGAAATCAAGACAAACATATTAAGTGACTTGCCCAGGAACACACAACTAGTAAGTGTCTAATGCTAGATTTGAACTCATCTTCCTGACTCCAGGGCTGGTGGTCTATGTACTGCACCAGCTCACCTCCCCTATATATTCTATGGTGTGTAATCTGTAGGCAAGCCTATGTGTGTGTGTGTGTGTGTGTGTGTGTGTGTGTGTGTGTGTGTGTATGAACTGGGTACAGAATTAGATAGAAAGAGCAGACATCATAAATGCTAAATATATGTCATGCATTATAAGGATTAAAATTTAGGGGAGACGGAGGCAGGTAGAAATTAGTTTCTCTCTGCAAGGAGTATTATATTTTTAGAGGTTTATTAAAGGTTAAAGATTAAAGAAAATACAGAATAAGAAAAAAACACGTGCCTAGGCCAGAGGCCTAGACAAGACAACCTCACATCACGGAAGAGATGTGTCTGCTCCAAAACGGAAGTCCAAAAAAAGAGACCCAAAAGCCTTTGCAATCAGGTTAAATCCCTTCTCGATCTCGGCCCACCTCAGAATTCTGTGAGATTACAAAGCATTTTGGAGAAGTGGAGCAAAGGCTTGTGGGGATTGAAGTCCAGAGTTCGAGTCTATTTTTACAGCATATAACATATATGTCTATATATTTATACATGGATATATATACAATGAAGAGAAAATTTCAGCAAATGTGAATTGGGTTGAGTTCATGATTGAATAGTAGGAAATCAGACAGAATGGCCTTTGGGAAACTGCATGATCCCAAACCATTAACTGTTGAAAAAGCTCACCTCCATAAAACTAGTGTTCACTTGGCGACACAATCTGCCTGCAAATCACAGGACATCACCGTCTCAGAAGAATCAAAATTAGGAGAAACCCAAAAAACAATGGACAGACACAGTGGGCAGAAGCATCATATAAGTCAAGTAAGAGTAGTGACCTGGCAGACATTTTAAAGGGCTGAAATGTCTAGAAAAAGAAGTGAAAACAAAGGTTAGATAACAAGATGAATAAGCTAGGTACCTGGAGGAGGACATCCAATGTGCTGGGTAAATCCTCTAAGGGGAACTTATTGAAATGATTTATAGAAATAATCATATAGCATAAAGAGTGAAAAGGAAATAACTGGCAAAGGTCAAAGGGATACATTAGTGTAATTAATAGTAGATGCCTCAGAGTAATCTATTCATGCATCATTCTTCAAATTTTAAATGCCAAAGAATATTCCAATGAGGAATCCAACAATATAAAGTAATCAAACCTCTCTAATTTACCTATAGAAATATTTCTTTCTCTCCCAGATTTATAGATAGTTTTTTGAAATCATGTGGAAGCACATATAGGCACAATTATGAGATGAGTTGAAAAAGAAATGAAATGATTAACTATTAGTAGTGTTTTAAAATATAATATTTTTCACTTTTCATATTTAATTAGTAATTAATCTTCATAATTTTAATATCAACTGCTGATCATAGGACCACTGTATATTTTAAGAACAACTTCTGTACTTGAAAACTATAAAACTTTATTAGTCTTATGGTTCCAGAATTGGCATTAAAGACCTAGAATATGAGGGAAATTTCACCTTCTGAAAAATTTTTATATATCAGAAGGAACACATAAAACGCATTTATCCTCCCCGTTATTTGCCAAGCAGAATGCCTTAACTCTTTTGCACTACTGAGGAATAAACTACTAGTAATATAATAAAAGTACAAGTAAAAAATTACTTGATTAAAATATTTTAATGGTATATATGGAGACAAGCTGTTCCTTCCTTATTTGAATTTCTAGTAGCTTCATGCTGCAGCTTTATCAGAATATTATTTCTTTGGAATGCCAGTTATACTAAGTGTATTCTAAAATTTTGCCTCAGATATTTATGCCCCCATGCATATCCTTTTTGAACCCTTCAACAACAGTTTATAATACGATCAGCAAAATAGGTATGTAATGCAAAAGTTTTCCCAATATAGTATTTCCTGACATTTGGCTAATAATCAGATATTATTTTTCTTACTAAACAGAAAATAAAGTTTTGCCATAGTCTTATATTTAAGAAGCAACAATAAATGCTAAATAGTTTTACATGTAATTTGAAAAAAAAATTTTAAGATTTCACATTTGTTCCTTTTTGTGAATACAAAAAATATTATTTCTATTTATTTCCTAATAAGATTTCATATAATTTTGTTTTCTGATTATTAATTTGTCCTGTATTAACTTTATTATATTTATTTCTGCAAATTCTAAGCAGCACTTATGTGCTCAAATGTTTAGGTAAAAATGTTGTTTTACTATTTTTTATCTCAATTCTAAAATAGTATAAAGCTACACTTTCTATTGAAACTTATACTAGATTCTTACTTAAATATATTTGAGATGTAATGTGCCACCATAAGAGTAAATTGAGAGTAATTAACAACCAGGATAAGAACTAGCACTTCACAGGTATAGGGAACTTCTCATAGAAAAAAAACAAAACAAAAAAAACAAAAACAAAAACAACTACCAGGGCAGATCTCTACTATCTCTGAATCTTATGGTCAAAAAGAGCTTTCTAGGGTCCGGAGAAGTTGTAGCTTGCCCAGATTCAGACAATCAATATGTGTTTCAGATTGGACTTAAAACAATCCTTACTGACTTTGTAGCCAGCTCTCTAAACAATACCAGATCTCAATTTATATTGAAATGCAATGGAATAAAAAAGAGATACTCAAATTTATATTCATTGATTTGCAAAATAACATCAGTGATTTGCTGTAAAATGTAAAAAAATCAGTAAAATGTTGGTGATTGGACCAAAAAATCTCGAATCTCTTTCTCACTCTCTTTCTATGATTTTCATTGATATTTCCATTTTCAAAAATATGTTGTTGCTTATAATTACATACATGCCCTTTTCATTCTGTCTCTAGGTTTGTAGTGTTACCTCAATGTCAAAACAAATTCGTTCATTCAGTAATTGAACTAATATAAACTTCCTGTAGAGAAAAACAACCATTTGGCTTATTTAGAAAAAAAGATTTTGCTTATATTTAAAGTCCTGAACTGTCTCCCATCTTCCCAACCCACTCTGAGCTAAAGAAGGTTCCATTTGAAAAAGATAGATGATGGATAGTTAGACAGACAGACAAAAAGATAGATGGATGGATGGATGGATGATGGATGGATAAATAGATAAATAGATAGAATGATATAACCATATGATACATATAGCTATTTATCAGTTCTTTCTCTGGAGGTGGACATTCACAGTTATTCTTCAAACAATATTGCTATTGCTGTATATAATGTCCTCTTGGTTCTTCTTAAACATTTGATTTTCTAAATTTTCCATTATTTAACTTGTTACATGTAGGCAAACCTCAGTTATTTGATCTCCCTCCCTATTCTTCTTTCTTATTTGAATAATTCTAAAAACACATGCTATCAGGTTTTGGAGATGTGACCAGTAAGTCCAAATATGTCTATTAGACATCTGTTTTTAAATGAAATCCAATCCAATTCCAAAACATTCCCTCCTAATTTGAATTTCGCATAAAATTAGTGATGAAAAGACAGGTTCTCAAAGGCCCTCAAATCAGGATCACAGATACCCTGACTAATTTTTCCTCCTCTAAGCAAAGTCCCTCTTTGGCTTACCTTTAATACCACTTCAGTCCCATGAAATTAGAAAGTATGTTTTTTGAGAGGGTCACATGGAAATGATAGCACTTTGGGACAAACAATAATATAACACTTTGGATTTGGGGGGGGGTAAATGCTTGCCTCACATGCTGTGAGGCTTTGAAAATTCTTTTATGGTAGTGGACTTCAAGATATGTAGCATCCACTTACGTAAAAGAACCTTCATTATAATTACTATACAAAGGTCTAAAAATTGGCCTCATCCTGGAACTTAAAAAGATCAGATTGAAGAGCAATTAGATAAAAAGAAATATCAAAATCTTGTGTGTCCTTCAACTGTGAAATATGCATTTTCCAATAAACACATGAAAAAGTGTTCTAAATCTCCTATAATCGGAGATATGGAAATCAAAACAACTCTGAGGTATCACCTCACACCTAGCAGATTGACTAACATGACAGCTATGGAAAGTAATGAATGCTGGAGGGGATGCTGCAAAGTAGGGACATTAATGCATTGCTGGTGGAGTTGTGAATTGATGCAACCATTCTGGAGGGCAGTTTGGAACTATGCCCAAAGGACGATAAAAGACTGTCTGCCCTTTGATCCAGCCATAGCACTGCTGGGTTTATACCCCAAAGAGATAATAATAATAACAATAATAATAATAACAAGAATATTCATAGCTGCGCTCTTTGTGGTGGCAAAAAATTGGAAAATGAAGGGATGCCCTTCAATTGGGGAATGGCTGAACATATTATGCTCAGAGGAATAATAAAGTGGAGGAATTCCATGGAGACTGGAACAACCTCCAGGAACTGATGCAGAGTGAGAGGAGCAGAACCAGGAGAATATTGTACACAAAGACTGACACACTGTGGTACAATCGAATGTAATGGACTTCTCCATTAGTGGCAATGCAATCACCCTGAACAACCTGGAGGAATCTACAAAAAAGGACACTATCTACATGCAGAAGAAAAACTGTGGGAGTAGAAATGTAGAAGAAAAACAACTGTTTGATTGCATGGGTCGATGGGGATGTGACCGGGGATATAATAGACTCTAAATGAAAATCCTAGTGCAAACATCAACAATATAAAAATAGGTTCTGATCAAGGACACATGTAATACCCAATGAAATTGTGAGTTGGCTATGAGAAGGGTGAAGGGAGAGAAGGAAGGAAAAGATTATGATTTTTGTAACCAAAGAATAATGTTCTAAATTGACTAAATTAAATTAAAATAAATAAGTATGCATTTTCCTTAAATGAATGAAATAGGATATTTTAAATAACTGCCCATATTTATATAGTGTTTTTTGGCTTATAAAGTACTTTATGAAATAATTTTTTAAGTTACTATTATTGCCGTGGCAGCTAGGTGTCACAATGAATACAGTGCAGGATCTGATGTTAGGAGGATTCATCTTCCTGAATTCAAATTTGACCTCAGATACAAGATTTGTGACCATGGGCAAGTAGCTTAACCCTATTTGCCTCAATTTCCTCAAATGTAAAATAAATTAGAGAAGGAAATGGCAAACTACGCAAAGAAAACTTCAAATGAAGTTGGACATGACAGAAATGACTATACAACAACTGTCATCCTTAATTCATCAATAGGAAAACTAGGGTTTAGAAAATTGAATGCACTGAGTGGAGTCATATAACTAGAAAATATCAGTTATGACCCAAACCTACATTATCTGACTCCAAACCCGTATTCTTTCTACTATTATGTACTGTCTCTCTGCATTATACAGAATTGAGGTTAAATCTATAGCATCTACTTTATTCAAGACAGTTTGTGTTTGTTGATAAATAATTCATTCCCAGTAATCACAAGTGAGTTTGCTAACATTTTTCAAAACACATAGAGACATGATGAGATCTTGCATGGGAAAATTTTTCCCACTCTGCTTAACTCGTTTCTTCTTCTTCTTTTTTATTCATTTGCCTCTCTATTATGACACTAAGGAGCAAAAGAAATGAGTGGCTTAAAAAAATTTGTTTATTTTGTTTCAAAAATCATCATGTGCTATATTTCTAAAGAGGAAAATAGATCCAAAACACAATGTATACCTTTTCATAATCATGAGCCCAAAATGCCCTTTGATGCATTCATAAAGATAATTGTGTCAATGTCAGCAAAGCCATAATTGTTTAATATATGATACACAATTTTGCTTTCAATTAATATGACTGGGAAATTGAGACATTAAGGGGACAAACTAATCTTCTTCTACAAAACCTCCCAAACACACTAAATTACAGTTCTGATTCATGTAAAGGGTTAGTTTGATTTCATTTCTTTAAGAAAAAACTAATTTATTTTCCATGATTTTAGTTTTTTAGCATCTTTCCACAATTTTTTTTTATTCTGGTAAAAGCTGATATATCAGCGGAAGAATGAAGGGTGAGAAAACAATGAAACTGAAGTAGCTATAGAGGGAAAAGTAAGATAATTTAGTAAATTACAAGTCATGATTTGATGAATCTTCACTTTGTTTAGGGAATACATGCTTTCAGAAAACAAAGGAAGTAATATGACTCTTAGACACATCCAGAAGAGTGCAAAAGTGAGGATAAAGGAGACTTTTACTCCCATATAGATTTGAATTAGAAAAGGAGTTTCCTATGGGTACAATGTCAGCACCTGGGTCTGTGACAACCAGTATTTGGACTAATTGTATCAAGCACAGAATATTTCAGATCCTTCAAAATGAGATTTAAAAATCACCCAAAAGGTTTGTTTTTGTATGAGAGTGTTCTTAAAGCAATGACCAATATGGAAGTCTGTTTTACGTTATCATACATGGATTAATACATGGATAGCTCAGATCAAATTGCTCACTCCCTCTGAGTGAGGAAAGGGAAAGGAGGGAAGGAGATAGTTTGGATCTTATAAATTTTGGAAGATGTATGTTGAAAATTAGTGTTACATTTAATTGGGAAAATTAAATATCTTGGAATTAATTAAAAAGAAAATCACCCAAAAGATTTCATATTTACCTCCCTTCCAGAAAAAATAGTGGTTGAAGCACACCTGTTTTTCAGGTGATAATATGCAATTACATGAACTATTCATGAAATTGATCTAGCACTACATTTATATTGGACAGATATTGGAGATGAACAATGAACTGGAGCCAGAAGTGATTAGGAGGAGAAAAGATGTCTCAATTTCATTTGGAAGATACTGCTTTACTTTTAAAAATATAAAATTTCTCTGAAACAAAAATCTCTCTTTTAATACAGATGTTTTGATAATTTTTGATAAGGAACAAAATTTATGGTCAAACAAAAGGGAATGGAAAGATAAATGGTAGAGATCCAAATAGGTTGTATATTAAGAATTATGTACAAGAAATGGAGTAAATGTAATTATCCATGTATATGACAAGGGACAGTTAGGTGGCTTAATGAATTGAGAGCCAGGCCTGAAGGTGGGAGGTCCTTGGTTCAAATGTGACCTCAGACACTTCCTGGCTGTTTGACTTTTGAAAAATCACTTAGCCCCCATTGTCTAGAGCTTACTGCCCTTCTACCTTGGACCAATACAGCATGTTGATTCTAAGATGGAAGGTCAGGGGTTAAAAAAAATGTTTGATGACAGTTTCATACTTGGTGAGCCAATAAATATTTATTACTCACGTAATATATGTCAGGCACTGTGCTAAACTTTGGAAAATTGTTAGGGGCACATATTTTCTATTAGGTAAAGAAAGACATGGTCAAAAAGGAGGGAATGAATGGCTAATAAAGAGACAAGAAATAGAATTTCCTCTTGTAATTCTGTGTATACTGTCTATGAGATTTGTGAATCTCAAAATGTCTGCATAAAATAAATACGTATATTGGCATAACCTCACTACTAGGATAGTCATTATTATTCCACAATTATATGTAGATTTTCATAACTTCTTGAATTTTGGCTGTCTTTTTATTAAGCAGGAAGGTATTTGCCTTTTTGCTGTTTGCCAGTTGTTACTTTAATGTGTCTTTCTATTCATGCCTTTTAAAATGAACCTGAGAACTCATTATAATATATACTGTAGCTACACAGTGGGGCATTTTTCCTACACAATTTATTTGCTTTGCTTGGCTAACTTCCAATTTGCTTTTCTTCTTAATCTGATCTCATGATTTATGCCATATACATTTCAGAATATAGTGACACATAATAGACTAACTTTTCAGGGTTTTTTATTTTCATTTCTCTCTCCACCAGAGCCACAAACCTGTACTTTGAAAGACTTTCTCTGCGCAAATGGGGACTGTGTTTCTTCAAGGTTTTGGTGTGATGGAGATTACGACTGTGCAGATGGCTCAGATGAGGTAGGCAACTTTGCAAAATGAAACTGAACTGAAAACAATTCTCTAGAACCACATTTGTAATTATTATTATTCAGTCCAATGACTGTGACTCGGACAGATCTGAAAATACCCTTTACTCCTAACACATTCACATAAGTGTTACAGCCCTCCACAAAGTCGCACACAGCCAGCATAGGGAATAGCTCTCATGCTACTATTGACAGTTAATTTTATAGTCTATTTTACCTCAAGTGGTGGATGGCTGGGTTAGGAATAGATGTTTAGAAACTCTATTCCCCATAGCTGATGTCCTTGCCATCTGGAATTTGTTCATAAATTTGCTGCAATACTTACAGACACAACTAATATTTTTATGCATTATAAATAGTGACTTCTCTGAAATATTTCTTCTTCAAAAGATATAAGCCTATTGCCGTCAATATAAACAAGTTATTTTCCTTAGATGCAGGGAGCGATTCAGTTATTATATGGCCATATTCACATTGCCTGAGTGAAAGATGAAGCAATTATTTTGTTAATTTAGTGAAGATGAAGACGATGAAGACACTAGGGTAGAGGAAGATGAAGAAAATTGGTATACACATTCTGCAACTCAAAAAGTTTTGTCAAAGTATTTACTCTATTTCTAAATGGTAATGATAATAATTTATATTCATTTAACCCGTTAAGGTATAGTAAAATGAGAATGTTTTTAAGGGCAAGAAAACTTTTTTATAGGAGAACTTAGGGTTTCACATTGAGTCTAAAAGGGAACTTAAAGAATATATATATAACATATATACAGTATGCATGTATGTATGTACATGTGTGTCACAAGTGGTAAGTACATAGCCAAGATTCCAGTCCCAAATAGTTTTATTTTTTAATTTTATTTTAGCGACAGATGGAAAGGAAGGCATATTCCTACATTTTGAAACTTAATAGAGTCTACTAATATAAATAGATGCATATAATTTAATGATAATCAAATTTCTCTCTCTGTGTCTTTGTCTCTCCGTCTCTGGGTCTCTTTCTGTCTCTCTGTCTCTGTCTCTGTCTGCTTGTCTGTCTGTATGTATGTATGTCTCTCTATAGCCTATATAGCATTAATATCATCTGCTAGCTAGAAGATCTATGAACATAATCGTTGCCGTAGTTCCATAATTTCCATTTACACATTAAATGAGCTGAGTGCTAAAAGGCATAGAAATCATCTAAAATGTATTGTCTTTTTCTTTTAAATATATTATCACTACTATCTGCACCTGAAAATCATTAATATCATTCCTTCAGTTGGTGTCAATAGCTCCCCTACAGCTATATCTATCTCCATACGTGCTTTGAATTTCATGATTCTACCCCCTGGAGAATCAGAATAACTCATTTTACCAACTATCAGATTATTTGTGCCCACTCTGAAATGCTTTTTAAAATGCTTATATGTTGAAAAATATTTAATACAAGATACAGGGAGCCTCTATTTTTCCCCCAAAACATAAGTTGAATCTAAAAAAGAAATCCAAGAGTTGTAGTAATCATATAGATGATTCTGACAAAAGAAAACTAATTTTGCCCTAAAGGAAGTTATAGAAATTGAAAGAGAAATCATCTAATAAATCTCATGTAAACATTGTAAAAAATCATCATCAACAAAGTACAATACAATATGGAAAAATTATTTGATCATGTAAAAAGTAGCTTGAATAACCTTTTGTATAGTTATTGACATAATAGATTCTCTGTTACATAGAACCCCCAATTGCTGTACATAGCATTGCTCTGAACAGCTGAGGCCAATGGACATTATTTTGATGCTCCTTAGCTTTCACAATTTTGTTATAGCTACATACAATTGGAATCTATTATAATTCCTTAGAGATTCCAAAATAGGATTCCTATTTTATGAGCAAAATATAGACTAGTATATGGTAGAGTAGGATAGAGTGGTGTAGGAAAGAATAGGATAGAATAAAAGAAGGAAGACTAGGTTAGAGGACAGAAGCAGGAAAAGAAGAGGAGGAAAGAAGACAATCTCAAGATTTTAAGACTACTAAGAGGTCATTTAGGCAGCTAGGTCACTCAGTAGATAGAAAGCATGGCCTGGAGTCAGGAAAACTCATCTTCCTGAGTTCAAATCTGACCTTCAACACTTAGTAGCTGTGTGACCCTAACCAAGCTCAGTTTCTTCATCTGTAGAATGAGTTAGAGAAGGAAAAAGCAAACAACTCCAGTATCTTTACAAAATAAACCCAAATGGGATCACAAAAAGTCAGACATGACTGAACAACAATAATATCTTAACAATAATTGTCATTTCCCTGAACACTAAGTCCTTTATTCTCCAAAGGTTACTAGCTGGAATAGCAAATAGAGTGCTGACTTTGCAGTGAGGAAAATGTGAGTCAAACATGGGCACAGATACTTGCCATCTGTGTGACCATTGTTAAGTAATTTAAATTCTATCTGCCTCAATTTCTCCAATATAAAATGAGGATAAAAATAGCATCTACCTTTACAGCTGTCATTAGGATCAAATGTAATAATATTTGTGCATTACTTAGCACAGTATCGGTCACATAGTAGATAGTAATTATGTCATCTTTCTTTCCTTTTCTTCATCTTTTTCCTCCTTCCCTAACACTGTCATGATCTCTTTCCTCTGAATACTCTCTGGACAACCTCCAGTTACCAAATGTTATTTTAAAATGTGGCAGCAAAACCCAAACATGGAACTTGAGGAGTTGTGCAACCAGGATCACTGAATATTACTTTGACTTGACTCTTTCTGAGTATTCTGTCTTCATAAATGTAGTCAAAGATCTCATTAATTCTGTATCATTTTAATTTCCTAATTTATAAGCATGTTTCTTTCTTTTCTTCTTTATAACAACTGTGTAGCATCATGCAAAGGACATTACCACATATCCATTTCCAAAATGGATATCTTTTTCTGTGTGACCCATAACTTCTTCACCAGACCTCTGAAATCATAGATGACCATTGAACTGATTAGAGTTCTTAAGTATTTTTAAACTGTTTAATTTGTATAGGTCTTGATCAATGAGACATGGTAAGACAAAGTGGAATTGCTCGTTGGCTATAGAAGGGGGTGGGAGAAGGGGAGGGAAAGAACATGAATCATGTATCCATGGGAAAATATTCTTAATTAATTAACTGAATTTTAAAAGCTGTTTATTTTTTAGAATATTATTATTATTATTCAATATTCTCTGATTCTTTTTGTTTTACTTTACATTAATTCATAAAAATCTTTCCGAGTTTCTCTGAAACTATCTTTTTCATAATTAATTATGGTATAATAGTATTCAATTATGTTCACTTTTCATAATTTGTTCAACCAGGTTTCTTTTTTTAAAACCCTTACCTTCTTAGAATCCATACTAACTATTGGCCCCAAAACAAGAAGAGTTGTAAGGGCTGGCAATTGGGGTTAAATGACTCACCCAGTGTCATACAGCTAGTATTTGAGGACCAACTTTTACCAAGGACTTCCCATCTCTAGCCCTCTCCATTGAGTGACCTACCTGCCCCTCAAATCATATTAATTTTCTTGTACAGTAAACCTCCAATCACCACCTAGGGTTTTATCGCATCAACTCCTTATAGTTATAGTTTCCTAAATTCAAGACTTCACACTTATTTCTATTCATTTTTATCTTATTAGATTGAGCTAATACTTTTTGTCCACCAAGAATTTTGTAGGTCCCAGTTTTTTATAACAATGGAACAACCAAAAAAGAGCAAATCTATTGAGTTTTATTTTTGTTGTAGCTATTGTTATCAGAGCTCAATTCTCAACAAAAAAATGCAGGATTATTTTTATTGTTATATCACTGTGATGATTGTTACCATTCTCATCAAAATTAACATTGATGTTTAAAAACTATTTTAAAAATAAGTATTACATCAGCCTTTATGTGGGCTTTAAAAAAGGTTATTTATATTTGATTTTTTGTACAAAATTTACAGCACTCTGTTTCTTTGTTTTTGTTTCAAATAAAATGTTTTCTCCTAACAAGCATTGACTTTAGGAGAAGCAAAAATACTGAAACCATAGTTGAACACTTCAACAACTTTAAACTGAATATCCAGTATTCATTGCTCTTATTCACTGCTCTTATTCAGGAAGGTCATTTGTTTGATTAAATAAAACATTTCTCTAAAGGAGCATTCCTTTCTCATGCTATTTAAAATATTTGACTAGTATAACAATAATGTCATAAGTTACATATTTGTTTTGTTTCCTCATTTTATCATAAGCCTTATAGACCATGAAAGAGCAGCAGGAAAATACTTATCTTGGCAAGGAATACAGTATTTTCATGGCTTTATATAGGCAGGCTTAAAATATGACAATAATTTTGGAAATATGCCAAAGTGGTTGATTATATGCATTCTTGTTTGTAAATATTTGCCAGAAGATCCAATTTTATCATATTACTTGTGTTTTAACAGAGAAATTGTGAATCAGGTTGCTCCAAAGATCAGTTTCAGTGTGCTAATGGTCAGTGCATATCAGCAAAATGGAAATGTGATGGACATGAAGACTGCAAATTTGGGGATGATGAGAAAAACTGTGAACCAGGTAAAAATATAGCAATTCTACTTATTTATATATGGTCACTTACCAAAAGGAAGTTCAAATTAAGAAACTAGTCAAAGAAAACATAATATTGGTAAATTAAGATAGATATTTACTATATCTCAAAATACATTTATCTAGAAATAAAATTATCCAAAAATAGTATTAAAATAATGTATAGCTATTTAATTGGTCTGTTGTATAACATGTATACAGAGAGAGAGAAATAGAGAGAGAGGAAGAATAGATAGATAGACAGATACATAGACACATAGATGATAGACACAAATGATATTGCCTAGAGTTTTAAGCATTTTTCTCCTAATTCCATGTATCTGGTTTCCTGAGGTTTGTATATCAATTGGAATAATTTCCCCAGGAGAATAGTATTAAAGCTGTGAAAAATAGTAGCACTATACAACACAGATTTTTAGTTACTGCAATTAGGCTTGTAAAACAAACCTAATAGTGTCAAGCTGGAATCATCTCCGGTTAAGTGCCAAAAGCTAAAGAAGAAAATAGAAAGCTAGATTGATAGAGACTAAAATTTCTTAAATGATTAGATTCCTAGCTTTCCAGTAATGAAAATATAGATAAAAAAATTTCATGACAAAAATTACTTATGAATGTATAACAGCAGGTTTATCATCATTCACTGACTTAATTCAATAAAGCATTTCTTTATCTGAAGCTATACAGAAAGAAAAAATAAATTAATCCATATTATTATTAATTATATATTATCATTAAACACATGCATGTGTATATGTAACCTATTTCTTGACTTGTTGATTAGCTTTAGATACCAGCCATTCAGTATAATATAAATTTTTTTCAGTGGGGAAAATATCTGATATGTGACCACCTGAGGCCTATTTTCCTAATGTGCAAAATAAGGGGATTAGTGTGGCATTAGGCAGCCAGGACTCCCATCTTCCAACTCCTTTCTAGGCTTTTGGACTACATGGGGGTCACAAACCACTCTCTTATTATTTCCATCTAATGACTCTTTTCACTGTGATCTCCAATCCCTCTAGCTTACAGTAGTATCCTAGATCTTGTACCTTGTTCAGGTTCGTCTCTTTTTCCATTAAACTCCTTGAAAAATCCATCCATATGATGCCTCCACTTTCTGTCTGCTTTCATTCCCTTCTAAAGTTTTTGCAATCTACCTTCCTACCTCACCCTCAACTGATCTTACTCCCTCCAAAGCTCTGTGATGTCTTCATTACAAAACCAGATAATCTTTTCTCAATTCTTACGCTACTTTGCCTCTTCTGCATCATCTGATAACTAGTGATTACCTTCTCCTGGACACTTGCTAAAACCTTTAAATGTATTTTAAAGTGGCACATATAGGGGAAAGAGAGAAGGGTTCCTTTAGAAGAGGTAAATCAGGATCGGTTCAGGATATACACTGTTGATGTTTAATGAGGAAAAAAAATGTATGTAGCAATTAATAAGAAGAGACAGGGAGAAAACTATGGATAAGTTAACTGGAGAAAAAGAAAAATCTACTCCTTTCTGATTAGGAAAACAGAAATCAGAGATTTCATTTTCTTTATTATGATTCATTTTTTCCCTTTCTGCTTATGAGTTGATAGAGGAGCCGAGGAACTTGGCAGGGAGAATAAGGGCCTTTCTTCTGAAAATTTTATAAATGGAGAGAGGGCTTTTTCTATAAAGCCTAAAATGGGAGGAAACCTTCAGGAGCTTTTGAAACTAAGCCCCCCTGAAGCTCAAAGAGACATGAAGCCATGTTCTTGCAAAGGGATTTGAATTGGCACACTAGTAGAACTCAAGAACTCTGATGAAAATGAGAGTAAAATAAAGTAGTAATTAAAGAGAATTAAGTACTTTACTATAATTAGAATTAGAAACTAGCCATTTATATTTGTTTGTATCTTACTTTATGAGTATATTTTTATCAGTAGTTTGTCTTAATCTATGTACTTTGGCATTTTACTAAAGAATTTCTTCTTTACTTTAAAACACATAATTGAGTATGACCTTATTTTGATTTATATTCCCACTTTTACAAATTTGTGCCTATGGATTTTATACTATTTGCATCATATAACCATGATCAAATCATGGCTATCCACCTACTGGCCACTTGTCCTAATTGTAAGCATTTAGAAGGAAATAGTCTCATAATTGTTAACTTTGTAAATCTAGACCAATAAAGTCATAGCAGGTGCCATAATACATTAAAATTACAATATTCTAAAACGTTTTTCTCATTTTTATCTCTTTTGAGGGGTGAGAGGATACCAGGGAGTAGGACAGAGTATTGTTATTGCCAAATAGGAATACATTCTGTTCTCTGGCATTAGAGAACTGGAAATAGCATTGGATTTGAAGTCAGAAAACCAGAGTTCAAATTCCTATCATTTACTCCCCATGTGACCTTGATCAAGTCACTTAATCTCTATAGGTCTCAGTTTCTTCATCTGCAAAATGAGTTCATTGACTGGATGATCTTTAAGGTCTAGTTTTTTTTTCTAAAGCTATCATCTTATCACTATTTTTATTAAGACTAATAAAAATATCCATATTATGCAGTTCACTACCTTTTAATAAAACTTCAATTATTTGACAAAAAAATTTCTGAAGTTTCTAATGTTAAACACTTAAAATGAAATTAAAAGAGAAATAGTGTGGTTTCATGATTTTTAAAATTACTTTGAAACATGTTAGAATTGTTTTGAGTAAATTTCTGCATTTCTGTCAGATGAGGAATTAATGTTTAACAATGGGTAAAGTTGTGCCCTGTTACAAAAGTTCATATATTATATCTAATGGTATTATTTATATTTTTAATTAGCTTCTCCTACCTGCTCATCAAGTGAGTATGTGTGTGCCAGTGGAGGATGTATCTCAGCATCATTAAGGTGTAATGGAGAATATGATTGTGCAGACGGTTCAGATGAGGTAAAAAAATGTCATTCAACTGCAATCCTTAAAACATTTGACTTTAACTTTTACATATTGAAACTATAGTAATTTCAAAGATATTATTATAAATAAAGAATATCTGGGAACTTCATCCTTTTTGTTGAAATCAGATTTTCAGAAGCATTTCCAAATAATATTTCTAAAGGTGGAGGACACATTTATTAAATTAAAAGAGTTGACAGTATAATGAGACTTGAGAAGTATTGGCTACTTCTTTGCTATGAACGTGACTGTATCTTTGTCAGTAATGAAAGCTGCTGTACAAAACCATATGTTCACAGATGGACTGTGTAACCGAGTGCAAAGAACATCAATTTCGTTGCAAAAACAAGGCCCATTGTATCCCTATCAGATGGCTATGTGATGGAATCCATGATTGTGTGGACGGTAGTGATGAAGATCACTGTGACAGAGGTAAGGAATTATTCTTATGCTGAAATCCATCACACATTAGTGTCATTATTCAGTGTATGCCAATATGCTAAAACTGGCAACCTCTACACATTTTGAAAATCAGAAGAAATGGTAGAACTGGTCATTAAGATTAATATAATTTTATAACTAGAAGGGACAGTAGAGAGCATCAAATGGTGAAAAAATCTGTAATAATTCATAGCAACAGAAGATTTAGCCATATTAAAAATCTCCTTTCTTGCCACTCTCACCTGTTAAAGGCTAGTCTTGTAAACTGAGAGGCAAGCATAATAATTCCATTACTAGTGAAAATAAGACTATGTAAAAATGGTTATCCCTACTTTCCTACTAAATTTAAGTACCCACAGGCTGAAATAATCTATTATACTAGATCCAGTGGATCTCTGATTAATCAATATTTTTTTTGTGTGTTGAAAACCCAAACATTATACAGATCATGTTTTCTTGTTCTTTGAAGTGATTTTGTTTAGGTTTGCAACTGTAAAAATGGTTACCAACAATATGAACTCATTTGGAATGAAAATATTTTATGAAATGACCATGAATGAATATACCCTAAATTATAATTTAGTACTCTGAAAAAGTGACTGCAGCTTTCTAGTGCTTAACCTACTCCAGGGAGTAGCTTATTCATTGGTTAAAAAATATATAAGGTGGGCGAGGGGGGGCATAGAGTTATAAATTTATGAATTTATATACCTGTAGACACATAATACCTAAAAGATACTCTCTTCAGTACTCAACTCTACTTCATTATAAATTCGATTGTTAAGGCAAATGTTATTTCCAAAACATACATGTGGTATAAAAAGAACTTTGTTCTTTTGAAATGTTTCTCAACTCAAATAAGAATAGAAAGCAGGGGTAGATAATCCCTTTAGAGACCCATTTGTCAATATTACTTTGAATCTGCCAGAATAAACTAATGAATTTGAATTTTGCCTTTAAAGGGTTTTCCAAAGCTCAAGCCAGTTCAAATTGTTTCTCTAACCATAGATAATATTCTCACTCAGTTACATTATAGCACATAACATGGCATATTATTTTTAATATATGTATTCCTTGGTATTGTTCTGATAACCTCCTGTTGTGCTGATCAAGAACAGACTAAGGAAATTGGATTTGAAATCTAGCTTGTCTTAGGGAAATGTTTTATTTTGTAAAAAGCCTTTTGAAAAATTGTATGAATCTAAATTTTTATTTTTTAAAAGATGACAATAAATTAATAGCCTAGCATATGTGATTCATGTTCTTTTAGAATAAAGCATTTCATGCTTTTTTCAGACTGCTGTGGAATCCCCATGATGCAGATTTTCTGAAATGTAAATTCTTTACAGCATAATAGGAAGTCCTTTGACAAGTAGTCTATCACAATACCCCTTTGTATTTTTGTTACAATTATGATTCCATTTTTATATCTGTTCTCCTTGATAAAAGGAGTGTGCCTACTCAACATTGTTATAAAAAAAACCATGACAATGTTATCTCACTTCATACCTTAGGGAACTCATTTTTGCCTTTTAACCAGGCTGATTTTCTACAAATAGGGTTTTCTAAGATGAACAAGGGGGTGCCAAAACTTAGTAAATCTGTTTGAATTTATTCCATATTTAAAATGAAAAAATTGATGAATTTTTCCTTGGACTTTTTATTACAAAATATATTCATTTTAATTTTGGAATTAAAATCAGTATCAAGCAAAATGAGCTTAATTCCCTTTCATAATTTTTTCCCTGTGTTTCATTGGAGGGAAAAGGGGTATGGGGTTATAGAATATGTTATTTCTCATGTTTTCTCAAAAATATGAATTATCTTGCTTCATGATATAAAAATCATACTTATGTAGGTTCGGCAACTTTTCATCCACTTAACTTCCAACTGTCTTTCCAACAATACTATTCTAAACATCTTCCACCCTCTTTAAGACCTCATTCATACCTGACTTTGTATGTTTTACTGTAAACAAGTCACTTTGAGTTTTCCTTTATTGATAATATAGAGATTCTATGACATGAGAACTCTCTCCTATTATAAAGTTTCTCTGTTTTCAAGCATCCTTCCTATTCTGTTTTACATGGAATAAATCTCTCTCCATATTTCTAAAGTTAACTCCTCATTTATGTTCTACATCCCAGCCTGTGTGCCTCTTTCATGTCTTTGTTTAATCCACCAGTTTCTCAGTCTTTTGCATCATCTATGTTTTGCCTACGAGTTCTCTCTCCTTTCATGACAAATGCGCTTCAGTTGCCTTAAATCTGATGAATCGGAATTTTGACCTTCCTAAGTCTTCAGACAATAACTTATCTTTTCGCTCCTTCATATTCAAATGTTTTAATGGTCATCTACATTAGTGTCTATAATTCCCCATACCAAATTCCACAGACTCCTTTCTATTCAATTCAGCAAGTATTCATTGAGTACCTCTTCTGTACCAGGCATTTGGGGATGGATAAAGACACCATTCCAATGAAATAGTCTTCTGAGAACCATTATTGATGGCCTAACTGATAGACAGGAATTCTTCCCTATCAATCATCTTCCTGAATCTCTCTACCACATTTATCAGTATTATACATGCTCCTCCAACTCTCACCCCTTGAAAGGAAACCTCTAGCTGACAAGTTTAGAGCTATGTCTTTTGAATTGTGCAATTCAAATTTTTAATACATGAACTTGAATGAAGTCATATTTAATATGTTTGATAATCTGACGATCACAAGCAAATAGGCCTAGATCAGTGATGGTCAACCTATGGCACAGGTGCTAAAGATGGCACACAGAGTGCTCTCTGTAGACACTCAGCCACCCTCCCTCCCCACCCCTTCCCAGAGTTGGTTACTAAAAAGACAGAGGGAGTCAAGCTCTCCACTATGCCTGATAACATTTTTTCATATAACCTGCCCCACTGCCCAGTAGCCCAATGGGATTGCACAGGAGGTAAGGTGTGCAGCTCACAGGTGGCAGAACTGGGGGGGAGTAGAGTTGTCAGGCTTCTCTCCTCCCCCTCTCCACTGTGCCTGATGGCATCTTTTCACATACCCCACCTCTCCAGCCAGCAGCCCAATGGGAGTGCTTTGTACTTCCACATGTGGGGTAATGGGGGTGCGGGGCAGGACAAACCCAAAATAAGGTTGGGAGGAAGGGCCTGGCACTCCGTCTCTAAAAGATTCTACATCACTGGCCTAGATGACACATAAAATAAAGTGAAATTTAATACTTTGCTTTAAAAGAAAAACAATTCTATAGTTATTAAATGGAGAGTTGACTAGCCAGCAGATCATCTAGGTAAGAAATGGGAGTTTAGATCATTGTGAGTCTTCATTTTTCTCTTAAGCCTTCTTTTCCAAATCTCAGATTGTTTTGTTCTATGGACCTCTACTGTGATGTACTATAATTATCACAAACTTATCAAGCCTAAAACTGAACTCTATGTTTTCTCCTAAACTCAGGCCTCCTCCCAACTGCTCTGTTTCTGTTGAGTGTATCATAGTTTTTCTAGTCACACGAGTTTACCTCATCCTAGCAAGTGTCATACTTATCTCTTCATTCTCATTCACCCCAGTTGAGTCAGTTGATAAGTCTTGTCATATCTCTGATATGTCATATCTCAAATATATCCTCCTTCTCATCTCTCATCTCATGCTAGGGTGGGAGTTCATTTCTCACCTACACTATTAAATTACCTCCTAACTGGTCTCCAGCCTCTCCCATTTCTTATTAATCTTTAACAGAATAGTCAGGGTGATATTCACAAAATGAAGGTCTGGTTCACTAAGCTTTCAGTGCATCCTCCTTTTTTCTACAATAATGGTCAAACTCACTTGGCATCAAAATCCCTTCTCACTTAGCATGGAAATATATGACTATAATCCCAACACCTAGGAAGCCTGTGATTGGCAAATCTCTTGAGCTCTGAAGTTCTGAACCATTGGGCTCTATGTTTAATTTCCTCAATAAGTTCAACAGAAACACAAAGGGATCTCAAAGGTAGAGAGGGAGAGAAAGGTGAAGAAGAATACCAGTTTGCTTAAGAAGAAATTGAATTGTCTGTCACAAGTCAGAAACTGAGCAGGTCTAAACTCCTGTACTAATCTCTAGTGGATTAAGCCTTTGAGTAGCCATTGTACTTCAAGCCTGAGTGAAATAAGGAAATCCAATCTTTTGAATTTTATATGCACACACATATATGTATATATGTATAAAACTTCACAACAGAGCTCCAGCCCATATTTCCAGGCTGATTGCATATTCCTTTGCTTCGCATACTCCATGTTCCCACCAAGCTAAACTTGTACCTTATGCATAACATCTCTTGCCCTAGCCATTCTACAGGTTTTCCCACTGAAATTTATTCCCTCTTCATCTCTGACACTTAGTAGCCCCATCTCACTTCAAACCTCAGCTCAACAATTATTTATCTCTTCCATGATGACTTTCCTGTTTATACCAAGTTATTATTATCACCCTCCTTGAATAATTAATATATATGTATATGTACAGGTACATATATATCCTGTAACTCTTACTTATGGTCTAACTCATGTATTTCTTTTTTAAATTTTAATTATTTTTTTAAATTTTAATAAATTTCCATCTAAGTTTTCCAAAGTTACATGATCCAAATTTTCTCCCCCTCTTCTTCCCTTCCCCCTCCCAGAGCTGGCAAGCAATTCATTCTGGGTTGTTCATGTATTATCACTCACAATATATCTCCATATTATTCATTTTTAAGTGATCAATTCCATAAACCAAAACCCCAAAACTTATGCCCAAATAAACAAGTGATAAATCATATTCTTTCATCTGCATTCCTCCTCCAACAGTTCTTTCTCTATAGGTGGACAACATTCTTCTTCACAAGTCCATCAGAATTGTTCTGGATCATGGTATTGCTATCAGTAGCCAAGTCTATCACGTTTGATCGTTCCACAATATTTCAGTTACTGTGTATAATGTTCTCCTGGTTCTGTTTATTTCACTCTGTATCAGTTCATATAGGTCTTTCCAGATCTTTCTGAAATCATCCTGTTCATCATTCCTTATTACATAATAGTATTCCATCACCATCATATACCACATTTTGTTCATTCATTCCCCAATTGAGGGACATCCCTTTAGTTTCCAACTCTTTGCCACCACAAAAAAAGCAGCTTTTATTTTTAATATTTTAATTTTATAATAATTTAATATTTTAATAATAAATATTTTTGTACAACCTAGTTCTTTTCCATTTTTTTTATCTTTTTGGGATACAGACATAGTAATGGTATAACTGAATCAAAGGCTATACATTCTTTTATGCCCTTTGGGCATAATTCCAAATTGCCCTCCAGAATGAATGGATTAATTCACAACTCTAGCCCTTGTATTTCTATACACAATATGCCTGAAACATAGGGATAGGATATAAATTAGACCTATGATCTTCTTGGAATAGAGAATTCCTATGTGAGAAAACTCCTAATGTAGCAGTTAAATATTATATTTATCAATTGTTCAATTGATAGGTTATCAACAGTGTGACATGATAGAAAAAATGTAATGCAATCTTGAATTGTGATGAGTTATAATATAAAGAAAATAAGAGGTATAAATGGGTCGCCACATTCTCTCCTAATCAAATTATATCTAGAATATTATCTCTACTTTGAGGTATGTCATTTTTCTTGTTGTTCAGCCATCTTTAAGTCATGACCAATCCTTTGTGGTTCCATTTAGTGTTTTCTTGGCAAAGATACTGGAGTGGTTTGCATTTTTCTTCTCTAGCTCATTTTCAAATGAGAAAACTGAGGCTAACAGGGTTAAGTGTCTGACTCAAGGTCACATAGCTAGTAAATAACTGAGGTTAGATTTGAACTCAGAAAGATGAATCTTCCTGAAGTTGGAGTAGATTTTATCCCCTGTGGCATCTGGCTGTCCATCTCATAACATTTTAGGGAGGATATTAATGAGCTGGAAAGTATCCAGAGGAAGGTGATCAGACTGGCTAAAGAGCTAAAGAAGACCTATTGAAAAAATAGGAAATTATCATTAGCTCATAGAAGAGAAAACTTGGGAACACCTGATAGTCTTCAAATATAAAGGATTTTATGTGGAAGGAGGATTTAGAGATGATGCCTGGCCCCAGAAAACAGAACTAGAAGATATATGAAGACATGAAAGGGAGAGATTTAGTGTCTCTCCATGTGAAAAACTCTGATAATTAGAACTGTGCAAAAGTCAAATAGGGTTCTTTAATAGATTACCCCTCACTCAAATTCTTCAGATAAAGACTAGATTCCTTTTGTTGAAGATATTTTTAGATCCAACTCAACGCATGGTAAAATAGCTTAAATGAGTTTGGGGTTCCTTTCCAACTTTGAGACTATGATAACTGTAAGCTTCAAATATTCTTCTTCAAGTCTTATATTGTAAAAATGGAGATTTGAACCCTGTACTTCAATCCCCAGAAGTCCTTGCTCTAGTTTCCAAGATGCCCTCTAATCTCTGAGATTTTTCACCTGGGCGGGATCAAAAATTTCTATTTAACTGGCTGTAAAAGCCTACTGAGTTCCCTTCCTACTTCCGCTTCCAAGCAGACGCAGCTCTCCACCTAACAGGCAAGATGTGAGTGATTGTGAATGGGCTCTCTGGGCCTAGACATGTGCTTTCTTAATTGTGCTTTCTTAAGTTCTTAAGCTTTAATAAACCTCATAAAAATATAATACTTCTAGCAGAACAAAACTAATTTTTACATGCCATGGTTTGGCAGTTTTAATCTTAACAATATGCCATTCAAATTTTGAAATAATTGTTTCTCCATAAACGAGAAAAGAAGACAGGAAGTGGAGAGCTTTAAGTTCCAGGTAGAGTAACTTATATTTGATCCTAGAGGCAATAGGGAACAACTGGATTTGATTCCTATAGCTAAAATTAGGTTTTCCTTGTATAATTTCATTTTTATGTTGATGGCCATATTTTTTTTACATTTTAACTCATATTAGCAATTATTTACACATATTGTATATCTACTCAGGAATTATATTCTTTTAGGGAATATATCTTTTTGAATTTTACCCAGAGCACCACTTAGCATGGCAAATTTTGGTGATTTTTACATTTTGGAAGGAATGAATGAATCATCCTTTTGACTTCTTTATTTTACAAGTGAGAAAACTGAAACCTAGGAAGACTAAATAGTTTATTACAATAGATTATTTAGTAGTAGAAATGTAACTCATGCTCAGGGTTCCTGGCTTATGCGAGAGATCTTTCCTCTTCATTACCTACTTATCTTTTTATACTACTACCTCAGTCTACTTGGAAAAAATGAGAATAAATCCTTTTTCATCCATATAGAAAAGTAACATAAACATGTAAAAGTAGAAATATTAGCTAAATACATAATGCTGTTGAGTTTCTTAATTTGTAGGTCCTTTTTGGGACACTATGTTCACATTACACACCAATTTGACCACCATTAATAGTCAAGTGATTCAGAATATCAGTGAGAAAAAGTCATTTTAATAATGTTGAAGTACCAAAACATCTGAATGACAGATTAAATCTTTGTGTGCTAAAATGTCTTGGTACAGTAGAAATCTAATTAGCCACATTCAAAAAGCATATTCCAATCTTCTTAGTTCTTTTTCATCTTAAATAAACCAAGAAAAAATAAAAAAGATAAAATAATTAATTTGAAAGGACTTTTACAATTTTTGTGAGACTGTTTCACCCAGTTTCTACAGCAGAAGTGAGGAATGATATGATGTAGGAACATCCTTAACTCTCCTTAAAAGTCCATTGCTTACTTGTGATATAAAATCAATACATCTTCCCTCCCATCCCCTTCCCCTTGGTGTTCTCTGTTTCCAACAAGCCTATGTGTCTGTATCCCAGCAACAGAAAAATTCCCCACTGATTTTCAATAAAAGTATTTCTGTCTGCCAGCATAGCACAATTTTTTTTAAAATTCAAATTATTTCTTTATAAAAATTTAAATCTTTTCATTTCTGTATTGTAAAGATTGTGTAGGATGTAATTTAAAAGAAAGAGGAAAATTCATCCCATGAATATAATAAATGTAAAAGCATAATAAGAAAAATGTGGGGCAAGTTCTCAATAGCTTATAGCATGATTTAGATGCTAATATGTCCTATTAACAAGTTCTTTTTTTTTTAATTTTCAGTATATTACCTACTTCAAGTACTAGGCCAGTGGCGGGGGAGGGGAAGGAAAAGAACATATTCACAAGAAACTGTGAAAAATTCGTTCTTTAAAATATCCGTATTATCTAATATTTAAATGAATGAGTTGGATGATATTTAATGCTACAATATTTTTGATGTTTTTTATCTTATCTAAGGTGGAAATATATGTCGGGCTGATGAGTACCTTTGCAATAATTCACTCTGCAAACTACATTTTTGGGTGTGTGATGGAGAAGATGATTGTGGAGATAACTCTGATGAAGTTCCTGAAATGTGTGGTATGGTTTTTCAATTAGTTGTCACATTTATTTTTCCCTTAGAATATAATGTTCTCACATGAATCAATGTATTGGAACAAGATATTACAAATTTCAATTACTGGGTTACATGGAGGAGAAATCATCATGATTTTCATCACAATTAGTAGTATACATTTTATGATTTTCCTAAACCTATGCTTACATATATCAACTCTATTCCAAAGATAGATTCTCTCCTGCATTGGATGATTTAAGGCAGTTTATCGTGTTGAAGTGTATAAGCAAAAAGTTCTTTTAAGAAAATTGTCATCATATAGAGCTAATATTAATGCTAAGACTGATGAACAGATGAGTGTGTATATACATATATATAATATATGGGGGTGTGGGGGCGTGTTATCTATGTGTGTGTGTGTGTGTGAAAACTAACAAATAAAAGAATCATCTCATCTCCATCAGTCATCGATGAATAAGAATATTTAGAGAAGATAAAGAATACCGGAAACATAATTTATGGGGAAGAATGGTGAAACTAAGTTATTTGACATTGTAAACCAAGAAATCCAACATCCCTGATGTTCTGTAAATCATTGCTACTTCACTTTATTCATGGACCTCATTAACATTTATTTTCATTTGCATGCTGAACCTATAATATAATTGCACATGTGCATATCATCAGATTGCTGACTCTCATGTTCTGAAGGGGCAATTCACCCTTTTTTTCCCATTCTTCACATCTAATATTAGTGTAGGAGCATAATTTCACCTTTAATTTAATGAGAAATGTAACCACTTTGGACACAGCTAAATAACCCTTAAGGTGAATAGAAAAACCCCAACTGTACTTAAAGTCTGTATGCAAAGTTAAAGCTAAATTTCATGATGCATGGTGACATTGGAGATGGACATTAATGAAAAAGTGAAGCAAGCTGATTTTCAGCAACAACATTTACAGCTTAAAGGAACTTCCTTAGAGAATTTTCACTACAGTGCTCAGAGATTTATTCCCAGTCCCCATTCTGATCTTCCCTATGATCATAAGAGACAAAAGAGGGCCTATTGAGCTCACTGTATTTCTGAATTAAAATAGAATGCAAAGGTTGTGATTTCATGGCCCACATATTTCTATATTTACTAATCTATATGTCTTTTATTATTTCAGGTGTATTAGGTGCATATTTTTGAGTGTGTGTGGGTTTGGGTGGATTTTCACTCTCCTTTTGGTCTACAGAGCTAGCTAGAAAAAAAGGAGCACAAATTACTATAGGGCTAAGTAATTTAATAAAATATGCTTGAATCCAACCCAATCCAAGCAAGAGTTCTAGGAGACAATCTACACAGGGTTGCCCTAAAGCTTTAGAGTTCCTAGGTTGAACCTATTGAAACGTTATTGTATTTTCTGCATCATCTCTTCATGGAGAAAAGGGAATATAATTTGTTAATGGAACCCCAGCAATGAACCCAATAGTAATATGAGCCATACCCCAGATTCATCAGAGTGGATCTTCTGAACTTGTGTGCCACTCTATGGGGCTCAAGGTTAGGGAGTGTTCTACCATAGACAGGAGGCTGTTATAAAACCATTATGGAGTGATCAGACATATAGGTATATGTGGACAGTTTCCCTTGGGATAGATTCTCCTGTATTTAAAGTAGAGGTGCATAACTATCACTATGCTACTTAGGCTCCTTCCTAATGTTGTTATTCATTAAAAGATAAGAAAGATAATGACGCATAGAAGTAAAAAATTAATGAGAGGGAGAAGGATGAGCAGAGAAAGAAAAAAGAGAGAGGATTTCTTATAGATTTTCTACGTAGCAAATATTCACAAGTACTAATAATTACTAAATTGTCCCATGTGCACATACATGGACACAGAGAAATATTACTTATCATATATGATAGGAGATAAATTCTTATAGCTCTGGTATTTCTAGAATGGTGAGGCTTGTTTCATTTTCTTTTCAGTAGGTGGCCTGATTTTCCCCATACAATGTGGTGCCTATAACATATGCTCTCCCAAAATTGTATGCTGTGTGAAATTACTCTTTGGGATAGCTAAGTGTCCTGCTACCATGTATATAAATTGTAGGTATAATTTAATTTGGTACACTGAGTGAAGTCAGCTAAGATAAGGTATCTTATCCTTATGAGAGCATGTAGGTTGGCTCTTTTACTGATCTTGAGGTAGGCCCTCTATTATATAGTCAAATAATAGATATGCCTGGACTTTATGTGACATTAAAATGAGTCAGGGGAACAAATAGTATATCCTGTGTTTAATAGAAATCATCAGACGCATAAGCTTCTAACACTGCATATTTTTTTCAATTTCCAAAGAGAGATAATTTCCACAATAAAAAGAAGAGTAGTGTGTATATATGAGAAAAGAAAAAATATCAAAGGAGGAAAAAATGACTATTTAAATTGTTTCCAAATATTCTATTTGGTTTTTCTTTCTTGCAGCAAAGTTTCCATGCCCACCCACTCGCCCCTACAGATGCAGAAATAATCGTGTGTGCCTTCGACCTGAGCAGATTTGCAATGGGATTGATGACTGTGGTGATAACTCAGATGAAGATCATTGTGGTGGTAATTTTATTTTATTTGGAATTCATTCCAAACCAGTGGCAACAGCAAGCTTAATTTAATGGTTATTGGGCATTGAATTCAAATTTTCCAATTAGTTTAGAGAAATAAAAAATGCTTCTGAGCATTTCTGAGGGTATTTCATCCAACTACTTTGGATTAAAATATTTAAATATTATTAAATTTGCAGTGTCTACAGAGAATATTCAAAGGAAATAATACTAATACTGAGTATTTATATAGTACTGTAAGATTTCCAAAATACTTTATATGTGTGAGCTCATTTGATCCTCACATCAACCCTGTGAATAGATGCTTTTATTATACTCATTTTGCAAATGAAGGAAAGAGAAGCATGGAGATTAAGTGATTTGTCTAAAGTCACAGAGCTAGTAAGTGTCTGAGGCAAGATTCAGATTTAAGGTCTTGTTGACCTCAAGTCCCACACCTCATCCACTTTACTACCTACCTGCCTCAGTATGCATATTTACTATGTATATGATGAATTTTGTTATTATTTTTTCTAGCTCTGTGAAATAATTTGGGGGTAGTTTAATTGGCGTGGTACTGGATAAGTAAATTGATTTAGAAAGAATTGACAATTCTATTCTATTGGCTTGGCCCAATTCTTTAGACCTGATTTTGTTTGTGTGAAAAGCATTTTGTACTTGTGATCATATAGTTCCAATGTTTGTCCTGGCAAGTAGATTCCCAGATATTTTATATTGTCTATAGTTATTTTAAAGGGGACTTCTCTTTCAATCTTTTGCTGTTGGGCTTTATTGGTAGCATAGAGAAATGATGGTGATTTTGTAGATTTATTTTGCATTTTGCAGCTTGACTAAAGTTCTAATTGTTTCAATTATTTTTTGGTGGATTCCCTAGATCTTTCTAGTTATACCAACATATCATCTGCAAAGATTGAATTATTTCTTCACTGCAGAGTCAAATTCCTTCATTTGTTTTTCTTATTGCTATTGCTAGTTTTTCTCGTACAATGTTGAATAGTAGTAGTGAAGATGGGAATCTCTGTTTCACTCCTAATCATATTGGAAAGACATTTAGTTTATCACTATTACATATATATGTTTGCTGATGGTTTTAAATGCATACTATTTATTCAGCGTATGATTATGTATGTATATTAGATAAAGAGGGTGGCTTGTATAGTGAATAAAATGCAGTTTGGTGTCAAGGATCCTTGTGTTCAAATCCTATCTCTGTAACTTAATAATTGTGTGATCCTGGGCAAGTCACTTTTACTGAATAAATTCTGATATCCAATAATTCATTGAAACGTTGACAATCTATACTGGCACCAGGAAATGTTCTTATGTTGATGAAATCACATATTCTCATAAATATCTGTTTGTGTTTATAGGTATGTGTATGTGCACATATACATTTATGAATATGATATACGACTGTTCAAATCAGATAGAAATGTGGGCCACTAATCTTTATATAAGATTCCCTGAATACCACATATTGACTTATTTTTTAAAATGCACTGTTATCTGTTTTATTTTATTTTTATTTCTTCTATTAAACATTTCCAAATTACATTTTAATCTGTTTCTGCATGTGGTCAGGAGTGTTACAGGTCACCTAGAACCTATGGATTCTGCAACATAATCATATATAGTGCATGAGGAAGTGAACTTTGTGTTAGAAATGCCTAAATCTCAATTCTATTAATCTGTTTTATGACCCTGGTCAAGTCATTAAACTTCCATATGCTTCATTTCCCTCATCTGTAAAGTAAAAGGTTTAGACTCAATGATCTCCAAGGTCCTTTCTCACTTTGCATCAATAATCTTCTGATCTCTTGCATCACCATATCTTTTATTGTTGTTGCTTGCATGTAAGAAATATCCAAAAACTATCCGTCAATTTATCAGATGATTAAAACATTCCTTGCATTTGTTTATAATTGTATAGATAAACTTACCTATAAAACAAGACCTTGTAAAAAGGATGAGTTTGCTTGTAGTGATAAAAAATGCATACCAACGGAGCTACAATGTGATCGCTTTGATGACTGTGGAGATGGGTCAGATGAACAAGGCTGCAGAATAGGTGAGTTTGCTTAGGGTTGACCTACATTAAATCAAGTAACCCTAATCTTTGTGGGGAGAACAAAAGTAGCATCTCAGAGGAAGGAAGGGACTTCAGAAGTCCACTAGCCCAGTTTATATCAGCCCGTAGGCGTCCAGTGATAGGAACTTGCTTCCTCCTTCATCTGTGCATTCCCATTGGGGAAAATAGAAATAATTGGGGACATAGACATTAGATCAGTCTCTCTCAAACACATGCTTCACTCTTCCTCATTCTGTGTTATATGGACAAAAAGATACCTCTTGCAACTTGCTGTAAACAAAGTCTAACTACTTTCAAAGGCCTCATTAAAGCAACCCTTTGTTTTAAGAGTCTCTTAAATTACTTTAAGTAATTAACAGGGAGGGGGAAAAGATAACATCCAACTAAGTACTCTCATTAAACTGGAAAGCCTGTTCACTTAAGGACTACATTTTGAGCCTTTGAACCTGGAAATTTTATGTCTGGAACTTTTATGAAAAAAAAATTGAAGGCAATATTTAAGGCAGATATAAAAAACAAAATCAGTTTTGGGTCATAGTGCAAATGAAGGCCATTCCCTCTTTTCTTATTTTCAATAGTTTCTTAGTTGTTTAAAGCATAATTTCATTCTCTGGGATGAGTTTTAGAAAGTTGTAGGAGCTACATCCTATATGTTAGTAATTTTACATTTTGCTACTATTGGCAATAGTGTATAATTTTCCTGTACCAGAGAAAATCACTGAGCTCATGACCAAATGGCATGTACAAACTGTTTTTAAAAATACACATTTAAAAAGGGCTGGGTATCTCAGTGTATAGAGATCCAAGCCTGGAGACAGGAGGTCCTATGTTCAAATCTGGACTCAGACACTTCCTAGCTGTGCGACCCTGAGCAAGTCACTTAAAACCCCATGGCCTACCCCTTATGGCTCTTCTGCCTTAGAACTGATATTCAATGTGGATTCTGAAAGAATCCATTTAAAGAAAAATACATATAAAAATAGTAGCTGGTTTATACATTTTGGAGGCTTTTTTCCAATTCCTCACTAAATGATGAAAAAGAACCCACCTAAAATGGGTAATATAAAGAGAGAGTAGACCCAGTCTGATGCTTATCCAGATCCCAGTTATGTACTATCAGATGAACAGTAACCCCTGGGAGGCCTTGGAAACTGTGTTCTTCTGAAGCATGTCTCCAGAAAACTGTGTTCCTAGCTCTGTCTCCCAAAAACCCCACAAAGCGTTACAGATGTAGAAGGAGAACGAAGAAATACTGCTTCTCCTGTCAAAGGCCTCTCTGTAACCTTTCCTTTTGTCAAATAATACCTTCCCAATAGGGCGGCCTTGTGGGCTCCCACCAGCAGCAGGTCTTGGAAACAGCTTGAATATGTGGCTAATGACACCATAACATATTCTATCTAAATTATATTAGCTCTGAGTTAACCCACTTCTTTTCTGTTTATGCACCTTTCGAAAGGCTAAGGGATCATAAGGAATGAAAGCTATAATCTTATGCAATACAAAAAGAACAATCTAGGGAGAAAATTAATATCATTTTCAAATAAAATAGATGCAAAGCTCTCACATCAGGAATTAGAATATATTAGATTTGACCATACATTTTTAATCCTAGTTCCCACTGAATATACCTGTGAAGATAATGTGAATCCATGTGGAGATGATGCATATTGCAATCAAACACAAACATCTGTTTTCTGTCGTTGTAAGCCTGGATTTCAGAGAAACATGAGAAACAGACAGTGTGAAGGTATGGTATATTTCATAAACAGCTTGCTCTTAAATCTTTGGGTTATGAGATGAATCCTAAAACTGCTAAATTGCAAGATGACAAGGGATTGATTTTCATAAAAATTGTATGTGATAATGTGACACCATATTACTTATGAGAGTAGAGTCCCTGGGGTCAAGCATGAGTTTATTAGACAGCTGAACTGCCATTTAGGATAGAGTGCCCTTTGAATAGAAGCCTCAGACCTGGAGGAACTGGATTGTTTTGTTCTATCTTTGCTTTTGTAATGCAAATAAAGAAATTTCTATTCCAGGAACTATTGGAAAATTAGGTTCATTTCATAAAAGATATATTTTTGTTGACCCAGTTCTATAGAGTTATGAAAGTTTTTTTTTTAATTCCCTGTCACTATATGTATACTGTGACTCAGATAATATTTTAGGGCTTAAATATATTTTTATTTTAAACCAGTGTTATAGACTAAATTGATATTTGCCAACCCCTGTCCAGAATGGTTAATACCCTCTTAATATATATGACAGCCACTGGGAGTGATTAAATCATATGCTATGATTTAGAGTTATCTGAATGTTCTTTTTTTTGTGAGAGTGGGAGAGGAGAAATGGTGGGTGGTCAGGTCAGTGGTATTATTATTTTTTTCTACATTAGTATTGATGAATGAAAATAGACTACATGAGTTTTCTTTGTAATCTGATTAAAATGACAATAACTAATACTCTTTCAATTTAATCATCAAAAAAGTAATTGATGTATTTTATTAGACAAAATAGATTTTTGAAGATGGCTTACAGACAAGCTTTTGAACAAGGCATGGTCTTTATTTCCTAATATTCTTCTGGACACTGATTATTATAGTGCATACAGTTTAATTAGATTTACAAAAGGCTAATGTATATTATATGATTGACAAACTGGTAACCACCTTCCACTTTACTTCCAGTTACTGCTCAGAAATTGCCCTTCTTACTTCTTTTTAATCATGTAAATGAGCATACTCTTTACTCAATTATAGGACCCACTACCTTATTTAATACCCAGAATGTTAATTATACTGCACTGCATGGACAAGGAAATGGAAGAGGACAATATCTAGATGATGTAATTTCAGTAATATTCCATAAAGTATTTGTATTCACCCTTTCAGCATTATATGACTCCTTGAGACCCATTTGTACTTATCTTGGCAAAGAATCTTCAGTGGTCTTCCATTTCCTCCTCTAGTACATTTTACAGATGGAGAAATTGAAGCAAGTAGGGTTAAGTGAGTCACCCAGAGTCACACAGCCTACTAAGTGTCTGAAGACGTATTTGAACTCCAGAAGATGAGTCTTCTTGGCTACAAATCTGGCACTTTATTTACTATTCCTCCCAGCTGCTTAAATAATTCATATGATTGAAATTTGTTTTGAGATAATCATACTGTTGGCAGTAATAATAATGATAGCTAGCTAGTATTTAAATAACACTAAAACTGGCAAAATCATTTACATATATTTTCTCATTAGATCCTTAGAACTACCTTGACAGGTAAGCCTGTTATTGCCCCCTTTTTACTGATAACTAAGACAGTTACAAAGCCTACCCAAGGTCACACAGTTCATGTGTCTTTTAAGACATGATTAGAATTTAGAATTCATATGGTAAAGGTAAGGCAAAGTAGCATGAGACATAATAGTGGAAGGAGAGGTAGAGTGTATGTGTGTGTATGAGGATGTTAATTGTAAAATGGATTAAATTAATATATTCAGTAAAGGGGCACACCATGGTCCCCAAATTTTCTATTGTTTTCTTCTTCCTCTAAATTCCAAAAGATTGCAAAAATGATTCTTACTGATACCTGGGAGCATAATGATTTGTCACACTGAAACAGAATATAGGAATGTAAAGTCAGTTATGTGTCAGATACTAAATGATGCCCATCTGATCAAAGAGGCAGTGTTGTAGTGCAGAGAGAGCTTGCTTCTGAATTAGGAAGACCAGAGAGTTGAAGTCTTACCTTAGACTACCTACTAACTATGAGATCTTGGGACATCAAATATGTGTGTCTCTTTGCATAACCTCTTTAAGATGCACTTTGGCATAGTGGATGGAGATGAAGTGTCATAACCAGGACTGACCTTAGTCAAGTCCCATTGACACATTTTGGCCATGGGACCCTAGGACCTACAAGTAGCAGAGAAAGTACCAAACTCCACTGATGGAGGGAATTGCACCACTAGAGAGTTCCCTATCTATTAAAAATTCAGATCTAATCTCAAGTCATCATATTCTTTTCTTGTCAAACAAAAGGGAAACCATTTGGCCATTTTATAGTTATGAACTCTAACCATAAGCAGTTGGAAAAGCTGAATTTTGATAAACAAAGGGAAATCAGAGAAAAAGGTTTTGGATAAATGAAAATATTTGCAAATGTTTGAAAAAGGTGATCTCATAGTAATCAGGGCAAAAAATAAAACTAAATTGCTAACAAGAATGCAGTGAAGAGTTATGGGAAAGCTATGGTGAACTCAGCCAAAAGCATAAAAAAAAGTTTTTATTCATATATTCCATGGGGGTGCACAAGAGAAAATTAAGGATACCAAATTACAGGAATCAAAAAAAAGTTGGCTTGTTGCTGATGCAAAAGTTCCCCACATTATGAAAATACATTTCTAGACTATATTTATGACAGAACTGATGTCATTTTTTTATCCTCTAGATCTCAATGAATGCTTGGTGTTTGGTGCCTGCTCTCAACAATGTGTTAATATGAAAGGGTCATATAAATGTGTGTGTGATCAGAATTACAAGGAAAAGAATAATACCTGCACAGCAAAAGGTAAGGTTATAAATATTATTCTAATGTTACTTTTTTATTTAAAAATCACATCAGGTAATTGGTGAAATGCATCTTAAGCAAATATATTTTCATCTACTTAACTGTAGTTTCATTCTCAAAATGAAAAAAGAAGCCAGATGTTTTTAATACATATTGATAAGTATCTTGTGTTGTCATAATTATTAACTTCAAATAAGATATTATTTTAAAATACCTCTTTCTCAAAAACAGGTTGACTAAAGAAAAAAGTCCTTTGTATTTTAAGCAATGATCAAAAGTAGTTAAAATTTGATATTCTGTTACAAATGTCTTAACACGATGCCTAATCTTAGTGTATATGGGAAATTATTGGGCCACTAGGAAAAGCATTTAGTATTGACAGTACTATCTGTAGAAAAGAATTTTAAATGAGGACTTTAATGGTTTTAGTCCAAATTCAGTATTCTTGCTCTCATTCCTCTTCCCCTTCATTCATAAAAATAGGTTTTCATTAAACACAAAGGTATAGAATTAAAGAGTTTAAAGGAGATATTTATGCTTATCCACAGCTTGTGTCATTCACAAAAAAATACTATGATTAGTGAAATCACATGCATAGTCCCTGACATGATTTGGGAATGGGTTATTATAAATAATTATGCTTCTTCACAAAATTACTCTAATTAAACATATATGTGATTGAATACATTTAGCCCCAAACTGTATGCAAATATATAATGAAATTCCTGGTGCAAGAATGTCTTTAATCAACTTGATCATAATTTGTATGTGACTTACATGAAGTGTCACTTAGCTGTTGTTTCTACTTACCTAGGATCACCTAACTGGCATCCAAAAAAGGATTTGAATCCAGATCTTTCTGACTCTAAATTGAGCACCTAATTATGTCCCACAGCTTTTATGTTGAGCATAAATTAACTTCTGTTAGATTTCTTATAAAGCAATTCAAAATGATTTAATACCTCAAGGTCACCCTCATGCCAATAAATTATGTTTGACTTTCATTGTACAGAAATAAATTGATCAAAGTTCCATACAATAGAATTCCATTTAAGAGAGAATTCAAAATATATTTCTGTGGGCTGCTCAGATTGCTAAGGTAATTTTGATTAGGGGAAAAAAGAACTTTGGATTTCTTAACATAGTATCTGAATCTACTGTCATGAGTACCAAATATTAATAAAGATGAATGTTTAGATGCAACTATTATTTAATAAGAATTGAGATTCTGTGAGTTATACAGAAACATTAAAATAAGTACATTTAAATATGCTATATTGTAATTTAGTGTTTAGAGAAATTGAATATTCTTTCCATGAATGATGCTTTTATGTAAATATGCAAAATTTTGATCAATGATGAATTGATATGTCTATATAGACATTAGAATTCTTAAAACAGGAAAGCTAAGGGAACAGAGTAAAATGACCTGATTTTAAGTAAAGATCCTGTGTTAGCATGAAAATGCCACATAATTGAAAAATAAGATACTTGCCTTTACATTAGTTGAAATTGATTTTATTTTTGTATTTCGTTATAATAATCTCCAGGCTCTGAAGATCAAGTTCTCTACATTTCTAATGACACTGATATCCTGGGTTTTATATATCCATTCAACTACAGTGGCGATCATCAACAAATTTCTCATATTGAACATAATTCAAGGATAACAGGGATGGATGTATATTATCAAAGGGATATGATTATTTGGAGTACTCAGTTTAATCCAGGAGGAATTTTCTACAAAAGGGTCCATGGAAGAGAAAGAAGACAAACTACAAGTGGTTTGATTGTAAGTAGAGAGCTTCAAAATTCTAAAGCTACATATACCCATTTAATAGAAAAAAATAAAAAGCCACCATGAGGAATCATCTGCCTAACAGTTTGTAGCACATTAGAGTTACCCTAGAGAGTACTCAATCAGTAACTAACTGTCCCAAAGTGATGAAAAATAAAAACATGTTCCTGATTACTTAATATTTGCAGCTGTCTGAGGTACATCTCCAGTTATGTGTTTTTTATGTATTTAGGTTTTAGTGGGTGTATTAGAATTTCTAGATACTGAAAAATGACATGAGCCTTTTTGAACATTTCATGAAATTCAAAGCTTACTATTTATGTTTGTTGGTGTGTTGATTTTGATTAAAAAGCTTTGTGTTAGAAAGCCACTAAAAATGTTACAAAACAGCAAGAAAAACCCAAACAAAAACAGTTAGTGCTCCAGTTACTTTCTGATGATTGTGCAAAATCCCTAAGAAGAATGAGTTTCGTAGAGCATCAGACTATATGCTATTCTCCTGACATATGATAGGCATGTTTATTATTGTGGTTACTTCTTTCAAGAAAAAGAAACTACAGTATTTGTTTAGATTTGTCAACACATACTACATCCTTCCTTGTTGCAGGGCATGCCAAGTGATTCTGTATTGTATGATTTGGAGCAACCCAAGAAGAAAATGACAGATTAATACTTATTTTTATGGGGCCTGACCCACTCCCATACTACCAAAAAGTCAAGTTCTATCTCAGCAGGATATAATTCAAACTCTGTGTTAGAAAAACATCCCTGATGTCTTTCTATCTTCAGGCATTATTCTGTCTGTGAGCAGCAAGCAGTGCATTTTGCAATAGTAGTGCCAAAATGATATAAAAGAAGCTGGTACACTACCATAAGAATGGGACCATATTTGCATATGGTACCATAATTGGTAGTAGATAAACAGAAATCAGGCAAGCTAAAGCTCTTTATTTCTTAAGTGAAACAAATGGTATCATTTAAAGAAGGGAAGTTAGAAACTGGAAAGGTCAGTAGGTCAGTGGCTCTGTAGTCAGAGGACCTGGTAGGATGCAAAGTCCACTTCTAAAGTCCACTGCCTAGATGACCTTGGGGATGTCAATGAACTTACCTAAGGCTCATTTTCCTCAAGGGTAAAATGAGGAGGTTGGCCTAAATGACTTCTGAGGGCCATCTACCTCAAGAACTATAATCATATACATTGTTGTTGCTGTTCGGTTTTTTCATTCTTACCCAATTCTTTATGATCCTATTTGGGGTTTTCTTGGCAAACATACTGGAGTGGTTTGCCATTTCCTTCTCTAGTTCATTTCACAGGTAAGGAAACTGAGGCAAACAGGTTTAAGTGACTTGCTCAGGGTTACATAGCTTTTAAGGGTGCTCAGGGAGCTCAGATTTGAACTGAGGAGAATGAGTCTTCCTGATTCTAAGCCTGGCACTCTATCCACTGCCTCACCTAACTGCCCTTGTAATCCTATAAGTACCCAAACCATAATTCTGATCAACATATTTAGAATTTTTAAGTGTTTTGGTTAACAACATATTTGAACACGATATAAAATCATTCAAATTATATATGTTCCTGGTGTAACAAGAAGTCATCTAATCCAATTGTATCAGAAATAAAATAAAAACAGAAGGCATGAAACCATATACAAGAGTCCCTGGAGTACATAGTGACTTAGAAAAGCACACATTAGTATTAACCATTTTTATTTGACTGATTTGATTTATTGTATTTGTTGATTTTATTGATCTATTTTCCTAAGTATTTCAGGAACATATCCTTAATCTCATTTAGGCCCTTGTGAGAATGTTGTGGCCACAATGGAGCCTCTGGAAAATGTATCATACACCTCTCACTTAATCTATTATCTACAGAAATGTAGATAATCCCAGGACTAATTGATAGTGTCATTTTTAAGGGTACAAAGTTCACAGATACTTCAAGAGGCATCCTCATTTCTTTCATCTCTGTTATCTGTAATAATAGCCTATACCTTTATAGTAGGCAATATCTTTAAGGCAGCTGATAACACAATAAATTCTATTAATATACTTAGTAGCCCTTGAGTTAATTAGATTCATATATATCCCCTAATGTTCATTATTATTAATAATCTTGAAATTAATTATACAGTAAAAACTAACACCAATCCTTCCAATCCTGCCTCATGAAAATCCTGATAGTTTATGATCAGTATCCTTTGTAAACAGTCATTCATGTACTTAAAGATCATGACCACATCACAAGATTATTTCCAGAATTTGTGGCCTGGTTCTTTTAACCCTCAAGTCCTGATTTACATTATTATATTTCTTTCAGTTCTCCATGTTTTCTTTTTTTTCATATAGTCCATTAAAAGAAAGTAAAGGCACAGCAAGGGCATAGACTTCATCAAATGCAAAAGTGGATTATTCTTTGTCTTTTGTATTTCAGACTTCTTTGGTAAATGTCCTATTCCACATTGAGAATTTTAATATAAAAAAAAAGTGATGTGAATGTTTTACCTTGTGGGAGTAGAGCATGGATTTTGATTGACTTTCCCAGGAGTGATGTTAGATTTATACTGGATTATTTCTTGTTCTCTGACCCCTAATGTGACCATCAATATCCACTGAAGAGACAGATGGAAAACATTGTGGATCCAGGGTAAAGCTTGGCAACACAGTGGAATTAACTCTGTAGCTATGAGTATAGTATTAAACATATAAATGTGGCCTCCTTGGCCCCATGATTTAGCCAGTTAAGCTAAATGAGTTGATTCATGCTGAGAATGTCTTCTCTTTAAAAGCTCTCCTTGCTATACTTCTAAAATAATATTAATTCATGCTGGTGTTTGCTTCCAAGATCACTTTTAGAATAAAAAATGTTGAAGATGGAAGAAACCTAAGAGATCATTCAGTCCAATTTCATCATTTTACAAATGAGTAAATAGGTTCAGGAATGTTGTGAATTGACTAAAGTATGAAAGCTAATTTTAGGGGCATCAAGTTTTAAAATTAGGGCAGTTTAATTTCTCTATCAGGATCTTAGTTTTTCTTTATCTTTAAAATTGAGGTTTAAACTAGGTTACCTATCTGGTCCTTGTCAGCCATAGCCATCTGTGATTCTAAAAAGATCTGGGGGGCATAAAGAGACGTAAGTCATGCATTCACTGGGCAATTTCTCTGTATTCCTTTAAAATACCATTTACTTTTTGAAAAAGCTTATTATATTTCTCATACTTACTGTCACCCTGTATAAATATTTTTTTTTACCTGAATGATAGAAACTTAGGACCTATTCATGGGGAGTAAAGGAAAACAAAAAACAAAAAACAACTCAATGGTTCCCTAGGCTGAGTCTGATATATCTGATCTGCTAAGTCCCAGAATATAGGATCATGGATAATGAGTAAATGTGGAACTTAGTGCTTCAGTCAATGAAATAAATAATTGCCTGTGCAATAAGAAGATATCTATGTATCATTTCTATCAACTAAATGTATCATGATTCATCCTGAATTTGCAATGGTAAGGGAACATATTGTTTCACAATTCAAAGGAAAAAATAAATCTTAAAAAGTGAAGACCTTTTCTCCAAATGAACTTTATTAGGAGTTATAAGAACAATATTTCACTTCTGGGAATTTGTTAGAAAAATAGGAATACTAATTGTGATTACAAATCTAAATTTCAAATGAAGACCAAGGGTTATTTATAGTTAGAAGTACTTATGAATTTCTACCCCTCTGGGCAATACAAAATGGATGGATTTTTTTCTTTAACAAAATTAAACAAGTTAAAAACTTAAAAGACTGACATGATTCAATCTATATGTAAAACATAATGAGATTTCTGAATTTGAATTTTAGCAGTCAGAACAGAACATGATAACATTATACAACATTTGTAGATACTTTCTGGCAATTTATCATTTCTAGTATGAAGTGGTGTAAAGCAAAGAGCAGGATGGTAAATGCTTTAAAGTAGGTCAGTGCATGGAAAATGCAAATGACTTTGAAAATATAGATTAGATTTTTACCATCATAATGCTAAATATTCCTGAGACAAATTACTTACCTGAACTACCTGATTTTTAGAAACAAAAATGATCATCACCCTCTTCTGTTTTACATATATATTTATATGTATGTGTTTATGTGAATGATGGATATATACATTATATGCCATCATGTATGCATGTATTTGACAATTATATGATGTTTTTGGACATAGAAAGTACTTTATCCATCATGAACTTGGGATATAGTATGAATATTTTAACCCTATTTTATATAGATCAGGGGAAGAAAACCTTATCAAGTGTAAGAGAATTTCTTGTGGTGTTATATCTGACTTGAACCAACAATACTCTCTGCCTGTGTCTAGGCCACATTGCCTCTTGAAAATATTCTATAATTTACAGTACATTAGTTATCTTTATATAAGTACTTTGCTTTAAAAGGAGAAGCAAGCCGTATATGATTCTTGCATTTCATTTACAATTCTGGAAACAATTTATTGATGTGGAGTCAGAGGGCAAAGGTTTATTTGCCAAGCCTTCTCTTTTTAAGTTTTGTGAACTTGGGACAATTCACTTCAGCTCTATATGCCTCAGTTTTCTTCTCTTTTGAAAGGCAATGATGATATTTATACTTCCCTACTTTACTTTTTTGGGGAAAAAAGCAAATGAGATCACATAAAGTCTTTTTTTTCCTATACCATAAAATGAAATATAAATGTATGAGACAGTCATTATATTTTCTATGATCATTTCCCTAGCATTTTCATCATTATTATTAGTTAGATTAGAACTAATAATAATAATTTTAAATTACATTAAACAAAGATAGCAACATTATATTCTTGATCATGGTTTTCTTTTTTCTTTCCTTAAACATTTCCTAGTCTGAAATTCTTGATGAATGGCAAGTATATATTTCTAAGAAATTCAGATATTGGTAATTAATAATAATAATTTTGCATATATACATATATTATATATATATATATATATGACTCTATTGTTTGACAGTGTTATATACATTTGTTATCTCATTTGATCTCCACAGTAGCCCTGTGAAGTAGGTGCTATTTTTACCTCCGTTTTACAGTAGAGGAAATTGAAGTGAAGTTAGGACAAATGAATTGTCCTGGTGCATAAAACTAATTTTTCTAAGCCCCTAAAAATGTCTTTCCATCATTAATCCCCTAAATTAGACTCTTTATGGCTGCCAATAGAATTTCTCCTGAACCACTAATAATTATTTACATTGTGATGAGATTTATAGACCAGTTAGTTTGACATTGTATCATAATGTGATTTGATTGGAATTGATTCAGTAACCTGAAAGTAATTGGTGCTGATAAATACTCATCAGTTGACTACATTGTTATAGCACAGGATCACAGGTTTGTAGTCAAGAAGGATCTCAGAAGACACCTAATCTGACCAGGAAATCGAGGCCCAGGTAGGCTATATCACTTGCCCAAGAACACAAAACTAATATGTCAGAGACAGAATTTGACCCTACATCCTCTGACTCCACAGAGAATGCTCTTTTTCTTTTAACCATACAATTCTTCCTTCCAGTTCAATTTAATCTAACTGAGCACATATTTATATATAACACTGTGGTAGTCACCAGAGTACAAAGACAGATAAGACAGTGTCAGTAAGTTCCCTAAGGAAGCTGACTATTTAATGGGAGGAGGAGAGGCGACACAGGAAAAAGAGATGTGTTAATAAAAAATAGAATGTTAAATTTGAAAAGGAAAATCACTTTAAGCTAACGAGACCGGGAGGGCTACCAGAAGGAATTAACACCCACCTTGAGCTCTGAAGAATTTGAAACAGGCGGCAGGTCATGTAAGGAGGACAGCTTGAGCCAAAAGCATTGGAGGCAAGAAGTACAACGTGAGAATGGGTGATGGGCGTTAGGTCAGTCTGACAGGAATACTAAGTACATGGGGAAGAATGGAATCAAATTGGGCTGGAAATATGGCTGAGACAAAGTTGTGACCTTAAGTTCAAAGATCAGGAATTTTTACTTTACAAAGTAGTCATTTAAGAACTATCTTGTTGGGGTTTTTTGTTTGTTTTGTTTTTTAAACCCTTACATTCTGTCTTGGAGTCAATACAGTGTATGGCAGAAGAATGGTAAGGGCTAGGCAATGGGGGCTAAGTGACTTGTCCAGGGTCACACAGCTGAGAAGCATCTGAGGTCAGAGTTGAACCTAGGACCTTCCATCTCTAGGCCTGAGTGAGCTACCCAGCTGCCCCCAGAACTATCTTGTTTTATAATTGTAGACCCAACAACAAGCAGAGGGGGCAAAGGATAAAATGCTTCATGATTTATTGATCCTCCCAGATGCTAATATATCTTAGCAATGACTATTAAAAAAAAAACTGGTCACTTTAGGTGGGAGTGGGGGAATTGAAGCTTTCTTAGTAAAGGAATGATATAATAGTGGCACTTAGAAAGAAAGTGCAGGCAATAATGTAAATAATTGGGTGGGGTTGGGCTAGCTTAGAATGGGAAGAAATATTAAAAGCCATTTAGAAGTGGCAGATAGGTGGCTTCAATGGATCAAGATCTATACCTAAAGGGGGCAGCTGGGTAGCTCAGTAGATTGAGAGTCAGGCCTAGAGATGGTGGGGGGGGGTTCTAGATTAAAATCTGACCTCAGACACTTCCCAGTTGTGTGACCCTGGGCAAGTCACTTAACCCCCGTTGCCTAGTCCTTACCACTCTTCTGCCTTGTAAACAGTAAAGTATTGATTCTAAGACAGACATTAAGCCTTTTAAAAAAAAAGTCAATTAGAGGCAAGGCAGAAAAAAATTAGAGAATGAAGAAGAATAGTGGTTGAGGAAGTTGGAAATGAGTAGACAGGTACAAGGATGATTTTGAAGTAGAATGGGCAATTGTTAGCAACTGATTACATGTTAAGGCTAAAGACAATAGAAAAAGCAAAGGTGAATCCAAGGTTTCAAGAAATATCAAGAAAAACAAAACAGATGTTAGGTAGAAGGGAAAACTTTGGATGAGAGAAATAAGTTCAGGTTTAGAAGGTTCCATATTGGTCACGGAAATAAAGCTTCATTAAAGTATTTGCACCAAGACTAAAATCAAAAGAACCTGAATTCAAATGTAGCCTCTGACTTTCACTACCTGAGTAGCCTTGGATAGTTACTGACCCTCCTGGAGCTTCAGTTTTTTCATCTGTATAATTAGGAAATTGGTCTAAAAGAGATCCTTTTTAGGTCTATAACTTTCATCTCCATGAAACTCATAAACTATCATTTCAAATGAAATAACATGTAAAGTGCTTTGCAAACCTTAACGTGTTATGCAATTTAAGCAAGAAGGGGGGAAGGGAATAAAAATTTCTATAGTACCTACTATGTGTCAGACACTATGCTAAGTAAGCATTTTGAAAATATTACTTCCTTTAATCTTTAAAACAATTCTGGGAGGTAGGTACTATTATTATAAAACAGGTGAAAGTAATGCCATACTTCCCACTGCTGTAGAAATTGATAATTATATAGCACAGCATTCCAAAGAAGCCATCAATGAGCATGTAGGTAGCTCAGGGGATAGTGACCTGAGTTTGGAGAAGGGAGGTCATGGGTCCAAATCTGACCTCAGAAAACTTCCTAACAGTATAACTATGGCAAGTCACTTAACCCCAATTGCCTAATCAGTACTGCTCTTCTGCCAATATTAAGTATTGGTTCTAAGACAGCAGGTCAAAGTTTTAAAGTAAGAAACAGAGGAAGGTTCCATGGTTCCATGTTGTGGATCAATGGCAATAGTAGCATCAGCTTCTCCCATCAAGTTTAAAGTGAAGCTAATATATCTGTCTTGTTTTCAGATACATTTAAAGTTAAGTATAGGGGAGCCTCATTCTTTAGGGACGCTAATTATCCCAATGCCACCAAAAATGTGTGTTTGGAATAAATGGAAGTAGCCTGAGAAAGATCATCACTGAGAGCTGTCGGCACACTCACAATGAGCCTCACCACTCCACTTCAGTCTTTCAAAGACTTTAAACATGTACTTATTTAAATGAAGCCAGAACACAGGAACTTCATCACTTCCTTGTCACCTTAAGTTGAAAGAATGTAATGCAAGGAAATGAGGGAGATAGTAAATAAAGCATATTGGCTCTCTATGGCTATATTAGTCAGTCAAGCATTTGTTTACTGTTTACTATTTGAGATTCAGAAAAAGAGCATGGATTCGAACAGATAACCTAGTCTCAAATTGGGTCCACTCTTTCTTAGGTTGTTATTGTTGTTGTTGAATTCATCATATAGATCAGTGGCTCTGTAGACTAGCTTCTCCCTACTACTCCTCTATGCCAATGAAACAGGAATCTTATTGGTTCTTTGCCTGAGTAAGATGCCATTATTGCAGTTACAAAACTATGCTCTTTAGGGGAAATTGAAACTCTCAATGGAAAATACATTGCATTTGAGAAAGTTTGATTTCTTTGGTTTGAATTTTTAATAGCCCATACTCAGTGGGGAGATTCTTATAGCAATCGATAAGTGATTCACAGGCTATAATTTGAGAAACATATTTTTGTTAGTAAACAATCCTTTTGAAAGAGTCTCGTTGACTTTTTATCTAGTAATTTGAGGCAGTTATGGTCTCAACTGAATAAGTGTTTGGCCAGTATGTAGATATGGCCTCTCTCCCACCTTTGTATTCTTTATTATCTTACAAGACATCCACCAAGAAAATAACGCAAAAGTATTTTTTTCCTCCTTGACATAGTGATAACCCTTAATCTCCACCCCTCTCTTTCCCATGCTATAGCTAGGACTCTAAGAAAAATTCTGGGGCCATTTCTTCACTACTTTGAATTGACATTCTTTGTATTCCTTTTATTAAGGTTCTTTTGTCATCTACCTTCCTATTTCTATTTGCTTTGGCATTTCTGTTGTTCCTTTGACTAATAAATTGCTATAACAATTTTTTTAGTATAAAACCTTTAGACACTTTTAAAAGGAACACTCAAAAACATTTTTCTGGGTGTGATACAGGATGCAGTTCCATGACTGCAGTGCATATAAACTTACCCTAAATATTGTAGGATAATATCTCTCTGCATCATTTTTTAAGCTTACATATTTTCTTCTACAAACCTATCTGAAAAGTGATGTATGTGTTAATTGTTTTCCTAGGCAATTTTTGGCACTTTAGTAGAATAATTGAATTTTAAAAATATTTAAAGGTTTGTTTAGTCTTTAATTGAAATCCAGATTTTTTTGTGCCAAAATTTTAAAGTCTTCAGGTAATAAAGCTCCATCTTTAATCTATAGGGCCTTCCAGTGCCAAAGTATGAAAATAAATGAGGAACCCTATCATCTTCCTAGGTAACTGTAATCCTACGAATAATGCTTCTGTTTATTGACTTTTAGCAAAAAGCTTTATAGCAAGTTGCATACAAAGTTATATTCAAATAAGTGGTATATATTATAAAGGGACTCCTTGTAATAAGGTATAATAAGTAGCAAAACACTTTTACAGGTAATACTTCAAAAGATACTTAGGGGTCAATGATTATTTAATGTTTTTATATAAAACAAAAATTGTAATAAATATGATTGTATGAGGGACCAAAAAGTAAAATCCATGCAGTTTGCAAATACTGCAATATTTTAACATTTCTTCTGTCCCAAATATAATCTGATCATTTTTTCTTATATAGATCAATTAATCTAACATAAAAAATATTCTAAGGTACACAATTGAATATCACTGATGGCTAACATGTGATGAGATTATGTTGGAGACTCATGGAGTAGATAAAGAATGACCATTGGAAAAAGAATCCCTACTATGTCTCATCCGGCAAGTAGTTAGAGTTTCCTTGGAGATCTCCATGGAGGGAGAATTTACTACCTCCCAAGAAAGCTGATTGCACTTTTCCTATAAGACTTTCCTTATATCAAACTTCAGTTTGCCCAATTGCCACCTCCACTCAAAGCTCCTAGTTCTGTCATCCAGGTCCCACTTCAACCACATCAATCAGTCAATCAATCAACATTTATTAAGGGTTGACTATGTGCCAGACACTGGAATAAACACTAAGGATATAAAAAGGAGGCAAAAGATAGTCACTGACTCTCAAGAAACTAACAAATTATCTATATATAGGATAAATAGGAAATAAATAAGAAAGGAAATAAAGCACTACAATTTTTTTTTTTAAAAAGGATTGGAAAAGGCTTCTTATATATAAAAGACAAGATTCTAGTTAGAACTTAGAGGGAGCCAGGTAAGCCAGTCCACAGAGATGGGGAGGGAAAGCATTCCAGGCAGGGAGGGAGAGCCAGAAAAAAATGTTTAAAGCAGAAAGATGGAGTTTGGGATTTACTTATATATACCCCCATGTCAATGGATCTAAGAGTCCAGTAGTATATATAGCTTAGATGTTTCACTTTTTAGCAGAGGCCCCTTTAGGACTAATCCATCATTTCTATGCTAATAGCTGTGGTGAGATTTTTGTGGTAATGCTGAGTAATCCACACGTAAATAAAAGAATTAGTATCAAATTTTGTGTGAAGTTGTGAAAAACTGCAAGTGATATGTTTGTCATTTTCAAAGAAGTGTGTGATAATAAGGTAATCTCAAGAGTAAGAGGTTTGGGGGTTTTGGTTTTGGCTCTTTTTTTTTTTTTGGAACCATGCCTAAAGGTTCACAAAACTTTTCATATTCTTTGACCCAACAATACCACTGTAGGTTTGAAACCCAAAGAAATCAAAGATAGGGAGGAAATAGCAATTCTTTTTGTGGGAGCAAACTAGAAACTCAAGGAATATATGTCAATTGTGGAAGGGTTGAATAAGTTGTGGTAGGTGAGTGTAATGGTATACTATTGTACCATAAGAAATGATGAAGAGGATGAGCACAAAAAGAAAAATGAAAAGACCTTTATGAAGTGGTGCAGAGTGAAGTGAGCAGAACCAGGAAAATGTTGTATACAGTAACAACAATAAAGTATGATGACAAATTTTAAATAACTTAACTCAGCAATTTGAGCATCCAAGATAACTTCAAGAGACTCCTGATGAAAAAGGCTTTCTATTACCATAAATGGACATAACTGACAGAGTCTGAATTCAGATTGAAGCATACTATTTTTCTCTTTATTTCCTCCATGAATTTTTCTCTAGTGTGAGTGATGTATGTTTTCTTTTACAACATGAAGAACATGAAAATATGTATTGTATCATCATACATCTGCAACCTATATCTTATTACTTGCCATCTTGGGTAGAGTGTCAGCAGGAGGAGTGAAAGGGAAGAAAGAGAACATGGATCACAAAATGTCAGAAAATGATTATTAAAAATTACATAGACATGTAATGTAAAAATATAAAAATAAAAATGTTTTAAAAGGTAAAAGTTTTTTGCTAACTCAAAAGAATTAAAATAAGTAGCAAAAATCTCTGTAATGAGGCAGAAATTACCTAAGCATTCTCAAATAGAACAGATGGCTAAGTTGAAAAGACAGGTGGACTGGGTCATTCAAAAAAGTAAGATAGTGGCCAAAGAGTTAAATGTAGATAAATATACAGGCTCCTGATAAAAGAAAACTTGAACAAGAGAAAAGTTTTTGCAAGGACTGCGCCATGCATTTTGATTGAATAAACTGAAACAGCAGAACCTTGGCATTTGCCTTGACCTTTGAATCTGGATCATCGGCATTTTTGAGGAAAATACAAATTGCTGATGAAAAGTCATGTTTTCTGTGTGACCTGGAAGCAATAAAGTAACATCAGAGCCTGCAGTTTGGATGGACTCATTCTCCTACATACAGAAATAAATATGCTAAAATCCCTAGTCAAGGCAATGCTTATTTTAAAAAAATAATGAAATTGATTTAAAATTTACATCCAAAGTGTAAGCTATACATCAGGATGATAATGAAGACATGCTGAAGCATTTCAAAAATTCTGGATGATGTAAAGTTAGTAAACTACAGCTTAGTGACTTGATTCTTTACTATAATCATATTCTTCCTCACAACCCACTTTCTAAGAAACCCTTTCTGACCCAAACTGATAATACCTGCTATGATCATCCATGTTATTCACTAGATTTAATTTCAATAATATTTCAGAAAATCAAATCTACCTTCAAAGAATGAAGATTAACAGCCATCATAGAATTCAAAAGAATATGCCTCAGGCTCTAATTCCAGGCAATTCCAAAAGAAGAGTTTCAAAGTCTTTTGAGAGATGCAATTGGAATAAATTCAAGGTCTCTTTGGAGCTTTGAAGAAGCCCTAATTCACTAGAGCAGTTAAATTCTGATATGTTTGTTTTCAAAATAAAAACAATTATCCCTATTTTTAATTTTAAAAATTGTATGCATAAAATGTCATTGTAGTTCTAGCCAGGAACATTATATCAAATCTAATAAATAGATGCAGATTAATTAAATTCTGATTTTTGGAAGTTTTACTGTAATTTAAGCTTTGCTTGTCCTTTATTATTAAGTTTAAATCTAAAAGCATAATGTAAAACAACTATGTAAACATAAAATACTTCCATGATACTCCTGCACTTAAAATTCAAATAGAGACAGCAGGGTAGCTGTGTCAAAGCCAATATCAAAACCTGAGAGATGGGGAAGAGTATCTTAGTTTAGAAGGGTAATGCAAACCCTGTTGGCAGGGTTAATCTGACAGCAGGACTCTTAGTGGTGCCACTAGGTTCAACTAAATGTAGTTTTAAGCTCTCTAGAATGGCAGATACTTTTTCAGGCTAAAAGGGTTTTTTTAATATAAATTTGCATGTAATGTCACTTTCATTTCAGAGAATTATAGCTCTTCTAAAAATAGTTTAAGTAGTTCAACAACTGCACTGTCATCTTTTTCTGTAGTACCTGGACCCGTGGCATTTTAGATTTGAGAAAGATACTTCATCCAATAATAGTTAGGTTCTTGAAACATAAAAATGCTGTCATCCCTTTATAAAATGATAAGGAAACAAAATAAATCGGCTATTCAGGGACGTTGAAAGCAGAGTTCATAAATTTGGAGATATACACTCATATAAATGCATACATATATGTGTATATATGTGTGTATGTGAATATAGTTGTGTATATATGCCTGCACATATAAACACTAATGTCCATACATATAATAGGCTAATATGTGGCTGAAATATGTTAATATTGAAGTTTTTACCCACTCCCACCCCAAGCCTTCTTTTCTCCCGGTCAAACATTTCCAGTTCATTCAGGTGAGTCTTGTATGGCATGACCTCCATCCCTTCCCAGTTGAACTCCAGTTTGCAAATATCATTCCTCAAACATGGCACTCGGAATGACAACAAAAAAAAAATATACTCCATTTGTAGTCTGATATGGACTGAGTAGAGCATGACTCTTGCCTCCTTTTATGTGGATGGTGAATGTTAATGTAAACTAAATTTAGTTTTATTTTTCTTTTACATTAATATAATACTGTTGATATATGTTGAATTTGAGTTCATTTAAAAGCTTTGGATCTTTTTTTTTAACAACAGTAGGCTTTCCAGTTATACTTTATATCCTCAAAAAATTGACTAAGCTATTCCTAGTGTAAGAAGACCCTGCCCCTCTAGAGTGGTGTTTAGGCTGGCCTAACATATGATAGTGATAGACCTGTGTCTTTTTAGCAGAAAGGAGACTAAGAAATCTAGATAAGACCATTTCTGCTGAAGGAACCTTACAACCCTTATTTGTATGCATTTGAGTTTCCTTATTGTATATGATATTCAGCCATAGAACAGCAATAAAATTCTAATTTTTTTAAATGAACCTTTTTTCCTGAAGAAAATTTTAGGTCATTAAAGGAACTTTACAATTTTCTGGAGACAATACAATCTGCTCTCTTCCTATTTAATACTATGCCCAACTCACTAATAATTTGCTTTGCTTAAGAAATGTTATGTCTTAGGATGGATAAAATGCCAGATCTAGAGTTAGAAAGAACTGAGTTTAACTCTGTTCTCAAATACCCTACGTCAGTGACCCTGGGCAAGTCACTTCACCCTGCTTGACTCAATTTCCTCATCTTTAAAATGAGCTACAGAAGAAAATGACAAACCAGCCCAGTATCTCTGCCACAGAAACCCCAAAAGGAGCCATAGAGTCAAACATGACTGAAAATAACTAATAACAAAGGATTTATTTACTGATAAATGAGCTCTATAGGTGGTTTATTTACCTGAAAGTTTGTCAAACTATGGCCCATAGGCCAAATACACTATGATCTATAAACTAAAGATGGTTTTTATACAAAAATTTAAATAATTCCTAGTTGTCAGGTTCTGCAAATAACAGGCAGCCCTCTGAATTTGGCACTAACACTGTAGTTGGCCAACTCTTGATTTAGCTGCATGTCATAATCTGGACAATAGGCATTCTTCATTCACTTGGTTGTTCCTTCATGGATGGTTAGGCAACTTACTTTCAAGTGGTTCCATCTCTCAACCAAAAATCTCTAGTCTTCTGAGGCTTGATGGAACAAATACAAAGTAATCTATAGGAAGGAACATGTTGGAGGACCTCACTATAGGAAATCCCTCTTCAACTTTGAGCTACCTTTGGCGAGAATGTCCTCATGTTTTATGTTTCACCTGATATGAATCATGCCAGGCTTATCTGACATGGTTATCTCTGTTGTCATATCTTTAAAGGAATTGTGAATCATTTCAGCATATATATATGCATATATATATGATCAATAATGTGTCAGAAAGGAATTCTTAAGGTGAAATTTTGCTCTACCAAATCAAATATATTTTTATAATCAATGAGCAAGTATGGTGAGGTCTTTGATTTTCTGCAGATTTCAACCAACTGTGTAATGACAAAGAAGTTGCATACAGTAGGTTATTATAGGCAAAAACCTTCCTGATCCCCACTAATTCCTTGTTGTCAATGAGCATGTCATTTATTCTCAGGAAAGTTTTATATAAATGGGAAAGTGGGGACATATGTTACCATTTATTGATTTGTTGATAACCTTTTTTGTGATATTTGCAAAGTCTTAGACTTTTCTTTGCCTTTGGTGATTCTCCTTCACCTTCAAGATAGCTTTTGAATCAATTCCATGATACCTTTCCAATTGTGTTGCCTCCAGCAATAATTTTTTTCTAGAACTATGACTTTTCTTTGACCATTGAAGTAGGAACTCACATTTAGAATGTTAGCAACTAAATAAAATTTTATAATTTATACTATCATCTTCCTTCTATGCTCCTCTATTATCCCTTCTTCAGAAATACAGAAAACTCTATAAGCCTGAACACTTTTTTTGAGATATTGTTTGTTCCATGATCTTTCAACCATAATGCATGATTCATCACCAAATTATCAACATCCTGATGATTATCCTCTTTGTATATGGTAAGGTTGGTCCTCAGAAATTAGACTCAGTCTTTTTCTAGGAATACACTTGAAACATTCAATGCATGAAAAAATCTGTTAAAACTTTCATTCTTCTGGCATGGACAATGAAAACCCAACATTAATGCCACGTCATACAAAAACATCAAAGGGAAATTTTGTGTTAAGAATCTTCATTGGGGAAGCTGGGTAGCTCAGTGAATTGAGAGCCAGGCCTAGAGATGGAAGGTCCTGGGCTCAAATCTGGCCTCAGACACTCCCCAACTGTGTGACCCTTGGCAAGTCATTTCCCCCCTGGGCAAGTTGACCCCAATTGCCTAGCCCTTACCACTCTTCTGCCTTGGAACCCATACAAAGTATTGATTCCAAGATGGAAGGTAAACATTAAAAAAAATATTATCATGTAATACTAAAGAGAATTAAAAATTAGTCTCACTCAGAAAGCAGAGACACATGTTGAGTGTAAGGAGCAACATATACAAAATAAGGAAACTACAAAGAACTCTGGCAAAGAAGATATCAAAGTAATGTACAATTGAAGAAGAGAAAGGGTTATCATGTGTAACACTGAGGAAAAAAATTATGGATAGCCTATTCCCTTTACTGGTGACCTCATGATATTAAGAAGTAAAGAAGGCACCCAGAAGATTATAGATACCCCAAAGTAAACTTATTCAATAATTCAATTAAATAAATATTTATTAAGTACCTACTATGTGCAAGGTATTGAACTAAGTGCTGGGGATACAAATAAGGAGGAGAGGCAGTCCATACCCTCAAGGAGCTTGCAATTTAATGGAAGAAAACAATACACTAACGGAAACTTGAAAAGTTGGGATGGAGGAAGCCCACCCATCATGTAACTCTGTGGAGTGGAACTCAAGCAGAATGGCTGATGGAGAATGATGGGCAAGATTAAAGGTGTTTGAAACTTCATCTTGGGAAGAAACATGCAAATCCAAAAAAATCTAGCTGGGTGGCTCAGTGGATTGAGAGTCAGGTCCAGAGATGGGAGGTCCTAGGTTCAAATCTGGACTCAAACACTTCAAGCTGTGTGACCCTGGGCAAGTCACTTGACCCCCATTGCCTAGCCCTTACCACTCTTCTGCCTTAAAATCAATTGGTAAGAAGATTGGCAAGGGTTTAAAAAAAATCAGCACATGCGTTTGTGTATATGTTCTCAAGGAAGGTATTTTGAACAAGGATGAGATATATAAGTTGATCAAGATTTTAAACATTGAATACACAAAAATATATGGCAAAAATGACTGTAAAACGTCATTGAGAGTTGCATCCTTAACAATGTCAGCCTTTTAATTAGTGGTCTCAGGACCCTGAAACTGATCTTCGCATTCTTTTAATCTTTACCTTTTATACAGTGACTTTATCTAGCTTCCCATTATATGATCTTTCTTAAAATGACTTTTTTCATGTTTCTTTTTTCATAGTTATTAAATGTAAATACACTTCCACTATGTTTTTTTTCCAGTTAGCTTTTTTTAAATATCAAAATAAACCCTATTTCTTCAGAGGAATTTATTTTGTAGCCTAATCATTCATGTCTTTATTACATTAAATGTTTGTTATAACAAGATGGACATAGACATATACATATTGCATGATAGCACATGTATATGCCATATTATTCTCTGTCATCTTGGAGAAGAAGAGCCTATGGATTGCAAAATATTGGAAACTAATTATTAAACATTGAATTTACATGTAATTGGGGAAGATATTTAAAAAGAAGCATTAAGATTTCATTTTCCCATGTAAATATACTTTTGATTTTTTTTAGTTGTTTATTTTCAAAATGAGATTCTAGCATGAAAAGATCCTCCTAAAGTTTTATATATGGTTCTAGAACTTTATTTCCATATCCAATTATATTACTTACTGGTAAAACTTGTAGTCTACCTTGTACCCATCTTCTGCTCTTCACAACCTCAAGACGATCACTTCTAGTGACTTTATAGACAGCAACCATGGATTACATAAAAGGAAGGAGTCTAAGGGTGGAAAAAGCAGGACACAAAGCAGAGAAAGAATTGATTTTTTTAAGTAATCGACTTAAAGAATAAAGAATGTTTGATGTTGAAATTTGATACCAAGCAATTCTGCAACTGGGACCAGTTGCTAGAAAACAGTTTGTATTTTTTAGTTGTTTGTATTTTTTAAATGAAATTCTAGCTTGAAAGTATCATCCAATTGTTTAATATAGTGGACAGGAATCAAAAGAACTTTGTTCAACTTTTGACAACTAGTGACTTACCTATATTTAGGCAAATTCCTTAATTATTTTATATGTCTTTAGAGAAATTTTGAGAATCATCTCTTTCATAAGATTGTTAAAAGTCTGATTGCTTGGATAGTCCATGATCAATAAAAATTAGAGGAAATTCCATGATGAGTGGAGTGCCTGAAATTTAGTGGAAATAATGTTGATGGTAATAATGAAGTTGACAGTATACATTTCCACTTCTGAAGGAACAATAAGAACTTCTATTTACAAATAGTGATTTATGACTTATATTGCATATTTTATACTAATCTCTCATTTACCATGATCTTAGGCAAAACACTTAATCTCTCCCTGGCTTTATTTCATCATCTTGAAAATTGTCAAGCAAGTTCTCAGGTGGCAAGTCTGAAAGGGTAAAAAAAAAAATAGGAACCATGAGGAAAAAGTTATGGAAAGGAAAGATGGTCCCTAGTGCCTTACCGTCAGAGCTAGAAGAAAACTTCATATAGCAAGAACTGTTTTATCCAATATTCTGTCAACCAACCTACCTTTCTATTCACTACTGCTTTGGCTTATCTACAATATAGGAATAATTGTGCAATATCTCTGAACAAGACACTCAATATCTGACCTTAGAATATTTTCACTGGCTGGACCTCCATGCCTGGAATTCTCTACCTCCTCATCTCCTGACTCCTCTTTGAGTTCCTTGTAGTTCCAGATAAAGTCCTACTCTACAGGAAACCTTTATTGATTTCCTTTAATAGGGGAAAACATATTCACAAACACACACACAGAAAATATAAATATTTCATGTATATATGTATCTGTGTATGCATATATGTATATGTGTGAGCATGTATATCTCTATATAAAATTCTTATTTTTACATTTTTATTACTTTCTTCCAATAGATATGAGCTTCTTGAGTGTAGAGAAAATCTTTACCTATCTTTGTTTCCCTGGAACTTAAAGAATATTTATTGATTGATCTACTGATAATAATGATCTTGAGTTACTATCTGAATCACAAAAGATTAAAATGATTAGATGAAAAATAGAATTTAGACATCATCTATTGATTCCATTAAATAATCATCTGTATTACCTACTTGGCTTATGGTTAACCATCCTCTTCCCTACATGCTTCTAGTCTTAGAGAAATGACTTGCAAAATATTTTATTCTACTTTCAAATAACCATATTTTTAAAAATAGTTTTACCCTTATTAAGTCAAAGTCTGCCTCCATAGATCTTATATTCATTGATGCTAGATTCAATCCCTCTTCTATATTAGAGTCCAAAAATCTTTGAAGGAAGCTATTACTTTTTATCCCTAAATTTCTTCCTACAAAGGCTAAACACTCTATTCCTTCAATTTGCCATTTTTTTTAATCCTCTGTCCATCCATGGCTATTTCTATCTATATAAATTATCCTTTATTAAGTTAAAATTAAAATGAATAAATATTAAAATTAAAAGCAAATTGCCAATTTTATTTAAAAATTCACTTAAACCAAATTGTACTTATCTTATACTTCTATATTTGATGTTTTTGAGCTTAATGAAAGCCTACAATTTTAACAGCATTACCTGTCATGATAGATTAGTTAATTATTATAGGCTTCTAAGATCTTTTTGGATGCTAATGATTTACTCAATTATCATGTATTCATTAGCTATTCCAGTTTCATATAATCAGGATGCCCTTCATGTCTTCATTCAATGAATCAATTTGCCAATCACTTATTAAGAGCATACCGGGCAGTTTACTAGCCTTAAGAGATACAGCATCAAAATTAAACTCCTCCCTTCAAGGGGCTTCCATTTAAAAGTGGAAGATAACATGCATAATTATATATAATATAAGTTGGAGGAAAGAGACTCTAGCATTTAGAGTTAAAAGAAAAGGCCTTTAATAGGAGGTAGCACTTGAACTGAGTTTTGAAGGAAACTAGAGATTATAAGAAGTAGAGATTAGGGAAGGGTTCATGACAGCTCTGGAGTTTAGAAAAGACAAACATGGAAACTGACAATGGAATGCCACTGATTATGTGCAGGCACTATACTAAACACTAGGGATCCTTAAAGAGGCAAATGACAGTCCCTGCCTTCATAGAGTTTACAATCTAATAGAGAGGCTACACACAACCAAATATATACAAAGTAAGGTGTATAAAGAATTAATAGTAAATAATTAATATAATAAAATTAGCAAAATAATTAATAGGCACTAGAAGGGTTGGGAAAGACATAGTGTAAAAGATGATGTCTTAGTTGGGAGTTAAAGAAAGCCAGGGGTGTCAATAGACTAAGCTGAGGAGGTAGAGCATTCCAGAGAATAACCAGAGAAATTGCCTAGAGCCAAGAGACAGAGTGTCTCATACATGGAACAGTGAGAGGACCAGGAACACTGTATCAAACAGTATATGGAAGACTGGAAAGGTTGGAAAGGATTAGGTTATGACATGCTTTGAATGTCAAGCAGAACTGAAGGCAATATGGAACCACTAGAGTTTACTGAGTAAAGAGGATAATACAGTTTGAACCATACTTTGGTAGGTGAATAGAAAATGGATTGGAGGAAGGAGAGATCTGAGCCTATCAAACCCACAGATGAAGAACAGCAAGAATATCAGGTTATCTAAAAGATAGAGTGCATGAAAGAAAAAAAGCATGATAACCCTTGGGGGAGAAAAAAAGTTAGAGCCAACTCTGAGGGGCTAAAAATACCTAACAGAGTAACTTGCATTTTGTCTTAGAGATAGTAGGGATACCCTGGAATTTATTGAGCAAGGGGAGTGAGATGATCAAATATAATTCAGCAACATTAATTTGGCAATCATGTAAGAGATGGATTAGAAAGGAAAGACACTAGAGGCAATAAAACAAATTTGGAGGCTTTTGCAATAGTTTACCCAAGGGGTGATTACAACTCTTAATAGAATCATGGTTATCTGAGTGGAAAGAAGGTTATGGATGTGATTATTTATTTTTATTATTAGAACCAACACATTTTAACAACTGGTTAGCTAAGTAGGGTGAGAAGAGTGAGAAGTTAAAGATAATTTTGAGTTTACAAACTTGTGTGACGTGAAGGATAGGAGTGATCTTGACATAAATAGAGTTGGGAAAGAGGTTATATATCTCTTCTCTGAGATCTTTTTCTTTTGAAGAGATTAAATTCTCCATTTGTGTTATACCCTTAAAACTTCTTAAACCAACTTTTGGTGGTATTGTGTTATATTTACTATTAAATGTTAAACTATTTGACTTGTTTATTAGCTGTAATGATAAATTAATATAAATTAGTAAATAATTCCAAGATTGTTCTCAAATTTATTCTCAGTTCTTTTCTTACATAATTTCATGAATGCCTCCTCTATTTTATTCTTTCTTATTTCATCCTTGTTTTTATCTGAAGTATCTAGGGGCAGTTTTGTTTGGGTCCCTTTTTCTCTACCTTTTCATTTTCAGTTTAAAATCACTCAAAAATACATCTCTGACTAAATATTTTCTTTCCACTGTCTATAAAATATACTCTACTTCTTGTCTATCACATCAGTATCTTAAACAAGACAAGCAAATGCCATTCTTTTACATGACCTGGGTTTAATCAACTTTTTATTTAGTAAGAGATAGTTAAATGGCATAATGGATAGAATTTCTGGATCTGTTATCAGGAAGACTTGAGTTCAAATCCATCCTCTGACATTTATTTTCTGTGTAACCCTTTGGAGATAACTTAACCTCTATCTGCCTCAATATCATCAAAGGTAAATGGGGAAAAGAATAACATTTATCTACAAGAGTTTAAATGAAATAACATCTGTATTTTATGTTGTTTTTTAAGCATTAACTTGAAATTACATAACTTCTAGGTAACTATTATATTAATGCTGAGCTTTACTCACCATATCTTATTTTCTCTTCTGACATTCAAATCGTTAATGGAAAAATAGTACAAAATATTGCCAGTGCATGATCATATAACTTTTGATTTTATTTCTTTATCTTCAATATTGCTTACAAATACTTTATATATTTCTCTTTACTGTATTATCTGTTCACATTTGAATGAGCTAAATTGAGTTTTTTGGATGGAATTTGCCAGATTCTTTATCAAGTTCCAAAATCACACCAATGAAAACAATATGCTTCAAAATTCACTGTTAGGTATAAATATATATGCCCCCTTTCATAACATCAAGTACCAACTCTTACATGTAGGAGTACCTTTATTTATTTTGTGCCTTTTAGTTCCTAGAACCTCAAATAATTTAACCAGTCCATGAAGTGTTTATTAATCATCTCATGTTTCAGACTCTAGGTGTTGAGGATACAAGTACAAAGAATGAAACAGTAGCTACTAACAAAGAGAACTCATTAAAATGATGTAGACAGCATACATTTAAAAATGTACATATAAGTATATACAGCATAAATATAAAAGGAATATATATGTAATAGTTCAATACAATCTAGTTTGGGAGAAAGGGACCCTGCAGTTAAAGAAGATCAGTAAAGACTTCAAGCAGAAAATGCTTAAGCTTTGTTGGAAAAAAGAAATGGAACTCTGAGGTAGAAGTAGGGAAGAAAGGAATTCTAGGAAGAATACATGAAAATTCATGGATACTGGAGATGGAATGTTTTTGTTAGTAACAGAGAAAATTACTTTTGGTCCTTCACATAGTTTAGGAAGAGAAGTAAAATCTAATGAAGCTGGAAAATATAGGTTGAGAAAACTAAACACAGGAATTTATATTTTATCCTTTATGCAAAAGGAAACCACTGAAGTTGATTGATTGATTCATAATTTATTCAATAAACACTATACAAACAATATTTTGTTCAAAGCTAGAGGAGGATGTGAAAAGTTTAGATAAGATGTGGCCCCTACTTTCATTGTCTAGTAAGGAAATTAAATACAAAAAAAAAATAAGGTAATAGATTAAATTCATCAGAGAGTTGCAAAACAAATTGGTTGGCTTGTAAGATCTGAAAGGGAAAAGGTAAGAATTAAGAGATGGTGAAGAGAAGGAATGAAGACCTAATATCTAAATTGGACTTTAAAGGATAGTTAAAACTTCATGAAGTGAAGAGAACAGGAAAGGATGCCCTAGATTGAAAAAAAAAAACAAAAAAACAGGATATGCAAAGACACAGAGAAGAGAAAGAATAAAGAATATTCAAAGAGATGAGAGGGATCCCAGCCTGACTAAAATGTAGAGTTGCAAAGAAGACAAGAACATGAGGCATAGAAAACAAACAAATTAATAAATAGATGAATGAATGAATGAATGAATGAACAAACAAATGAATGAATGGATAACTAAATAAAAACACAAAAAGATGGTTGTCCTTGAATGTCAGTTAAAGAAATTAAACTTTACTTGGTAGATGATAATGATCTATTAAAGTTTTTTGTGGGGAATGGGGTAATGTGAAAAGTGACATAACCATGTGAGTTCTGCATAAGGAAGAAGCTTTATGTGAAATGGGTTATATATATGGGAGATACTGGATGAGGGAAACCTGTCCTATTTAACATAATAGACCTGGTGAAAGGTAATGAAAACGTGTACTCAAATTGCAAAAATGGCAATGGAGTACACAATATAGAGAGAAATTTACAAGATATTGCCCAGATGAAATTGATTCAGTTTGGTAACTGAGACATCGGAGAAAAGAACCAAATTTTCCTCTAAGGTTTTGAAAGTAGAAGTGTGTTGTCAGTGGCATAAATACTAAAACAATCACAACTCTAAAAAAAAAAGGCAATAACACCCCCCCCAAAAGCTTTTATTTACTGCCCTTGATATTACCAGACTTCAGAAGACACTGATTTTTTTGGTTTTGTTTTTCCTTTCCTTTCTCTCATCATTTTCTCCAAAAGCTAAACAGCTGGCGTTAGCTTTGATTCTTTGCTGGCTTTTCAGTATCTGTTTCCTGACAACTTTAACAGATTATTTCTTCCATTGTGTATAGAAATTAGAAACACTTCATTTAATCTAACAAGCTAGAGTGTAGAAAATCATTCCCCAAGCTCTTTTATCTTCTTCTAAAGGAGTGAGATGTTTGCATTTCAACAAACATAGTGTTGGTGGATTCAATATAGTTTTAGTGCTAATTATGTTTTATTCTCTTAATTCTTTGAAAACTGCTAATCCATGCCCAATGCTATATTAACCCAAACCTTCCATATTCTCTCAGTTATTTAACAAAGATTTTACTATAGATCAGTTTATAGTTTGGTGTGTAAAGATTTTTTTAATAACAAATTAAGATGTAGTTTAGATTTATATAGTTCAGAGTTACTATGTAACCTACATGTGTTTGCAAATTAAAAAAAATTAAAACTTATTTCCTAATATACATGTACATTTCATCATTTGCATTTGCTAATAAAAGTATCCTTTCTGTGTGGTACAGTTAGGGGCACAATGCCTCCATGATCTAAAAAAAAATCAAACTAAAAGATTTTGACCCCCCCTTTGTACCAGAGAAGTCTGATTTATTTTCTTTTTATTTTATAGAGTATATAGTACTTATTGAAAATTTGAATTTAAAAATTTAGTTATAGGCTATATGTAGGTCAATATGTGTCATCTGCTAGCCTTTTTGTGTCTGGTAGCTTTTATGTTTGTTTCACAAACTTTAACTTTTTACTTATTTTAACTTAAAAAAATAAATTGTGTATATTTATGGAATTTAAAATAAAATATATGGATATTATATCATACCATGTTTTTATATCTATATCATGCTTATATATCTCTATATATGGTATTTCTAAGTTTCTTAACTTTTTTCTTTGTCATCTGCTTGCCTTTGCATGTCATCTGCAACCTTCACAAAACTCCCCCCAAATTCCACTTAATTTCTTAGGGTGAACCATGATATATCAAAATTTTGATGTGGAAAGTCATAATGTTGTGGGGGGTGAAGAGGTATACCCCTGAGGGTCAGGAAGGATACCTTCCTGCAAGAATGCAAGACCCCAAAATTTAGCTTAAAAATAAAAAGAGAAATTTATTAATTTAGAGAGTAATGTTGAGAATGGCCAGGAGGATAGCAAGGTGGGCAGCAAGATGGGGAGCAGTTCCTGGGAAAACAGCATGGATGGAAAAGCTGTCCCCCAGACGACATCAGTTCTGGGGATTTTATACTCTTTACAACAGATGCTATGTCATGGTGTTGTCAGGACTCTAGAGTGGTAAACCCTCAAATATTCAGTTAGGGGTTTGGTTATCTGACTGGGGTCTGCCTGGAGACATAAGGAATGACCCTCATAAAAGATTCCTTAGTTTTAAGGAACAGACAGATGTCTGAGATACAGCCTGATAGAATCGAGGTGTAGCCTGGAGGTGCATCTCTCTGTCCATCTTAAATGTAAAGGATGATCAAAGGAGGACAATCATGTCAGGGTCCTATAGAGGTCATTGGATGTTTTAAGCTAGAAGTCATGAAGATGTAAGGGAGCAAAGGAATTTCCATGATAATAGTTTGCCTGAGCTTCTGGGGGTACAATGCCCATGTCAATAATGTAGAAGGATAACTATACATGGTAATCTACTTGTCTATTGGGCTAGAGAGATGAGCCTGTGTGCTCAAAGAATAGGCCAAAAATGTACAAGTCTAGGCGTGTTCCAACAAGCTGGAAAGACTGAATATAGGACTTTATTTACTAAATACAATGATTGTAATGTATCTGCCCAGTGTAGGAAAGTATTTGTTTTCTGAATTATTTTTCAACTTAATAACCAAAAAAGGAATCACGTGCCAGATGTAAATAAAGACTCAAGAATATCAGACAACTATAATTTTAAGGGCTTCTATTCAGCATCCCCATTCAAAACCCATTCTATGTACCAAGTCCAACAATCACAAGCAATGTTATCACCAATTTGTTCTTTAGGGTTCAGCTATGAGGTCCCCTTTTTAGTTTAACGATGACAGTAATTCAGCCTATCCCACCATTACATGGTAGAAACTCATTTTAGATAGATGAAAGAAAGGGAAAGCTGCTGGGGTGAGGACACAGTATAGAAGGTATAACAAGGTAGAGAAGGCTAGATGGAAACAATGATGATCCATACCTGAGGGAATGGCAACTGGAAACCTTAGTTAAGGTCACTTCTGTCTACGTGGAGTTTACTCTCTCCAGAGACCTGAATGAGGATTTTTGTGAAAACAAATGAGATATTTGAAAGTGCTAAGCACAATGTCTAACACATGTGTTGCTTTACATTGTCTTTCCATCCCGTTCCTCTCCATAACCTTATTTGGGGTTTTCTTGGCAGAGATACTGAAGTGGTTTGTCATTTCCTTTTCCAGTTTAATTTACAGATGAGGAACTCAGGCAAACAGGATGAAGTGACTCTCCCAAGGTTACAAAGCTAAGTAAATGCCTGAGGCTGAATTTGAATTCAGAAAATTGTCTTCTTGACTATAGAACTAGTATTCTATTCACTTAGTCACTTAGCTTCCCAGCCTGACACATATTAGGTGCTTACATAAATGTTTGTTCCCTTTGTTTCCCTAAACACAACTTAAAAGATGAAGTTAAGAAGAATGGCTAGAAGGGGATATAATTATAAAGATACTTGGGGATTGCTTTTCAAAATATCTCAAAGAGAAGGAAATTATAGAAATATGGAGATAATCACAGGAATTTCTTTCATTAAAAAAAATGACCAGGGAAATATTAGGAACTCCCAAGCTATATTCTTTCCTATTACTATATAATCTTTTTTTTTTTAATAATCTTTGACCTATTCACACAAAGAGATGATCCTAATGAAAAATAATCAGGGTCACTGTATTCAGAGATTAAAAAAAACTTTAGAAAACATCTAGTCATCTACTCCTAAATGAGCTCTAAAGTGATTAAATTATTAGCAAAGATCTCACAAGTTAAAAATATTAGAGCCTGTGTTCCAACAAAGGTCCTCTGATCACCCAGTTCAGTGATCTTTCCATTTTATCAGAACAGACACACATTCTTAGGTGATTTTTAATCAAGAACAACATCTATACAGTGATATAACTGACTTTAAGTCATAGAAAATGAGATACCAGATAGAAAATAGATGCATTAATTCTTCATTAAAAAAAAGTGGCTTAGTTGAATAAAATGCCAACTTAAAAGCTTAAAAAGCTTAAATAAGATACTTCTGGGCATGATGTCATTCTCTAAGCTTCTATGTCAGATGTAACCATGAATTTCATATTTTCAACAATCATAGAATTTATAGCTCATAAGGCCCTTTCAAGTTATCTAAGGAATTCCTTCATTATAAAGCTAAAAGAACTAAATTTCAGAGAAATTAAGTGACTTTACCAAAGTTTATATATGTATATATATATATATGTTATATATATAATGAAGAACTATGATTTAAACCAAGATCCTCAGACTCCAAATCCAGTGATATTTGCACTACACCATGAGTCTTGAATATCAGTACTAAGCAAGGTATAAGTTAAGTAGACATTTATGTCCACCAAAAAATTTTAAAGTGCTATAAATTATATCCTGGCAGAAAAACAATTAAAATAATAATAATAGCTAAGACACTTACTTTAGGCACTTAAATACTTTAAATTATTATCTCATTTGATCCACATAACAATTTTGGGAGGAAGTTCTATTGTTATCCCCATTTTACAGATTAGAAAATCAAGAAAAATAGAGATTAAGTAATTTGCCCAAGGTCATACAACTAGTAAGTATCTGAGGCTCTATTTGAACTCAGGTCTTTCAGATTCCAAGCCCAGAATTCTATTTATTTCTCTATCACTTCTTCTTCAAATGCTACCATGCATTGCTGACTTTGTATGTATTTGAATGGAATTACAGAACACTACCAGTATAACTAAATAAAATCCTCAGCTGTTCAAAAGAGTGTTTTTACTCTCAATGTGGCAAATACAAAATTGGTTTTAAAAAATAGTGCCCAAAGTAGGACATGCAGTTGTATAATTAGCCTACTAAATTATTCTCTTGAGGGAAAATGTGTTTGTAAACTCACATTCTTATCTTAGAAAGACAATATGGATTCAGTTTAATTGTATAAACATATAATAAGTGTCTATCCCATGTAAGACACTAAAGTAGGTAGTAGAAACAGTGGCAAAAATAAAGAGTCCTTGTCTTTAAGAAGAATATATTCTAGTGAAGGAAAATAACATGTATCCCACTAAGTAAATACTTAAAAAGGTGAATACAGGGTAATTTTGTGAGTCAAGGATACTAACAAGCCTGAACCTCAGGAAACTTTCTGTTTAATAAGTAGTACTTGACATTAGCCTTGAAGGAGACAAGAAGAGAGAACATTCCAGACAAAAGGTTTAGCCTATGCTAAAACCACAGAGTGAGGTAATAATATTCGTAGCTCACCTTTATATAGTGCTTTAATGTTTACAAAATACTTGATGATATTCATTATTTCATTTGATCCTCACATCGTTACATAGTAGGTACAAATATTTTTCACATTTCATAAATAAATAAATTTAAGCAGAGAGAAGCTAAGGGACTTGTCTGGAGAAAAATTTCTAAAGCAAGATTTAAACACGTCTCTTTCTGTATCCAAATGCACTACTTTCTCCACTACACTCTGTTGGAATGGACTATGAGAACAGTCCAGACAAGAGATATTGAGGCATTTATTTAGGACAATGGGCATTTGAACGAAGTGTTAGCTACAAATGTGGGAGATGTGAAGGTAAATCAACAGGACTTAGAAATGGATTAAACATAGGGTCTGAGGAAAAGGGAAGAGTTGATGATGATTAAAGTTATGAATCTGGTAATTGGATAGATGATGGTGCTTTTGACAGAAATTATGTATTTGGTAAATAAAATGGATCTTATTCTGGAGAAATATGAGGGCTAAAGATAAGAAGTTCTGTTTGGGGCATAATGGATTTGAAATTCCCATAGGACATCCATTTAGAAATGTTCATCAAACAATTGGTTACATGGGACTAGAGTCCAGGAATGAGAGGGCTAAATATGTAGGCTTGTGAACTATCCACATAGAAATGAACCGTGGGAGCTGATGACATCACCTAAAAAGAGTAAACTGCAGAATTTAATATTTGTAGGGGTTCTTTGGGGTTATATTTGTGAAATTATGCCCAATTTTCATTGATCCTAATTTAGATGCCATAAGCAAGGTTCATTAATATTTTCTCAATGTAGTTAATATGACTACAATTCATAGAATAGCACAACTTCAGAAGAATTAAAATTGTAGATGACCCAAATAGAAATGGAAAAATGCATGTTGGATATATTATAGCCAATCTCTGAAACATGACAAATATAATAAAAGGTATTCATCAAGGACATGCAGGATTCAAAATGGAAATGCTCTAATTATGTAGCAAAGATAGAGACAACAGATGAAGGAACTTGGATGTTTAGAGACCTGCGAAATACTCAAAGAATGAGAGAAAGACTTGCAATGTTTTCTGTAGATTTTCTGTGAAGCATTTGCTGAAAGGCATAGAAAGAAATGACATGGGCTGAGAAGATGAGGATGGGTTGCTATAGAGGAATTTTCCCAAATAGGTGAGACCATTGTTGAATCAAAATATAAAGGAAAACACAATATACCTTTCCTAGAGCAATACCAATTTCCTAAAGACATTTTCCTCCATTACATGTTTTTATAATTATAGCTAGGAAATGTATAGTTTATCAGAAAAGTATCACTGAACTGCAACCAAGATTGTAAAAGAATACATTTATGTGTTTATATCTGCACATTTATTAAGAAAACAAAGGAACAAAGAAAAAAAAACATGCTAGCTCACAGATGTTTGGCAGAATTTTCCTCAGTAATTTCAAAAGTATATATAAACATGCCATATCTTCCTCTATTAGATTATAAGTTCTGTGAAGAAAGAGGATTCATGTTCCATTTATTTCTCTCTCTAGCATTTAATATTACATGTTTAAAGAATGTTGAAGTACTGAGTAAATGAATGAATGAAGCTCCTTTAAGCATTACATCTGAAGGGTAGTGACTGCTCAAATATTTAGATGACCAGAAAGCTATATCAATGCTTTTTTCTCCTCCCCTTAGACCAAATGAGTCCTGAGGATAGTTTCATTGCCATTTTAGGAGTGGGGAAAACACTTCCACCAAAAAAAGATTGGCCTAGTCTACTCACCAAAGATTAACATCTTCACCATGTCTTCACACACCATGTAAAGAAATACATTTAACAAAAAATGGAAAAATAAGTATACACTTCTATAAAATGCCTACAAGTTTAGATAAGGGTATAAGGCACTTCTATGTATGAAGATAAGGGAAGACTTTAGGAAGGAATGAGTTTTAGGATAAATCAGGTAAAAATACCAGAAGAGGAAGACTTACTGAGCCAAAATACAGAGGTGGGAAAGCAGAGAATACATCTGGGAAATTGCTCATTGTTTTGACTGGAATGAAAAGTATGTGAAGGGGTTCTAATGTAAGATAAGACTGAAAACCCAAGTAGAGACCTATTGAATGCCAGACTGAGTATTAGATTTACTAATATCAATCAGCCTCATGTCAAGAATGGAAAACAAGCTCAGCTAGAAGAGTTCAGATAGACAATACTATGCTGGATCTGGTTTCTTTGTTTTTTGTTTTGTTTTATTTTTTAATCACTTACTAGTCATAAGCATTTTGTAGGTGCTTGTAGTGGTGAATGAAGAGGCAAGAGAACCAGCAAAATGTAGTACCATAAACCAAGAGAGTAGAAGTTATGAAGAGGGTTGTCATAAGTCTTCAAGTGAGCAGAGAAGTTGAGGGTAGAGACTGAGAAAAGGTGATTGGATTTGCTAATTAGTTCATTGATAAACTTCAGTTTCAGTAGAGCCTGGAATTTAAATGAGATTATAAAAATTCAGTAATACATGATAGGGAAAGAAAACCAAAACATATAAACAAAGTTGTAGAGGAATTTGGCAGCCTAAAAGAGAAGAAAGAGAAGAATAAAAATTAAATGTGCTATAGGAACACCATAAAAGAGTTTCATATAAATTGGTTGAATTTAATGTAGATTTGCCATCATGACATGATCATTAATGTAAAGAACATTTTTATTAAGCATTTTTTATTGAGTGGTTCTGCATAAGGAGATTCATAAAGTAAGATGTGGACTCTGCCTTTTAGGGCACTAAAATTGTGTCTACATGAAGAGGAAGCAAAAAGAAAAACTGAAATTAAGTCAGACTGGTTCATTGGGCAATGTGAATAGGTTTTTATATGAGTGTCATCTCCCCATTTTACAAGATACAAAACTGAGTTTCAGAGAAGTTCAGTGATTTTCCCAAGATAACAGCTAGTGAGTATTAGGAATCTAATCCCAGGTCCAGCATTCATTCTACTACAATCACATTGATCCCTGCTAAAATGCATTACTCAGAAGAAGCCTACTGTGCATCTCTAAGAGTTCAAAGAGCTGTGAATTTTATATTTCCAAGGGCTGTGGTTATTTTAGGAGCTTCTGTCAAAACCTATTAGCAAGCATCATTGTCCAGGAGAGAGTTGATAATTGTAAAACCTGACATTCAGGATCCTCAGAAACCAAGAACAAAGATAACACAAATTATTGCCAAAGGGACAGACTTCAGTCCCAACAACAGTGAAATCAATAGAAGTTGGTAAGTTCGGGTCCAGTTGATAATGGGAAAATGTACACAACAATGTCAGAATAGGACAAATATACAATATTAAGATAAAAATAAACAGAAAAGATTAAGATAAGCAGAAGTCAAAAAAGGCATGGAAACAGATAGGCAAAAGCTCTGAGTAGTCACATACATGACAAGCCATTTGTCCCATTAATTCAGCGTATGCTCTAGTGTCATGTCCTGTAACATCAGTCCAATGCTTGCCTGCCACATTTCTTTCTGTTTCTTAAAGGAACAGATTTGGAAATAATATTGATACCGACATGTTCACTTTACTCTGAAACAGGAACACTGACAGGTGAGCAACCCACCAAGAAACATTCAATAACAGACTAGTCATTCAAGTGAAAGTGGAATTTTAATTGTATAAAAAGCCAAGCTATTTAGATCAGTAGGTCTTAATTTTTTTGTTTGTTTGTTTTGGGATCTTTTTTAGCAGTCAGGTGACAATTTTCCCAAAATAATTGTTTTTAAAAGAATAAAATATAATAGGGTTTTGAAAGAACTAATTATATTAAAAAACAGTTATCAAATATATATATTTTTAAAAAACACTCTGACTCACCCCCCCCCATTAAGTTACATATATTTTTTAAATACTACAAAATATTACCTAAGGTGAACTCATATGGATAATCAGAGAAAACTCACGAAAAATGTTAATTAAAAATCCAGTTGAGATCAATTGTTAATCCGACTGTGTGTAAATGAAGTCGCCCCAGCTATGACCAGCAAGTATAGAAGCAAACAGGAAAAAATAAAATTGTATGTGATCATTAGACTTTGTCACCTGGCATGTTCCAATAGTACTTGAAATTGCACAGACCTCAAAAATATATAGAACTCTAAAACTAACTCCATTATACTAAAATTTAATATAAACATTAATATTTTATTATAATATAACATCGATCATAGAATATAATACTATTATATGATAATAAAATAATATTTTAATTATGTGATTGATTAATATTAATAGAACATTAATATTAATAAAAATAAAAATTTATTTCATTTAAAAAATAAAACCAACTCCTTCTTATCTATTTCTGTTAAAGATGCCACATTCATCCAACAGCCATCTTTGAGATCTTAATGTTATTTTAGTTCTTACTTATCTTCTTTATACATTCAATTTCAAAAGCCTGTCAATTCTATTTCCAACAGACCTCTTCAATCCATCCACCATTTCCATTCTCTATTCTATCTTCTACCCTTTCAAGTACCAATACAAGTTCTCATTACTACTTCCCTTGAATACTGCAATAAGCTTCATAACTAGTTTTTCCATCTTCAATTTCTCTGCTTTCCAATTAATCCTTCACTCTTCAGCAGAAACAATCTTTTTTTATGTGCAAATCTGATGGTGTCATTCTTCTGCTCAAAATCCCTCAATGGATATCTGTTGCCTAGAAATAGAGGACCTTCGAAACTTTTATCCCTCCTCCCTTTTCTGGTTAAATTTTGTGTATAGCGATATTTCTCCCAGGCCTAATTCTGACCCCATTAGGGGCAGAACCTACTGGCATATCCAGTTCTTAGCCACTACAAAAAGAACTGCTATAAATATATTAGAATACATAGGGTTTTTTTTTTCCCCCTTTTTCCTTGGTCACCTTGAGAAATAAACCTAATAGTGATGCTACTGTCTTAAAAGCTACAAAGCTTTAAAACTCTCTTAGTATAACTACAGATTGTTCTTCAAAAATGTTTGGATCAGTTCACGTTTCAATCAACATTTCTTATTTTCCACATTCTTTCTAACATTTGTCACTTTGCTCTTTTATAGTTTTACTCAATCTGATAGGTATGAAATTATATCTCAGGGTTGTTTTGATTTGCATTTCTCTAACCAATGATTTGGAGTAATTTTTAATGTAGCCATAAATAATCTTGATTTATCCACCAAAAACTGACTATTCATATCTTTTGATCACTTCTCAATTGGAGAATGGCTCATATTCTTATATCTTTGGCAGATTTTTTTCATTATTTTAGAGGACCACTGTCCAAGACATTGTTTGTTTGTTTGTTTTTTAAATTTTGTTTTCCTTCTTATTGTTTTCCTTCTAATCTTGGCTACATTCATTTAATTTCTATGAAAACTTTATAATTTAATGTATTCAAAATGATCCATTTTTACATTTCACAATGCTTTCTTTCTTTTGTTTTTTCATAAATTCTTCTCCTATCTAAACATCTGATAGGTAATATGTTCCCTGTTCTTCCGCTTTATTTATATTATCTCCCTTTATACCTAGGTCATGTATTCATTTTGATCTTATTTTGGTAAATAGTGTAAGATATTGTTCTACATCTATTTTTGCCAAACTGTGTTCCAGTATCCCAAACATTTTTTTACCAAAATTGAATTCTTTTTTATAAAAGCATAGAACCTTACCTTTGTCAAATAGAGGGTTACTATGATCTTTTATAGCTGTTTATTACATATCTATTCTGTAACACTGACCTTTTTTTCCTGTTTCTTAGCTAATAGATTTACTTTGAATAATTACTGCTTTGTAATACAGTTTGAAATCTGGTATTACTGGACCTCCTTCCTTAATATTTTTCCATGATTTCCTTTGAAATTCTTAAGTATGTTTTCACATATGAATTTTGTTATTTTTTCTAGTTCAATAAAATAATTACTAACTCAAATATTTAGTCTTTTGATTAGCATGCTATTGAATAAGTGAATTAGTTTAGGTAGAATTGTCATTTTATTAGCTCTATCTACCAAAGCACAATTAATTTTTCACCAGTTATTTAAATTTGACTATATAAAAAGTGTTTTATAACTATGTTCATATAATACCTGATTTTGTTTTGGAATATATATTCTTAAGTATTTTATTCTAACTAGTATTAATTTAAACAGATTATCTTTTATTATATCTACTTGTAGGACATTATTAGTGATATATAGAAATGATGATGACTTATGTGGGTTTATTTTGTATCCTGCTACTTTCTAAAATTTCTGATAGTTTCATTAATTTTTAGTTGAATCTCAGGATTTCCTACTATTATGGTTAAACTGGGATTTTGACTAAATAAGAGTTATAAAAAGTGGTCACCAGTTATTATCCCTTATATCTGGAAAACTATTAGAGCTTTTAACAATTTTGTTTAATTGGAATATAGGTAAAAAAAAAAGGAAGGGAAAGAGGTAAGGAAACTGCCTAGTCTACCCTAAATGCTGATTCTGTGAAATGAAGTTCACACCCTCACAGAGTTCCAATCTCCATGTGGGAATCCTAGTCACTCACCAGCAAGCCAGGCAGGATTCAGGCAAGGTCCCAATGCAGGAAAACACTCATGAGTTAAGCTCACAGAGGCAGCAGTGAACCCAACAAGAAAGTCCCCAATTCCAAAAAGCTCCAGAGCTAAAAGTAAAAGTCCAGAAGCCAAAAACTCCAGTCAAAAGGCCCAAAACTCCAAGTCAGAATTGAAGTCCAAAAATCCCAAGTAGCCATCCTCCAAAGAAGAAGTCCAAAGGAGGAGACCCAAGGAGCAGAGACTACAAAGAAGAACTCCAAATAAGAAGCCTCAAGGAGAAGCTCCTTTGGACAGGATGTTCAGAACTTTTAATCGTTGTTTTTCCATGTCACTTCCTGTCCCTTCCCCACTTTACAGGAACCAATCATAATCTTCAATTTGCCTAGCACTGCCAGGGTGTGGGGGATTTCAGGGTGGGGGTGGGGGTGGGTAGAATGGCCTCTGGAGTTGTTACCCATTCTAGCAAGTGACTTGTGAACTCTCATACTTAGTGACTGGTAAAGAACTAAATAGGGGTACTTAAGTTTTTGATTGATTAACTTAAAGTCACTGATTGATAGACTAAGAGAGTTTGATTCACTCTTCACACTACATGTATCATTATATGATCTGCACAAAGAGATAGTTTTATTACCTCTTTGCCCATTCTGATACCTTCAAGTTTCTTTTTCTTATTGTTATTACTAGCATTTCTAGAGTACATTAAAAATATTACTGAAAATGAGTATTTTGTTCTTATTTTTCTTATTGATCTTATGGAGAAGGCTTCTAAATTATTCTTATTACAGATGTTTGTGAACTTCAAATAGATACTTCTTATTTAGCTAAGAAAAATTTCAGTTATACTTATGCTTTCCAGTATTTTTAAATAGGAAAGGATGTATTTTGTCAGAAGCTTTTTATGCAGCTAATGATATAATAATATATTTGTTGTTTTTTTATTTGATGAAATCAATTATATCAAAAGTTTTTCTTATATTAAACCATCACTGCATACTTAGCATAAATCCTTTTTGGTATTAATATACAACCTTTTTGATATATTTTTGTAGTTTCCTGGCTATTATTTTATTTAGAATTTTTGTACCTATGTTCATGAATAAAATTTTTCTATAATTTTTTTTTCTGTTTTTGCTCTTTCTAGTTTAGGTATTAGCTCCACATTTGTTTAATGAAAGGAGTTTCATAGGGTTCCTTCTTTGCTAATTGTTTCCTTGTTTTCACGGTCCCCTTTTGTATCTGTACCTTGCTCTTTGTCTCCATAAAAAAATTTTAGGTACTTTTTTTGTTGTTTTCTCATTTTTCCTATCTAATCATAGGTAGGCTCTGTTTTCTGGGAAGTTAGGGTACCCTCTTAAACTTCAAGCCTTCCTTGATACTATTCTCAAATTATTTTCTGGGTTTTAACAAGTTTTAGCTCTTGGAAGATGATGTGTTGGTCTGACAACTGAGATCTCTGAGAGTAACAAAAGTCCCCTCCCCCTGATGATTCAATTGACCCTTGAAATGCTGATAGCTTAAAGACTTGCCTCAGACTTGGGTGTAAGTTTTTTATCTCACTTTGAACTTGATCAGATCATGAGCTGATCAAATTCTAGACCCAGACTTAGGTTCAAGTTTTTGGTCACATTGTGTACTTGATCCAGTCAGGCACATTCTGATTGCCCTGTCCTGAAACTCTGCCCTTAGTTTTGGTCAAAAAAGATCCTGGGGACCTGGCGGGGGTTAAACTGTGTTCTTACCCCAAACTGTGAACTATATCCTGCCCCCAAGCCCAGACTGGGATTCCTGGCTTTGTTCTGGGCCCACATAGATCAGGCAACTTAACCCCTGACTGCCCTAGGCTGAGACTCCAGAATTCACAGGTTTGATATTTCAAAGGATATGGGTTGTCTTGAATCACTATTTGCCCTGGCAGGATGTCAGGATCTGAATATTGCCCTAGACTTAAGTTCCAAAACTTGTGTGGCTTGCTCTTCCCTCTTGCTGGCTCTGCTCTCCTCTCACCCCAGTGTCCTAGATGTTCTCTGCTTACCTTTTGGGTTTTTCTTTTCTTGAAAGTTATTTCACTCTGTCTCCTTGTTGGTTCTTTCACTCCTGTATCATTTTGTGGTAACATTTTAATCTTGGTAGGTGAAGATTTTTGTGGTGACACAGTGCTTCTCTGTTTTACTCCACCATCTTGGCTCCATACCACCAATTGTTTTAAATAATTAATTTAGTATTACAATTAGACAATCTTTAGATGTCTGATAAAATTCGCCTGTAAATCCATCTGACACTGATGCTTTTTCTTAGAAAGTTCTTTTAAAACTTTTTCAATTTTTTCTAAAATTTTAAAATAGTTTTTTAAAATGGTTTATTTAATTATTCTAATTCCTCTTCTGTTAATTTAGGGACTTAATATTTTTATAAATATTCATCTGTTTCACTTTAATTATTAAATTTGTTGTCATATAATTAGGCAAAATAAATCCTATAAATATTTTAATTTTAGCTTTATTAGTTATAAATTCCTCCTTTTCCTTTTTGATAATAGTTTTGATTTTCTTCAACCTTCTAAGAAAATCATATTATTTTGTTTATTTATGTTTGTTTATTTTGTTGTCTTTTTCATAAAATCTACTTTTAGTTTTATTCATTAATTTTCATTCATTAGTGTGTTAAATTTATTAATAATTTTATTTATATCTTTATTAATTTTATTAATTAAATATTAAATCACTTTACATTCAACTTTGTTAATCTCACCTTTAATTTTTAGGATTTCAAATTTAGCATTGAATTGGAATTTTTCAATTTGTCCTTTTTCTAATTTTTTAAAATCATACACTTATTTTACTGATCTGTTCTTTCTCTATTTAATCATTTACAGATAAAAATATTTCTCTAATTATTGCCTTTGCTATATCACATAAGTTTTGGCATTTTGTCCCATTATAATTTTCTTTTTAAAAGTTTTTGTTGTTTCTATGACTTGTTCTTTAACCCACTCATTCTTAAAGATTGTTATTAAGTCTTATTAATTTTCATTCTGTAATTCATTGTCCTTTACTAAATATAATTTAATGTATCATGCTCTAAAAAGGATGCATTTAATATTTCTACTTTTCTGCATTTAATTATAAAATTTTTGTGTATTAATATATGGTCATTTTTTTGTAAACATACCATGTACTGCTGAGAAAAAGGTATATTCCTTTCTATCTCTGGTCAATTACCTCCTAATTAGTACCATATTTAACTAAGCTAAATTTTATTTATCTTCTTAACTTCTCTCATTTGTTTTTTGGTTATATTTATCTAGTTTGGAGATGAGAAGGCTTAAATCCCCTACTATTATGTTTTTGTTATATATTTCCACCTGTAACTCCTTTAACTTTTCTTTTAAATATTTGGATGCCATACCAATTGGTAATGGTTATTATTGAATTATTTTGAAATATTTAAATATTGAATTTTAATATTATGTTGAAATAATTATTATTGAAGATGCTATGGGACATTTAACATGATGTCATGTCGTCATTTATTTCTTTTAATTAGATCTATTTCATCTTTAACCTTGTCTGAGATCCTTATTGCTACCCTTCTATTTTTATTTTATTTTTGTTAGCTGATGCATAATGTATTCCATTCCACACCTCTATTTTTACTCTGTGTGTGTATCATTTTAAATGTGTTTTCTTATAAACAACATAGTGTTGGGTTTTGGTTTTTAATGTATTCTACTATGTATTTCTATTTTATGGGTGAATCCCATTCTTATTCAAAGTTATTCTATTTTTCTTACTGTTCTTCCTTTTTTTTGTCTCTCTTTTTATCTTATTTCTCCTCAGAAGAAATCTAATTTTCTTCTAACCACTACCTCCCCAATCCCTACTCCTTCTTCAGTCCATCTCTCTTTTCCTCCCCTGCCTTTCAAAGGTTCTCTCCCTTTTCTCCTCCCCTTACATTCCTCATTGTTAATCTATTTACCCTTCTTTGAGCTCCTCCTTATCCCTCTCTTACTCATATATGGATATAAATGACCTCTATAATTCCCTTCATTATCTTATATCCATTACCTCTTTTTTTCTCAATCTATATGATTCTCTCTTTTAATCTTTATTCTTTACCCATTTGTTTCCATGTAAGTTAAGGAAAATGTCACTGTCCTATATGTATGTATTATTACCTCTTTTAGCCAGATTTGATGAGAATAAGGTACCAACATTAACATACCTTTCTTCTCTCAATTCCTTCATTGTAATAGTATTTTATTCATGCTTCTTTTTATGAGATGATTATTCCAATTTATCTCTATCCAATTTTATTTTACTTTTAACTCATTCTATTATTTTCCATTCAACCATGAAGCTTCTATCTAAAAATGCTCCTTCAAACAACCCAATTAAAGATATCATTCTTAAAGTCTAAACATACCCTTTTGCCACATAAGAAATAAACATTTTGGCCTTATTAAATCTTTCATAAATGATCTTTCATGTTAATTCCTTATGTCTGTTCTCAATTCTTGTACATCAAATTTCCATTAAGTTCTGTTCTTTGGAGAATATGTGAAAATCCTTTATTTCTTTAAATGACCATTTCTTTTCTTTTATGATACTTAGCTTTGCTAGGTAGGTTATTCCTGGTTGCAAACCCAGCTCTGTGGTGATTCACAATGTCATATTCAATGCCTTTTGTTGCTTTAATATCAAAGCTGCTAAATCTTTTGTCATCTTTATTATACCTCCATAGTATTTAAACTATTTCTTTTAAGTCTCCTATAATATTTTCTTTTCTTTTCTTTTCTTTTTTGCTTTTCTTTTCTTTTTTCTCCTTTTCTTTTCAATAGAAATCACATAGACCTTTTATTCATTCTATTACCTGGCTGTGTGGATGGTTTGGGAGCCACAGAACTAGCTCTGAGAGACCAAATGTGCTGTCCAGAGCCCAGTGGCCCCTTCCAGAGTTACTGTACTTCTAGGCTGAGAGTCAGGTTTGCACAGCTCTTTGTTCATATTATTGAACTTGAAACTTTCAACAAATAAATAATATGTACATCCAGGAATCCCAGCTGCCTGCTTCCAGAATCCCTTGGGCAAAAACCAACTGTCACTCCCCCCCTCAAATTATAAAAGTGTGTACATACTCTTAAAATTGATGGTCATTATGCTTTGTAACTTCCCACAAAACATATTTAAAATATTGCATTTGTAAATTAAGAAAAAATAGGCAAGGATTTCCTATTAGAACGATGTATCAAGCATTCAGCTACAGTGTTGAAATAAGTAAAATCCTGAGGCCAGGGCCCAAGGTGGGGGGATATCAAGGCACTGAGCACCAGAGCCCCAAAAGATGGCACCTGGGAGCAAAATCCTACAGAATGTCGCCTGAGCACCTCCTAGGGAACATCCCTCCACCCCTTTCTGCTAACCAGTTCTTTTAGAAACTAGGTTGCTGTGAAGTGACTCTGAAAGAGAGGGTCAGGCCCATGCCTGATGGAGCTCAGAAATTAGAGGTAAGGTTCCTGTATTGGTTGGCCCCCTTCCTCCCCACTTCACATCTGTCCCTGGCTCCTGGCTGCCTGGACAAAACCCTTCGTATGTGCCACACCCATAGGCCCAACCCTTGGGGGTTGCATTGTGGTACCAGAGAGCAGCACTTGTGGTACCAGAGAGCAGCACTTGGCGGGGGTGGAGGGTGTGAGTCAGGGTGCCAATGCACATGGCAATAGCCCACTGGCTTTGCAAGTCTCTACAGACTCTTGGAGTCCAGGTCTTATAGGTCCATGGGCCAGTCCAACAGAGAAATTGTTTGGAGGAGTCACAGGCAACAGAGTGATCCAGTCTCCCAGCCATCCTCAGGAGGGTAGGGAGGGAGAGGGCAGCTCACCTGCTGGTGTAGCTTTGTGTAAATGTTCATGTCTTCCTGGAGTGCTCCAGGGCAGGGGAGGAGGAAGCCCCCCACAACGGAAAGCTCAGCTTCTTCTGGTTAATGAGGTCTAAGTAGGGCTCTGAGCCTAGGAACTGGAGGAGGCCCTGGTAACATTCCACAGTTTTTCCTTGGTGTGTTCTCATGTGTAGGAGTCCAGTTCCACCTCCTTACATGCCTGAACGGCAATATATCTGCAAAGATCTTCACTTTGGATGCCATCTTAGATTAGAACTTGACTTTCTTGAAGTCCTCACACACCTGCCAAGATTCTAGGTTCTCTTTGCTGAACTCTGTCCCAAGGAAGGCACAGGACACTGCGAGTCTGTATTGGTGCAACAGTAGTTTCTCCAGAGACTCTCCCCATCTGAGTGCCTCCTCAGAGGTGGGCTTCAGGGATTTCATCTCTTTCCACCTTGCCAGCCCCCTTGTCCCCAGAAGAATCATTTCTTCCGAAAATCCCCACAGGGGTATAATGTCTCCGGATTTAGTTTTTTATTATTGTTAGCACTGTTATTTCCTGAGCTCTCTAGGGGTCTTTGTTCTCTTGGTCCTTTTAATTTCCATAGTCAAGGTCCCTGACAATGCCATCGCTTTCGAAACATCCTTACTCCCTGCATTTTCTACAGAGGCTTTAACTGTCCTCTTTCTGTCCTAGAGCAGCCATCAGGAGCTATGTTCTCCTAGAGTTCACTCACTTTTGTATTCTCTTTTCCTCTTCTGTAGCCTGTTTGGTATGGAAGCTAGTCAGAACAGAGACTCCCAGTCTTTTTCCAGTCATTTGTCCAACGCTCCCCAAACACTCATCAGTTGGTTGAAGCTGGGGCAGCAGCCAAAACAGCTGTCACCAGACCCTGCCACCTACATCCTTCCTAGTTTCATCTCAAGTTGTCTCATAGGCAATTATTTCTCCCATATACTTAACCAGTTTTGCCACTTTAAATTTCACTCAGAGACACTATTTTTAAAAGTCTGTGAGGGAATTTGGAAACTGAGGTAATCACCCAATCTATCCCACTGTCTTCCCCAAATACACTCCATTTTATAGAAGAAAACAAAGAGACTCTGAGAGATTAGTTGACTTACCCAGCATCACAAATATTTTACATACAACCCTTGAGGAACACATTTATCACATAAAGTGAGACATATCTTACTTGAACTCAAATAAGTACAACCCTGATTTTTCAACCCAGACATGGGAGAGATAAATTTAAAACCTTTCTTGAGGATTTATGTGAAATGGGAGAATTTAATCCACTTGCTGTAATGCTAATGGCTAATGGGGCATTTTTTTTCCGTCCACAGAGTTTCTGTTAGTATATTCTGACACCTAGAGAGCCAAATTGGAAGGAATCCAGCTCTATTGTTTGATTTTATTTTTATCACCCCGTATTATATGGTTCCAATGAATTATATCATTAAAACACTGCAGGATATGTTAGCCAGGCACATTAAAGTAATCTAGTATTAGGATGACAAGCTCTAGGTGATATGATGGAAAAGTACCATCTGCTGATTTGACATCAAAACATACTCTAAAATGTTCAAGTAATGTCCATGAAATGACCCTAGTTGGCCAAATAATAACTCTTTATTTTCTCAGGTCTCAATTTCCACATTTATTTTAACTAAACAGTAACACATTTACCTATTTTCATGCACAGATTTTTGAGATGTTTTAGTTAAACATATTAGACATTTCAGTGGATTCAGCTTTATCACTGAAATTGCATCTTAAAAGTAATAAGTACTTCTTAAGTAATGATGGTTTATGGGCATTTCTGTTACTTAAAATATATTTTTAATTGACATTATTAGTCAATTTTTTCTAGTGAATCAAAAGAAATTATCATTCTAATAAATAAGATGAAATCATCATGATTCCATAGAACTTAGAAGAGGAGGAGTGGTGGTAAGAATCCTTGTGTTACACATAATGTTATTTCATATTTTTAAGTTGAAATAAGTAAAAACGTTGGGATAAATTACATTTTACATCAGCAAGTAGTAAATTAAGTTTTTAGTCATTCAGTCACTTGTTTTCCCATTCCTGTATAGTACAAAAATTATCAAATTTAAATGCTCCTAGAAATTACCTTGAACCAAACATATTTAGGTAAGTGGGATTATTAAGCTTTTGTTTTTGTTTTTGTTTATTTTTTTCTGGTGACTTGGACACCTTTGTAGCCTGGCAAAGCTTATATGGCCTTTTCTTAGAATAATATTTTTAAATACATAATGCTTGGATACATGAAATAAAACATGTAGAATAACAAAACCAATGATATTGAACTGTAATTGGACAAATATTTTTCAAAGGGACAAAAAAATGTTTACAGACCCAAGGTTAAGACTTTCTGATTAGTGGATAACTAAACTATTATGGGCTAAATATTCCAAATTTCCATCTTTTTGACAGGAAATTGAGGATAGTTAAACAGACCTTTGAATCCTTAGAATCAGGGAAACAGGTTCAAGTCTCAATTATTATTCTTACTAATCGTGTCTCTATAAATTATTTAACCTTTATGAGCTTCAGTTACCTTATCTGTAAGCAAGGTTAATACACAAATGAGATGATGTATATGTATAACTTTGTAAATGTTAAATCTCTCTCTGTATACATAAACACATACATACATTTATATATACATATAATCTCAGTTATAATTACTGATATGAAGATTGAACAAAATGATGTTATGGAGCCTCTCCATTTTATTATTTCATGAATAAATGAGATACCAGAGTACTGTGTTCTTCAACATTTTGTAGGACTAAATCATTTTCCTTAGTTAAGAAGGTAGCCTTTCCATTTCTATCAATGTAGCTTTGTTAAAAATTAGACAGTATAGACCTCTACCAATGTTCCCCATTTCACCTCTGGCATCTTTAGTGTATGACTTTAATCTCTTTAAGACTGTGAGGTATCTCTAGGAGGATAATATATTAAATTGTTATAACACATTTAACCTTTCATATGAACAAAGAATCTGAAAATAGATTTGTATGCAATTGTAAAGAAGGTCCTGGCTATTAAAAGTTAGATAAGGAGACATCCTTAAGAAGAAAAAGTAGCACAGGTGAAGAATGAATATATAAATGAATGAATGAATGAATAAAACACTTAATAAGCACTTATGTTCAATACACAGTGCTTAGTACTAAGGAAAAAATAGAAAACAACACATCTCTTTTCAAGGAATTCACAACATAATAGGAAAGACAATGTTGAAATATGAACGTTTCAGTTAAAAGTCAGAGGGAAAGTTCCCATGCTTCTTTGAGTACAGCAAATCAGATCGTAATGCTTCTTTTTTAATGCAATTTCCACTGATAAACATATAAATATAGTCCCAGTGTTTCTGATATTAAACGATTTGATATTGTCAAGATTTTTGGCATCAAAAATCTTCTTTTCTAGACTTTTAGTAGTTATGGTTGTAGCAGTGGTAGAGGCATTTGCTAGGCTGTCACTTCAAAAGATTTTGTTCCAATGATATTGGAACAGAAATAATGCTATTCAAATGAATGATTCTTGGTTCAAGTTCCTGGGCTATTTCATCAGTAGGTGAAAGTAGGTGGTAGTCCTCATGGTTTTACTTGCCTGATGACTGTCATCTCTTGTCTTTTTCTCATTTCTTTGCTCTTTCAACTAGAGGAACTAGCCTGCCCTGTAATTGGTAGTTCATTGGTAGCTGGAGAGGATGGTTCTCCATAGGAGTTACTTCATGGGATGATAATGATGATGACTGGATTAGAAACAGGAATGGTGGCTTGGGGATAGGAATTAATACTACTGCAAGGGTTTGTCTGACTGTTTGCTTTTTGGTAGTAGTTGGTCAGCATTTGTTGCTGATGGTGATAAGAAAGTTGGGCCTCCACTCCACAGTGATTTCTTCCTACAGTGATGGCTGGTGTGTGTAGGGGAACTGGTCTAGAAGTAGGTTTGGTAGTTGGAGGGGTGACAGTTTGACTTGCCTCCTATTGCAGAAGGAAAACACTGTTATTGAGAGAGAAAGTTTTGTTATAGTCCCAGTTTTTCTGAGAGTCCACACTATTCATTTCCTAGTTGCTTCTTCCCTTGAACTAAACATTCTAGTGGTTTGGTGAAACAATATCTTCTTGACTATATTTGTTATTGTAAGTAGGGAAAATTTTCCTCCTATATGATCTCTATTGGACACTTAGAAGATGATATCTATTATTTTTTTTTGGTAAATCCCTATTAACAAATTACTTTCTTTAATCTTTCCTTATAGCACTACTGCTATTTTTTAAAACAAGGCAATCATAGAATTTAATGAGATTAAAAAAATTTGTATTCCAAATAATTTGTTCTCTTCTAAATCTGGAAAAATTCCAATTGACCTTTATCTTGTGGAATCTCAATTTCCAAAGAGTCAGTGCAAATTTCTTCTCTAAGTGGGGACTTTTAAACTCTTTATTTTAATCATTTAGCTTAGGTATAATATCAATTATTTTCTACTTAGGAATATAGGAATACCTAGATTATCAAATACCTAATACCTAAATTATCAAATTCACAAGGTTGCTATGAAAAAAGAATTTTGTAACTTTTAAAGCAGGATAGAAGTGTGAGTTATAATCACCATCATCATCAGTAAAAAACTTTATCAATGAAGGAGACTTATACATGCCTTGATAAATATTTTGAAATGTTTTCTTATTTGAAATTTTAAAGTGTTGCCTGGAAACATTTGATTTAAAAGAGTACTTATCGTTCAGTCCTTTTTAGTTGTGTCCACTTTTCATGACCCTATTTGGGATTTTCTTGGCACAGATACTGGAGTGGTTTGCCATTTCCTTCTATGGCTCATTTTACAAATGAGGAAACCAAGGCAAAAAAAAGTTACGTGATTTGACCAAAATTACTCAGGGAGTGATTGTATGAAATAAGATTTAAATTCTTGAAGATGAGTCTTCCTCACTGTAGGCACAGCACACTAAACCACCTAGCTTAAAGAAATCAGTAATGATTCAGTTCAAATTCAGCCTCAAGCTCCTCATCTGTAAAAATGGCCTATTTGGTTCCTTCCAACTAAAAACGTATAATTCTATGATCATCTCTATGTTAATTACAGTATTAATTAAAATAATAGCTAGCATTTATGTAGTATTTATTCCACGGCAGGCACTGTGTTAAGTACTTTATTATTATCTTTTTTTTTTTCATCCTCACAATAGTCCTGGGTGGAATGTGCTATCATTCACTCCATTTTACAGGTGAGGAATTTAAAGCAAAGGTTAACTGACTTGCCCAGAGTCACACAACTTCTAAGTGTCTGTCTTTAAATTTGAATGAGGTCTTCCTGACTTCAGACATGGCATTCTATATACTATACCACTATACTGCTCAAATATTGAGATACACAATTTGAAAATCTTACTGATTTCTATAGGGGATAAAATCAATAGTTTGACAAAATATAAGAGAATGTGGTCACCGATATTATAACTCAAGTCAAAATGACTTTTTATTTAGCAGCTTTATTTACAAATTAGAGTGAAAGAGGCCAGAGTAAGAAGTCTAGCTTATTACACTAGATATTTCTTCCTGCCTGGCTCAAACCAGGCTGGGCTAATTAACCCTCCACTAAAGGACCCTCAGCCTGAGGACCCAGTAATGAATAACCACATGGCCTCCTCCAGAAACTAATCTCTGCAGAAGTCAGGAAAGGAGTCAGCTTTTCACTCACCCACATTGTAGTTCAAAGGAAAAGATCTAAGAGCAGTCTTACCAAATGCTAGAGTCCCAGGTCCACACTGAGGAAGGTTCTTCACTAGCCTCCAAAGTCTCAAAAGAGATTTAAGAACTTGTAACAGAAAGTTCTGGCCACTTTTAAAGACCCGTCTTTGCATCACTTCCTGTTCCTTCCTCCACTTTAGGGGACTAATTGTAGTCTTTAAATTTGCTTAGGACTGCCCAGGGGGAAGTCAATTCAAGGGAGAATTAATTCCATCTTCTCACTTCATGGTTAGCATCCACCAAGTTTGGTCATACTTTTTCTCATTATTATTATTATTATTGTTATTATTATTATTATACCAAAAAAAGTTTAAGTAATAACACATTTGGAAATATTAGACAAGATAGAAGATCCTGAATTTCAGATAACACCCCTCCCTTTTACTAGATTTCTTTTATTCAAAGGTGTTATCAACTGTAAGGATTTGGATAAATTAGTGAAAATATTTTCCAGCTTTAAAATTCTCATTCCTTTTATACTTCTCCTTTTCTTGATTTAAAACAAATGTCTCTATGAACTTATCTGTTGATTTTTCTGAAACTATGAAATTATAGCAGGTACATTACAATCTACAGCTGTGAAAGATTTGTAATTTGAAGTAGTAACCTCTAATTTTGTTGCAATCATTCTGTCAGGTTTTTTTCTCTAATACTTAAGAGTTTCATTCATTTAACTAATATTTTTCTACTACTCTGATGTAGAAAGATGCCTCAGGCCCCCAAAGTTTGGCTACACAGTCAGAGAAGTTATTAGGAAAGAAATCATCTGTCTGGAAGGAAGTAGTCAAAATGTGTCTTTTACATTGTGCAAAAACACAAGCAGCAGTTTTTGCAGTCAGGGTAAGCACTAGCTTACACTGTCTCTTAAAAATGACAAATTTCAAATTTCATTAGAACATATATTTCATTGACTTGTCAGCTCCTTGCATTAACTTAGGAGGCAAAAATCTTGTGCTCAATTCTATTGACTCATTTATTTAACTAGTTCAGGCAAATCACTTAGATTTTCTCACCTTGTTTTCCCCTTTCTCTATTTCTGTTAACCTGGAACTAGGGAACTTAGTTTCCTTCTGTTTATATTCCTTTCCTTTCCTTAACTACGAATCCCATCCTCAAAATTCCTTTGTTCATTACAATCCTCTTCTATGTAAGGTAGTCATCTCAGAAACCTTTATTTTACATTTTTCTATGTTGATATTTTTCTTGTTAATTAAATACAAGGGGGAAAATGTATCTTTTCTTCTATGTATTAATTGATCATAACATTTATAAAGTCAGGGATTAGATCTTATATTTATGACTTATTTTGGATGTTTCATAGTATCAAACATGGTAGCTTGTAAACCATTAATAAATTGCTTACACTTATTAAAAATATTTTTAAAACATTTTTCTAGAAAGCTGCTGTTTATAATAAATCACTGACATATCTACAAGTCTATACAAGATTAGTTCATGCCTTGAATCTATCTCCTACATTTCTCTGGTTGTCTCTGTGTATCATTAGCATCTCTCTGCCCCAGGAACTATCATTATAGAAAAAGAGCTACTACATTATTAACTAGCTCTTGGAAAAGAGAAAGTTTCATGTTTCTTAATCCATACCATCCACCCTGGATGTGAGCCCAGAAAATCATACTTCCTTCTAGAATCCATTGTGTTACAGTTTGATTCTTTGGTGCCCTTTCAAGAATATCAAAGATGACCATATGCTTCAATCTGTAGGCATCAAGTTACTTAATTTTTGGGCTGCCAGCTTTCTTTGTAAATAAGACATACTTATTCCTTTAGATGATTGTGAATTTAAAATGAGAAAAAAGGAAAATGTGTAGAGCATAGGTAAAATATAATTAAGGATCTATTCTACATGTTTACCATTATAATAAAATATTATGTATAAATAAATATGCATAATAAATATATATAATTATCTACACAAATGATAAACCACTTCTAGAATGCTAAAATTGTGATTTATCAGTCTAAAGATGAGAAGATCTCAACAAGAAAAAATCTCACATAAATAAATCTATGATTCACATTGGCATGCATTCAGCTTCTTGGTAATTTATTTATTTGTAAATGTTACATAAATGCTGTCAGTCAAGGGAAAAAAAATGTATATACAGTCAATTTAAGTGATACCAAAGCAGTCACAAATGATTTTGTGGTTTGGTTGGGTCAAATCCGTGTGTACTTCCCATCTATGATCATTATTTATTTGACATTTCTATAGCACTTTGTATTGCAGAGAACTCCATATCCATCTTTTAGTTAATCTTGAAATGATGATATGTAGACAGATAACACATATGTTTAAGATTTGAGGAAAAAAAGATTCTCCAAAAATTATAGCATATTGTTACTCAAGTAAGTCAATAGAAAGGCTTGTATACATATACTGATAAATCTGACTTCCTGATTTGTGCTTCACCTGAGTCCACATTTACTTCAATATAATTTTCCCAAGAACTGATTCTTATTTAAGATGTTAGACACAAAGTAAAAGGAAACTTGGGGAATTCCCAATTTAAACTCTAGCTTTCTATGTTTTACAGAAGAGTTCTTTCAAAGTTCCTTTCTGCCTCCTCTTTTAAAAGTCAACTTCTTATGATTGTTCAGTTTTCCCAAGTATCTCACAATATGTCATTGATTTTCTCCTCATTGAGTCTCAAGTCTTGCCATATCCAAATATGCTTGGAAAACTGTGTGTTAGAGACGAAAGAAAGGGACAGGAATGGTTATAGACTTACAAAAGAAGGGGGTAATAACAAGGACAGTGAAAATTTGTTAAAAGGGGGGAGTTCCTGTTTAATTATATAGTAGGGTGATGGGGATTTTGCATAACCAGATCTGACAGGGTAACTCCCTCTGAGACAGAGAGTAAAATGGCTACACTCTCTGTCCTAGACCAGTACAATCTTATGGGAAGGATAACACAGCAACTGTGCCAGAGAGAGATAACACCTTGGAAAATGAGGATGACTGATTGCTAGGAATTTTGCTTTACCTAGCTTTGGTACTCCTCTGGGACAGAAAGCTGACCTATAATAGAGATCAGAATCGGCGACTGGGAGGTTTTGCTCAACCCAGTCTAGTAAGACTCTCTCTTGTTAAATTTATTTGTGGTTGGACTCTGAATATATAATATGTGGTCACCAGGGATTTAAATTTCTAAATCCCAAATGAATTACTAAATTAAAGAATTTATGGTAGTTTATTTACAATAGAGGGAAAATATTAAGGAATTTATTAAGTAATGAGAGAGAAAGACAAAACTCTGGCTTCCTCTGAGCCAGTTAGAAATTTCTAAGCCCCAGTCAGGGGAAGAGAGTATCAAGATGATGGACCTTTCCTGGAGGCTTCATGCCTCCAGAAAGGCAGGGTCACTAAATCAGCCTTTCACTCACCAACAATGACATCTAAATGAAAAGAAATCAGTGTGTCTGTCTTCAGGTCACTCGTCAAGAGTCTGTCTCCAGTCTCTCCTCAGAGTCCAACTCCAAGTCAGAGATCCTTCATCTAACTTGAAACTCAAATTGAATATATCTCCTCTTCTGGCCTTTTGTACTCTTTTTAAAGAATCTATTTCTCTTGTGTCACCTCCCCTAAATTTCATGTCTACCAATCATAGCAGATGCTTTTCTCCAGGACTGCCCACTCTTTAATTCTCAACCAAAGTAGTTCTTTGGTTAGATTATATATTTTGGGGTTACTTAACACCTTTTTTTGGTAAGTTCACCTTTTGTAGTTACTTAACACCTTTTTTGTGATTAAAATGGGTAGATGTACTTAAAATACTGAGTTATCACCATTGTGTAGATTAAAATCTTAAAATAGAGTGTGGATTACAATTCTAGCTTCACTATAAAGGAAGAGCTAAATACCCTCTTTGTTAGAATCAGGAGATTACAATTTTATCTTTACAACAAAAGGAAATCTAAGTATCTTCATTGTTACAATCAGGAGGCAGCTAAATCCAATCTTCTCACTCTCCAGGATGAAAAATCCCAACCCAACAATCTTATTTCTTTCCCTATGTATAATAGATCTGACTGCTTCCCTTACTTTTTTATGGTTGTTTATTTAAAAGAAGGATAACAAAGATGAAGTCAGGAAAGAGAGTTCCCTAACTAATGATACAGATCAATGGTAAGTCTCTTTAGCCCTCAGCTAAAGGCAAGGCTAGCCTGGAAATCCTCTGTCAGATGCTCTTCTCTATGCTGACTAGTCCAAGGCTAATTCAAGAAGAGGCAAATTTCTAGGTATAGCTGGTATGGATGAGAGGTCAGGCTTCAAGACCTAACTGCCTACCCCTTAGGGCAAACTGCACAGTTTGATCAGGTCCACACAGGTCTTGCTTTCTCAGTGAAACAGGATCAGTTGCAGGGTCTCAGGTTCTCAAAGGTGACTCCTTCCTCAGAGTCCAGAGCTGACTCCTACAGTCCTTTACTCTCCCAGAACCCCATGCTTCCAACATTCCAACCTGCTCCTACCTGTCTTTTCTGTTTCACCACATTCTATTGCATGTTTTTTCAAAATACCTTCCTTCAAAGTACAGATTGTTCTAGAAGAGGAAAAGGCTCCTAACACCAAGACTCAATTATGCTCACATAGAGGTTGTTATATTTCATCAGTGATTTAGTTTAATACATGCAGGCAGATGAATAGATAACTCTATTTGTCTAAACTTTTTTTTCTCAAAATATTGTCTTTCTAGTGTCCTGAATTCAAAAGACCCAGGGACATTGCTGTTGATTGGATTGCTGGCAATATTTATTGGACAGATCACTCTAGAATGCATTGGTTCAGTTATTATACAACTCACTGGACAAGTTTAAGATACTCAATAAATGTGGGGCAGCTGAATGGTCCCAACTGTACCCGCCTCCTTACAAATATGGCTGGAGAACCCTATGCCATTGCTGTCAATCCTAAAAGAGGGTAAGTCAAATAACTTATTATTTGAAAATTTTAAAGTTACTACATTAAAAAAATTGTTCTTAAGTTAATTCTAAAACATCCTTATTCTGGAAACAGTAGAAAAAGCATTCCATGTAAAATTTTTTTAAGTTCCAAGTTTCTGTTACACATTAATCATCATCATTTTGATTTGTACTTCAAAGAATAATGATGTCTGAAAGATTCCTACAGCTGGAAAATGCAATTTTATTTTTAAGAAAATAATATAACAATACACTAAATAAATAATAGATGTAATTGATGTATAAATTAAGTCTTAGAAATATTAATATTTCATTTCAATAGAGTTTGGGTCTCGTCTGTCTCTGATAACGATCAGCATAGCATTGGATGAACAAAGGTTGAAGATTATTCCCAAATCTTATTTTAACTGAGTTACAACTTCATTCTCACTAAATATTTTTCAAGAGACTCTACTAAGGATTCCAATTGATTGACTTAAAGTGTCCTCTTTTTTCTTTCTAGCTTTCAATTAGAAACATAAATACTTAGCCCAATGACTCAAAGGGGAGGTGTTAGTAGGAATAATAAAGATTCTTTGTAAGCCACAAATTGTGAGTCAACCCGTGATATTTATTAGATTTATGTAGAAGCTTTCCTCCTACAAGAGGAAATCACTTCTGTTTAAAAAAATAAATTCCCTTTCTAGAAATAATAAATCATCTTGATATATACTTCAAAAGAGGCCAAATATTCTAAGGGAATATAGACAGAATGAGTTCATGATATGAAATCATTACATGATGATAGATGCTCAGAATGGCAGAAATATTTTCAATCTGAGCTTGTAAGGTAATTTTCACAATTGATTATTAGACATCAAATCATGAAACACTGTTTAATCCACTGAGAAATGTCACTGACAAGCAGCATTAACACCACAAAGGACCACAGAAGATTTACCTCTTTTACTTGCTCTCTTTAGAATGATGTATTGGACTGTTGTTGGGGATCACTCTCATATTGAAGAAGCAGCTATGGATGGTACTCTAAGAAGGATTTTGGTACAGAAGAATTTACAGAGACCAACAGGTATGTTATATTTTTACCATCTTTACTACATAAAGGATTATGTAGACTTGTCCCCATGTTAGAGGTTAAATTCTAATTCTGCTGGTCACTTTTTCCTCCATAAGAGTACAACAGCCTTAATGACTGTATTTTCATGGTTGGTAATGAAATGTTTTGAGTGGTCTATTAATATTTTTCAGTATTTTCTTTAATCCAATGACACTGTTACCCTAGCTGTTCCACAAATAAGACAATTCATCTTTCATCTCTAGGCATTTTCTCTGGCCACTCCCCATGCCTGGAATGCTCTCCCATCCCTTCATGGACCTCCCCAATTGCCTTTAAATCTAAACTCTCATTTTCTACAGGAAACCTTTCCCAAATCTTCTTAATTCCAGTGCTTTCCTTCTGCAAGTTACCTCCCAATTTGTTCTATGTATAGATTCTTTTGTATATATTTGCATGTCATGAATCTCCCTCTCCTTTGGATTGTAAGCTCCTTAGGTTGATGATTGTCTTTTGTTCCTTTGTGTCCCAAAGCTTAACACCATGCCTTCTATATATCTGACACTTAATAAATGTTTATTGATTGATTGACTAAGTCAAAGACCAATACTCTATTCACTGTATCACCCAGCTTCCAAGAAATTCCAATATAATAACTAGTTAAGAACCCTGGAGTAGAGGCTGGATTTGAAAGCAAGTGAAGCCTTAGTGAATGAGGTGACCTGGAAGAATAAGAGTGGGTCAAGGAATTAAAGATTGTGACAGGAGTCAAGGGTAGGGTTAGTGAGCGTGAGAGTGAGAATAAGTCATAGGAGGATAAGAGCTTTCAGATAGACAATGCTGTTTCTAATTTATTGCTCTGAAAAAATAGTAAGGGCTATAAAGTATACCTATATTAAAGTTTTGATAATATACAGAGGAGAAGGACATTGTTAAAAGTCAAGGATGGAATGGCCAGGTTGTCAGAAGTATCATCATCATGGATATCCAGCTTCTTCTTTTTTTTTTTTTAATTTTATAGTATTTTATTTGATCATTTCCATGCATTTTTCATTAAAGACAAAGATCATTTTCTTTTCCTCTCTCCCACCCCCCCCCCCCCTGGGCCAACGTGTGATTCCACTGGTATCATATGTGTTCTTGACTTGAACCCATTGCCATGTTGTTAGTATTTGCATCAGAGTGTTCGCTCTGAGTCTTTCCTCTGTCATGTCCCCTCAGCCATTGTAGTCAGGCAGTTGCTTTTCCTTGGTGTTTCTATTCCCTCAGTTTGTCCTCTGCTTTTGGATAGTGTTTTTTTCTCCTTGATCCCTGCAGATTGTGCAGGGACATTACACCACCACTAATGGAGAAGTCCATTACGTTCGATGATACCACAGTGTGTTTGTCTCTGTGTACAATGTTCTCCTGGTTCTGCTCCTCTCGCTCTGCATCACTTCCTGGAGGTTGTTCCAGTTCACATGGAAATCCTCCACTTTATTATTCCTTTGAGCACAATAGTATTCCATCACCAACATATACCACAATTTGTTCAGCCATTCCCCAATTGATGGGCATCCCCTCATTTTCCAATTTTTGGCCACCACAAAGAGCGCAGCTATGAATATTTTTGTACAAGTCTTTTTGTCCATTGTCTCTTTGGGGTACAAACCCAGCAGTGCTATGGCTGGATCAAAGGGTAGACATTCTTTTATCGCCCTTTGGGCATAGTTCCAAATTGCCCTCCAGAATGGCTGGATCAGTTCACAACTCCACCAGCAATGAATTAATGTCCCTACTTTGCCACATCCCCTCCAGCATTCATTACTTTCCATAACTGTCATGTTAGCCAATCTGCTAGGTGTGAGGTGATACCTCAGAGTTGTTTTGATTTGCATCTCTCTGATTATAAGAGATGTGGAGCACTTCTTCATGTGCTTATTAATAGTTTTGATTTCTTTATCTGAAAACTGTCTATCCATGTCCCTTGCCCATTTATCAATTGGGGAATGGCTTGATTTTTTGTACAACTGATTTAGCTCTTTATAAATTTGAGTAATTAAACCTTTGTCAGAGGTTTTTATGAAGATTTTTTCCCAACTTGTTGTTTTCCTTCTGATTTTAGTTACATTGCTTTTGTTTGTACAAAAGCCTTTTATTTGATGTAGTCGAAATTATTTATTTTACATTTTGTGATTCTCTCTATGTCTTGCTTGGTTTTAAAGTCTTTCCCTTCCCAAAGGTCTGACATGTATACTATTCTGTGTTTACCCAATTTACTTATGGTTTCCTTCTTTATGTTTAAGTCTTTCACCCATTTTGAATTTATCTTGGTGTAGGGTGTGAGGTGTTGATCAATTCCTAATCTCTCCCACACTGTCTTCCAATTTTCCCAGCAGTTCTTATCAAATAGTGAATTTTTGTCCCAAGACCTGGGATCTTTGGGTTTATTGTATACTATCTGGCTGAGGTCGCTTTCCCCCAGTCTATTCCACTGATCCTCCTTTCTGTCTCTTAGCCAGTACCAAATTGTTTTGATGACTGCTGCTTTGTAATATAGTTTGAGGTCTGGGACTGCTAGGCCCCCCTCATTAGTGTTTTTTTTTTCATTATTTCCCTGGATATCCTTGATCTTTTGTTATTCCAAATGAACTTTGTTATGCTTTTTTCCAAATCAGTAAAGAAATTTTTTGGGAGTTCCATGGGTATGGCACTAAATAGATAAATAAGTTTGGGCAGGATAGTCATTTTTATTATGTTGGCTCGTCCTACCCATGAGCAGTTAATGTTTTTCCAATTGCTCAAGTCTAGTTTTAGTTGTGTGGCAAGTGTTTTGTAGTTGTGTTCATATAGTTCCTGTGTTTGTCTTGGGAGGTAGATTCCTAGGTATTTTATTTTGTCTAAGGTGATTTTGAATGGGATTTCTCTTTCTAGTTTTTGCTGCTGAGCTGTGTTGGAGATATATAGAAAAGCTGATGACTTATGTGGGTTTATTTTGTATCCTGCAACTTTGCTAAAGTTGTTGATTATTTCAATTAGCTTTTTGGTTGAATCTCTAGGATTCTTTAAGTAGACCATCATGTCATCTGCAAAAAGTGATAACTTGGTCTCCTCCTTGCCTATTTTGATGCCTTCAATTTCTTTTTCTTCTCTAATTGCTACTGCTAGTGTTTCTAGTACGATGTCAAATAATAGGGGTGATAATGGGCATCCTTGTTTCACTCCTGATCTTATTGGGAATACATCTAGTTTATCCCCATTGCAAATGATATTAGCTGATGGTTTTAGATATATACTGTTTATTATTTTTAGGAATGACCATTCTATTCCTATGCTTTCTAGTGTTTTTAATAGGAATGGGTGTTGTATTTTATCAAAGGCTTTTTCTGCATCTATTGAGATAATCATGTGGTTCTTGTTGGTTTGCTTGTTAATGTGGTCAATTATGTGGATGGTTTTCCTAATATTGAACCAGTCCTGCATCCCTGGTATAAATCCTACTTGATCATGGTGGGTGACCCTTCTGATCACTTGCTGAAGTCTTTTTGCTAGTATCCTATTTAAGATTTTTGCATCTATATTCATTAGGGAGATTGGTCTATAGTTTTCTTTCTCTGTTTTTGACCTGCCTGGTTTTGGAATCAGTACCATGTTTGTGTCATAAAAGGAGTTTGGTAGAACTCCCTCTTTGTTTATTATGTCAAATAGTTTGTATAGTATTGGGATTAACTGTTCTCTGAATGTTTGATAGAATTCACTGGTGAATCCATCAGGCCCTGGGGATTTTTTCTTAGGAAGTTCTTTGATGGCTTGGTGGATTTCATTTTCTGATATGGGATTATTTAAGAATTCTATTTCCTCTTCTGTTAGTCTAGGCAGTTTGTATTTTTGTATATATTCATCCATATCACTTAAATTGGTATATTTATTGCCATATAATTGGGCAAAGTAATTTCTAATGATTGCCTTAATTTCCTCTTCCTCAGAGGTGATGTCCCCCTTTTCATCTTTGATGTTGTTAATTTGCTTTTCTTCCTTCCTTTTTTTAATTAGATTGACCAGTACTTTGTCTATTTTGTTTGTTTTTTCAAAGTACCAGCTTCTTGTCTTATTTATTAAATCAATAGTTCTATCACTTTCAATTTTATTAATTTCTCCCTTAATTTTTAGGATTTCTAGTTTGGTTTTCTGCTGGGGGTTTTTAATTTGGTCACTTTCGAGTTTTTTTATTTGCATTTCCAATTGATTGATCTCTGCTCTCCCTAGTTTGTTAATATATGCACTCAGGGATATGAATTTACCTCTGATTACTGCTTTGGCTGCATCTCAAAAGGTTTGAAAGGATGTCTCGCCATTGTCATTTTCCTCGATGAAATTATTAATTGTTTCTATGATTTCTTCTCTAACTAAACGATTTTGGAGTATCATATTGTTTAGTTTCCAATTAGTTTTTGATTTGGTTTTCCATGTACCATTACTGATCGTTATTTTTATTGCCTTGTGGTCTGAAAAGGCTGCATTTATTATTTCTGCTTTTCTGCATTTGTGTGACATGTTTCTGTGACCTAATGTATGGTCAATCTTTGTGAATGTGCCATGTGGTGCTGAGAGGAAGGTGTATTCCTTTTTATCCCTATTTATTTTTCTCCATATGTCTATTAATTCTAATTTTTCTAAGATTTCATTCACTTCTTTTACCTCTTTCTTATTTATTTTTTGATTTGATTTATCTAAATTTGATAATGGTTGGTTTAAGTCTCCCACTAATATGGTTTTACTGTCTATTTCTTCCTTCAATTCTCCTAGTTTCTCCATTAGAAATTTGGGTGCTATATTATTTGGTGCATATATGTTGATTAGTGATATTTCCTCATTATCTAAAGTCCCTTTTAACAAAATATAATAACCTTCCCTATCCCTTTTGATCAGGTCTATTTTTGCTTTGGCTTTATCAGATATCATGATTGCCACTCCTGCCTTCTTTCTGTCACTTGAGGCCCAGAAGGTCTTACTCCATCCTTTAATTCTGACCTTGTGGGTGTCTACCCGCCTCATGTGTGTTTCTTGGAGACAACATATGGTAGGGTTTTGGATTCTAATCCATTCTTCTATTTGTTTACATTTTATGGGTGAGTTCATCCCATTCACGTTCAATGTTATGACTGTCACTTGTGGACTCCCTGGCATTTTGATATCCTTCCCTAATTCTAACCTTTCTTCTTCAGCTCTACCTTTTAGTCTAGTGATTTACTTTAAATCAGTCCCCCTTGTATTTCCCTTTCTACCCCCCTCCCTTCTAATTCCCTCCCTTATTTTCCCCTGTAGTCTTTTTAATAATTCCCCCCCCACCCTCTCCCTCCCTTGTACTGCTTCCCTCCCCACCAGTCTGTTTTTTACCCTTCTACTCCTCTATAGGGCGCAAATCTATTCTCTTCCCCAATGGATTGGATTGTTCTTCCCTCTTTGGGTCAGTTTCAAAGTACATAAGAGTTGAATATTTCCTATCTCCAACCTCTTTACCCTTCCAGTGTATCGATGTTCTCCCCCCTCCCGCCATGAGCTTCTTTGTGACATATAAATTTACCCCCATTTGTTTCTTTTCCCATTTCTTTTAGTCATAACCTCTTTTCTTTTTTAGCTTTAGTCATGTATATATATATATATATATACATACACATGTATATGTATTTATGCATGCATATCTCTATATACCTATTTATGTCTTGTCCTTTCATCCTATACAGTTTGTCCCTTCCCTCTGAGTATAGTCCTTCTAGCTGCTTAGGTGATAGCAACAGTTTTTAAGAGTTGCCAATGACCTCTTTTCTTATAGGGATACATATCATTTTAACTTATTGAGTCTCTTAAAAAAAACCTTTGTTGTTGTTGTTGTTTTTCCTCTCTTTTTTAATTACCTTTTGATGATTCTCTTGAATTCTGTGGTTGGATTTCAAATTTTCTGTTCAGGTCTGGTCTTTTATTTATGAATGCTTGGAATTCCTCTGTTGTGTTAAATGACCATACTTTCCCCTGTAAGAATATAGTCAGTTTTGATGGGTATTTTATTCTTGGCTGTAGGCCTAGTTCCCTTGCTTTCCGGAATATCATATTCCATGCCTTTCGGTCCTTCAGTGTGGATGCAGAAAGATCCTGTGTTATCCTCACCATGTTTCCATGGTATCTGAATGGTTTCTTTTTGGCAGCTTGTAATACCTGTTCTTTTATCTGATTGTTTTTGAATTTGGCTATAACATTTCTTGGTGTTGTCAGTTGGGGATTAAAAACAGGGGGTGATCTGTGGATTCTTTCAATCTCCACTTTCCCTTCTTGTTCTAGGATTTCGAGACAGTTTTCCTGGATAATTTCCTCTAGTATTATGTCCAGGCTTTTTCTTTTGTCGTGGTCTTCTGGTAGTCCAATTATTCTTAAATTGTCTCTTCTTGAACGATTTTCTAAATCGTCTGTTTTGTGAATGAGATGCTTCACATTTTCCTCAATTTTTTCATTCTTTTTGTTTTGTCTTATAGTGTCCTGCTGCCTTGTGAGGTCACTTGATTCTAGTTGTTTTACTCGGGTTCTTAAAGATTGGATTTCATCTTTGGCTTTTTGGTCGTCTTTTTCCTTCTGGTCTGAGTTTCTTTGAAGATTGTCTTTCATCCTCTTTATCTCGTCTTTCATCTCCTTTGCTTCATCTTTCATCTCCTTTGCCTCATTTTCCAGCTGGATGATTTTGGCTTTCAGGACACTATTTTCTTGTTTTAGTTCAAGTGCCTCTGTTTCCAGATGACTTATCTTAATTTTTAAGTTCTTTTCCCAATTGTCTTCAGCCTCTCTTAGCTGTGTTTTGAGTTCTTCCACAGCCTGTATCCAATTCGCTGGGATTTCTGGTTTATCGTTTGCTGATCTCTCCCCCTCTGTTCCATTTGGTGAGTAGTAGCTGTCTATTGTAGTTTCTTTCTTCTGTTTCTGTTGTTTGTTCAAATTCACCCCTTCTTTCCTCCCTGTATTTGTCTGTGCTCTTGTTCCTCTCATTTTTTTGTTTTTTAGGGACTTCTATCAGTCTCCCCTCTTGGAGCTTTAACAGAGGATCTCTTGGTGTAATCTCTGAGGGAGGGTTGTTGGGGGTTTGAGCTTTCCTGTCCTCTGGAGGCTTTTGATTGGCTTAAAGTTCAGCAGTCAGTGAGGATGGATGGGGAGCCTGGGCTTCCCTGTGTTCTGGAGACTTTTGATGGGATTGAGTTCAGCTTATTTGGGATGGGTTTATTCTGAGTTTTAAACTTCCTGGACGGCTGGAGCAGATATGGAGGATCTCTAAAGCTCTAGCCAGGCTGCCAGGTCTATGCTCCTTCTAGGCTGCCATCTTGACTTCGCCTCTAGGTTTCTGTTTTTTCAGAAGACCCAGCTCTCTAAGGGGGGAGGGGTTGTGGCTTGCCTGGACTCTGAGGGCTCCTGATGAGATTAGGTTCAGGTGGTGTGGGCCGAAAGATCCCAGAGCCAAAAAAGGGAAGGGAAAAAAAAAAAGCAGCCACCTCCTCTTCCACAGCCTGTGTTGAGTGCCCAGAGACTGGCCGAGTTACTTTCAAGGAAAGCTCTTTGGAGCAACCCCTTTGCCAGCCCTGAGTTTTCTGTCCTTTCAGTAGCTCTGAGGGCTCCTGATGGGATTAGGTTCAGCTGGTTCTTTCAGAAGACCCTGCTCTCTAAGGGGGGAGGGGTAGTGGCTTGCCTGGACTCTAATGGCTCCTGATGGGATTAGGTTCAGGTAGTGTGGGCCAAATGATCCCGGAGCCAAAAAAAAAGAAGAAAGAGAAAAGCAGCAACCTCCTCTTCCACAGTCTGTGTTGAATGCCCGGAAACTGGCCCGGGTTACTTTCAAGGCAAGCTCCCCGGAGCACCCCCCTTGCCAGCCCTGAGTTCTCCGTCCTCTCAGCAGCTCTAAGGGCTCCTGATGGGATTAGGTTCAACTGGTTCTTTCAGAAGACCCTGCTCTCTAAGGGGGGAGGGGTAGTGGCTTGCCTGGACTCTGATGGCTCCTGATGGGATTAGGTTCAGGTAGTGTGGGCCGAATGATCCCGGAGCCAAAAAAGAAGAAAGAGCAAAGCAGCAACCTCCTCTTCCTCAGTCTGTGTTGAGTGCCCAGAAACTGGCCCGGGTTACTTTCAAGGTAGGCTCTTCGGAGCCACCCCTTTGCCAGCCCTGAGACCTCTGTCCTTTCAGTAGCTCTGAGGGCTCCCGATGGGATTGGGCTCAGCTGGTGCCCCGAAGCTGGGACCTCCCCCGAGACCCAGAGGGAAGAACCCAGCCAGGAGGCCACAGGCTTCCCCCTTCTCTCTATGCTTCCCTGCCATCTGTGTTGGGCGCTCCGGAGCCTGGCTCGGGTTGCTTTCAAGGTGAGTCCTCTGAGCCCTGAGGTTCCCGCTGCTGCCTTGGGCTCAGCACTCTGGGTTGGGGGGGATGGGTCCTGGGACCTTTTTTCTGTCTACCCCTTAGATCTGAGTGATCTAGGGTTCTGGCTTTTGGGGTGCGGTACCTTTTGATCCAGGTCCAGGAGGAGGTTTCCCCAGGTCTATCCTGTTGTTCAGCTTGAATTTCGGTGCGAAGTGGATATCCAGCTTCTTGAGGAGAATTGCAAAAGATGGCTCAGAAAGAGAAACTTTTCATAATTCCAGTCATTATTCAGTCATCTGTAACTCTTTGTAAGCCCATTTAGAATTTCTCAGCAAAGATCCTGGTGTGTTTGCCACTTCCTTTTCCAGATCATTTTATAGATGGGGAAACTTATTTTATAGGTAAACAAAGGCACAGGGAAATTCACAAAGTAATGGTGAATGAACCATACAGATATGGAAGAAAATAGTGGAGGAGTAATTAGAATATGATTGAGGATTCTAGTAAAGGTAGCATAGGCATTTCTCATTTTCTGTAGTCGAAACATAACCAGAATTGTGAATTCACTATAGCAAGCAATAAATTGCTATGACTGTAGAGCTAGATAGTACAGTGGATAGAGCTCTGGGCAGGAAGTTCAAATTCAACCTCAGACACTTACTAGCTGTGTGTCCTTGGGTTCCTATTTGTCTCTGTTTCCTCATATCTAAAAAGAGTTGGAGTTGGAAATGTCAAGCCCCTCTAATATCTTTGGAAAAAAAAAAAGATAAACCACACATGGAATGATGAAGAGCCAGATATAACTGAAAAATGTCTGAACAATAAAGATTGCTCTGGCAAGCCCCTTTCACAGATATGCAACACTGCAAAAATGAAACATTATTGTATTAGTCCTCTCTAAAGTTCAAGTTAGTATTTAAAATCTTGATGCTTTTATGATCGATCACGTAGTTCAATGGGGATATGATTAGGGTTTTGATGTTAAAAGATCACTCTACTGCAAATATGAATAACATGAAAATGGGTTTTGAACAATGATACATGTATAACCCAGTAAAACTGCTGTGGACTTTGAAAGGTAGGGAGAAAAAAGTGGTGGGGGAAGATCATGAATCATGTAACCATGGAAAAATATTTTAAATTAAAGAAGGAAAAAAATAAAATCTTGATATTTTGTAGTGTGGAGCTCTACATCTAATTCATCCAATGATGCTGAGTATCACTAGAAAAATCCATGAAATTAAGTTCATTTTTTCTTACGTTAAATTCAGATAAGTGGTGTCTCCTTGATTGAGAAATCAGTTCTTATAAGTCTTTCCATGTTTTTCCAAAATTAATTCCTTTTGAAATCATGAAGAGTAAAATGAGCAGAACCAAGAAAACAATATATAGAGCAATAGAAATATTGTCTGAAGTATGAATTGTATGTGTCCACCTCCAGAGAAAGCTAAAAAACATAAATAAAAAAGATATTGTTTTATATATACCTATATCTTCTTGTCAAATGACAATGTCAAATCTTTCTCTAATGAGGAGAACAGGGGAAGGGAGGGAGCTATCTGGGTATTTTGATGTAAAAAAATAAAATAAGTAAATTTATATATATATATATATATATATATATATATATATTTTTTTTTTTTTTAAGGAAATCAGTTCTTGAACCTCTGGACTTTAGGCTTCTGGGTCCTTGGTAGGAAAAGAGCAAAGAAATGTCCAATTTTCTTGGGGTTTACCCTCCAGAGATGCTTCAATCAATAGTTTGATTGACAGTATGGCTTTGCAGCTCTCTCTATACTCACTCACAAGCAAATGTGCTCTTTATCCTTCTTATGGCCTTTTGTCCCTTGGTCTCTCCCTATTTTCTTAGTCCATTTTCTATACTCTAATTTCACTTGCCTTCACACTGGAGTAGACCCCATGGTCTGCTATTATAAACTATCAATATCTATTACCTTGAAATGCCTCACCTCCTTGATCTTAAGCCATTCCTAAATGAAATGTAACCAAATTTGCAAGTCATTTGAGGTCTTTCACAATATGGTGCCACCCAACCTTTCTAGCCTTATTTCAAATTCATGGACTCTCTTCTCTAGCCAAAAAAGACCTTTCCAAATATGCTCTGATTTTTTTCCACCTAAATCAGCTCATGCTGACCTATACTTAGAATATTCTTCCTTGCCTTCAAGTCTTAGCTAAAATACTACCATTTGTAAAAAGTCTTTCTTAGTCCTCCTAAGGCTAACACCTTCCCTTTGAGACTACTTCCAATTTCTCCTGCTTATATTTCATTTGTACATTAATATGTTGTTACCCACACTAGATTGAGAACTCTTTCAAAGGAGGGACTATTCCTGTCTCTCTTTGTAAGCCCAGAATTTTAGAACAATGTACCTGATACATAGTAGGTATTTAAATCTTTGTTGACTCCACCTGTCTCTTATAGTATTGCATTGCTACAGGTTCTGGAAGACACAATTAGAAATCTATCTCCTCCAATATTCTATCCTTATTTTATTTCTCCATTCCCATCAGTAAGAATTTCCCATCACAGATGGCCTCAAAATATTAATGTATTTACCATGTAATTCTTTAATTTATAATTATCTTCTTATTTTGCCTCCTATTCAGGTAAGGCTTATGTCATTTCACCTTTTTACCTCTCCTAATACCTAGCACAGCAGTCTTAATATACTTAATAAATGTTTATTTACTGAAAAGTGATCCAAATCTCCAAATACCATCTCCCTCAATATCTAGTAGGCTGTTTATGTTTCTTTCTCTGACCCATATAATTTGTGATGGCAATTTCTGAATGAATGCAGAATGAATCTGGCAATAATCCAGTTCTGAGGCTTGATTGCTTTCCCTCAACCCTTTTGTTCTTGGTAAGCAAAAGGTCATTGATGAACTAGCATAGATTAAACTTTAAAGAATGTTTTGTTAATTTATTCATGAATTCATTCAATTAACATATTAGGCACTGTAAGAGAGGCTTATAAAACATTTGGGGGAAAAGGCCCTTCTGAAATTGATGAGCTATCCCTCCCATTTCCAAAAAAAAAAAAGTGAGTGAGAGAGAGAGAGAGAGAAGAGAGAGAGAGAGAGAGAGAGAGAGAGAGAGAGAGAGAGAGAAAGAGAGAGAGAGAGAGAGTTGCCAGGGGAGGATTGCAATTTCTTAAAAGCACAAGCAGTAAAAACCACAAGGATGAGAAGATTATTAGAAAGGATGTTCCCATTTTTAGATTTTTTTTTTAATATTCTTTCTGTCTCCTTTTAATTTATGAATACATTGTTATATCTTTCTGGGCTACTGTTACTTTGATCATATTTTTTAAAAAATCACATATATTTAAGTTGGAAGAAACTTAGAAATTATTTGGTCCAACAGACATTATATAGATGGAAAAACTGAGGCCCAGAGAGGTGAATCAATATATCCAGTGGCACAGAGCTAATAAGAGGCAGCATTAAGATTTGAAACCATATTGTCTGGCTTCAAGTTCACTGATTTTTCCACAAATACATCCTACTCTCTCATTGAATTCATATCTTCTTTATGTAATTCTGTGACCCTTTAAGAATTCTCTCTTGAATCTTATAATGAATTCTCAAAAAAATTTGCTTTATTACATTTGCTTTCATCTTTTTTTATAGGGTGGGGGGTGGAAATTAAATTGAAAGGGAGAGGGAATTTTTTTTTTTGTTTAAATCATAGAAAACTGCAGATAGTCTGAAAAAAATAAATCCAGAAGTGACTGAAGTGATAATAGCATCCTAAGATTTTTTAAAATACTTATATAATTACTATCACTATTGTGAAGTAATAAAATTGAATGAGCAACAGTTAACCACATTTCTTCCAACAGATTATTTCGTTGTGCTTGATTAAAACAACTATGAAATGTAATTTTAAATCTTCTATCTCTTTCCTGAATTTGTTCCAACTGTTCATCATTCCAAGGCCTGATAAGAATGAGTACTAGAGAGGATTGAGCATTTTTTCTATTATTATTGAGCCTTTATTAAAGACAAAAAGAGATGTGATATTTCATTTTAAAGATAGAAGGTTCATAATAGTGATGTTTCCCCTTTATACAAACTTAACTATCATCTCTCTAACAGGAAAACCTACTTGATTCCTTTATTAACTTTTTAATTTAAAAGACTATCTTTTTTATTAAAAGGCTTAAGGAAAAATCAAAGTCATCGATTTGTGGCTTTCTTGGAATATAAATGCCATCCATCTAAAAGCTTTCTTATAGAACTTTTTTTTAAGTGGATGTAGTTCCATTCAGTCATATGGTATATAACCTAAGTTGATAGAGATGGCTATTTCTTGGACCACTTTCATAAAATTATAACATGCCACTTAAGAACTTTTTTTCTGTTGTTCAAAATGATGAAATTATATATCTATTTAAACTGTAAGAAAACAGATTCTCTACCCCTCTCTTGACCAGTAAATTCAACTTTCTAAAAGAAAAAAAAATATTTTAAAGTCTTTTGCTATGTTCACTGACAATTATTTATGATTATAAAGAAAAACTCTTCACACCATTCTTATGCAACTGATCAAAAATATAATGAAAATCATGAGAAACATATTGTCTGATTCATATGTTTCACTGTCAAGGAACTTTATCTGTGTCTCTAAATAGCAATTCATCACTAAACAATTACAAACAAAACACAGGCTAGTTGGTTTAACTATCAAGTTCTGTTGTGAGACTGATTAGTCTGTATATATGAATATCAGTAGATTTCTGGGGGGGGTAGCGGGGACCCACAACATTTTGATTGACTATATTTAACTCTTTCAACACATCAAGCAGAGAATTCAATTTCAAATTTTTCTACTATGATTGTCAGTACAACTGAAGAGTCAGAATCCTTCTATATAATCAATCAACAAGTATTTAATAAGTACCAACATGTTCCAGATATCATGCTAGATGCTAAGGATACAAAGTAAAATAATTCCTATTTTTAAGAGACTTATCTCCTCTTTTGAGAGACTATGTGTACATGGTGACAGAGTTAACAGAAACTAAGCAATTTGCCTCACCACAGTCCCTTTGCTAGGAAGACAGGTTGTGACTCTTCAGCTAAAGATTCTGTTGGTCTGGTTGTCATGTTTGGTGGCCTTCACTGTCTAAAATATCCAAAGTAATTATATATCAGAGCTAAAAGCAAAGACTAATTAATATTATCCATAGAAGGAAAGAGGGAAACTATTGTCACATCTACTATGAAGCATAGATAAATAAGTAGCCTAAATGTAATTTTTTTCACAATTATGAATGATATTCTATGAATGAGATTTTTGAGCTTATCTTATGAAATTTAGGAAAATAAAATTTGCATATACTTTTAATGATTCATCAAGGTATATCAATCACTAGTTAGCAACAATAGCTTTAATGCAAATATGAGGGCTACTTCAAATAAAATCAATCATTAAGTCTATTAAGCATCTTCTATGTGTCAGTTGCTGTTCTAGATTCTAGGAATTAAAAGAAAAAAGGAAATACTTCCTGCCCTGAAGGAGCTTATAGTCTTTCAGAGGAAAAAACAAATATAACTATAAGTAAATTAAAAATTCATATAAAAATGCAAAGTAATTTCAGAGGGTTGTGGATAACTGTGGAACACAAAGATCTTACATGGAGACAACACTTGCAGTCACCTTCAACTGAGTCTAATGACTGAGAGGTGAGAGGGGACTGCCTGTGAAGCATGAGGAGCAGCCTCTGCAAAGGCTGAGAGGTACAAAATATAAATATTGTGTGTAAGAAGCAACAAGAAGAGTATTGTAAAAGTTAAAATTAAATCTTAATAATAAAATATATTTTAGGAGATTTATTAATGATCATTAGAAATCAAGGAATAAAGAGGATACAAAATAAAGACCATATGCCCATGGCTGATAAGCCTGTTGAAAATCCCACTTACCACCATCAAGACAAGAGTCCTTTACATCCTTACCTAATATCCCCTTTTACAGGAAGTACGTAAGGACAGGAAGTCAGTAGGCTCCCGGGGATATGTGGTGGTATTTTTTTAGGGTAACAGATTTTCAATTATACAGTATTTTCATTGAGTAATCAACCCCTAAGGTAGGCTTAAGTCTAGATATAAAGGACTTAAATATCAAACCATGAAGGCTGGGTATTTTTTCCTTAGGTACCATTGGGAACCACAAAGCTTTTTGAGCAATTGCATTTTAAAAGCTAGTTCAGCTAGGTGACTCAGTGGATAGAGGTCAAGGCCTGGAGTCAGAGAAACCTAAGTTCAAATGTGTCTTCAGACAATTACTAGCTTGATAAGCTTCTGGAAGTCACTTAACCCTATTGGCCTCAGTTTCCTCATCTGTAAAATGAGCTGGTGAAGGAAATGTCAAATCACTCCAATGTCTTTGCCAAAAAAACAAAACAAAACAAAACAAAACCAAATGGGGCCATGAAGAGTCAGGCACAAATGAAACAGCTAAAAAACAACAAATTTCGAAAGCTAATTTTAAGAAGTTGACAATTGCAGTATAACAAGGACCTTAATTAATTATTGGTTATTCACAGTTTTCTTGACATGGACACTTACCATTCTTCTATATTAAACCACTATAAAACTACTCTTGCATTTTGTCTGCATTTGGGGGGAAAAACTTGATATTTTCAGTGTGATTTGGGGGTAATAAGGTCCAAAGGGGATCCAAATGATAAGTAATTATTTTCTTCACAGTGATATAGAGATTGAGAGCCAAAAAAGCAAGGGTTCAAATATCCCTTATGATACTTATTAGCTGTGTGAATCAGGGCAATTCACTTGGCCACTCTATGCCTCAGCTCACCTCCAGCTGGGAGGAAGGGACTAGAAAGCACTTCCTCAAAGTTGGTTGCTTCATCCAGCCCTGTCCTGTTTACTGAACCTGGCTGGGATCTGGTCTTGTAGTCAAAGGACAAAAATAAAATAAAATAAAATATAAATAAAATAAAATAAAATAAAAAATTTCCTAGGTGATTCCACACACCACTGGTACTTGGAACACGTGAATGCTTACAGACAGCATTAAATTCAGTAGAAGTACAATGGATAGGCAAGCTGAGCAAATCCAGAGGCACTTCCATTCTAAGGGACCATTTTGTGCTTGCTATATCTATGCCAGTGCCTTCCAAATTCATATTGACCTCATCAGCCACAGCCAAATACGTCATCCCAGACTCCAACACTGATGTCTTTGGGTTTCTTCGAAAATGGAGGATGGACAACAAAAATAATACACCTCAGGAAATTCTCACATCAAGAGCTCCCCTCACTGAGAAAATCACAAATCCTCTCTATATTTCTATAAGTCATATAATAGTTTCTGATAATAATCTTAGAGATAAACTAGAAATATTATAGCTCACTTATCATCACCAAGATGGTGAAAATGAGGTCAAAAGTAATAAGCAGATATGAAAGAAAACTGATATTCCAGAGATGACCTCTTTATCGCTCTTATGCTAGTTTGTTGGCTATTCCTAGTCAGGTAACGAGATAAATATTTAAAATGTATGTCTATGAGTGAGGCATTGAATGAATCAAAGCTTTCTAAGTTCCACGGTACAAGGAGACAGATGGAAAATCAAATTCTGTGATGCCTGAGGGAATAATGTCATTCATAGTTAGAAATGGAAGTTTGGGAGGCAGTGTGGAAAAGAACACTAATTTCTAAAATTATTTTAGATACATTTCCTTCATTTGTTCTTGTATGTTTATTTTGCAGGGCTTGCTGTCGATCAGTTCAGTCAACGCATATATTGGGCTGACTTCGAGCTATCTGTTATTGGCAGTGTTCTGTTTGATGGCTCTGATTCAGTAGTTTCTGTAAGCAGCAAACAAGGTTTGTAGAATTTTTCTATTATTTGCAGCTTAAAACCAAATTAGACAGAATTTTAGTTTATAAGTTCACCAACATCTTTGCAGCCTGGGTCAGTGAGAAAATGTGTTAGCTTTGGAGTAAGAACTCCTGGGTTTGAGTTCTGGCTTGATGGTACAACCTTGCACAACAATCAGGGCCTTTTGTTTATTCACCTATATTTTGAGAAGGTTAAGCTAGATGACATATAAGTTACTTTCCAGCTCTAAGTCTATAAAACTAAAGTTTATTAAGATTTCACTTTTCCTGCCTCTGATAAGCAAATGAGGATGAAGCCAAGTTTTTGAACTGACTTTAGTGATATTCTCTTCAACAATGCTAAATTACAGAAGAGTATTAAATGATGACTTTCTTCGGCTTTTCTATTAAGAATAGAGCCTCTCAAAGTTTCTAAATTCAAATATTTAAGAATTGAGAATAGAGGTAAATGAGATATTTCTTATTTTCAAATCCTTCTGCACTTTCCTCCACTTGAGTCATTTTTAGTCCTATTTGCCAGTTCTTCAATTTCCCTACTTCTTTCCCTATGCTTTTATTTTTCCTTTCTTCTTTTCCATCCTTCCCTATATCCCTCCTCCTCTCCCTTCCTTTTGCAACCCATGCCCCCTCTTCCTCTCTTCTCTTAACACTTCCTTCTCTCTTTTTTCCCTCTGTACATTCTTTGTCTCTTTCCAACTTTCCAATGCTCCTTAACTTTTTATAATATACTCTCCTAATATTTGTTGTTGCTGGGTTTTTTCTTAACAAATTTCAACATAGACCACTATTAATAATTTTTAGAGTGAGTTAAATAAATGTCTTTAAGAAGAAATATAAATTTTTTTTCCTAAAAATTTAACCTTAGTTAATATTTTCTTTGGTCCTTGATTGAAAGAGAGAGAAAATTTTTCACTTCTGCAATAGGCTTTTATTATTATAAGCTTACATTTCAGCTGCTATTTTTTTAAAGCAATAAGTATATACTTAAATGATACCTTTGAAGATTGTACAAAATATCAGAGAAGATCAACTTTGCCATCTGGTTAGCAGTTACAAAAATAAAAAACAAATAAATGTTAGATTAATTTTTTTCACATATCTTCTAAGATAAAAAATGTGACATGGGACAATTGATACTATCTATTCCTTTTTAGTGTACACATATATATTTCTGTTTTCCTTGTGATATATCTCATTGCATATAGTTTGTTACAGAGATAATGATTTTTTTTTCCTACTCAGGGCCATTGAGCAAAATAAAACATTAAATGAAGACAAAACACAAAGGGAATACACATACCATATTGATCTTTCCCCCCCTCAAAATTTGGCTTGAATGAAATGTGAGTGCAGCCTATAATCATACTCCATATAGGGTTATTTATATAGTGTATATGACACTGGACATGGTCTATATTCAGGCCAATATGGTCTACATGCAAACACATTCATCTCTGTAAATTCATAGTTATACATATATTTTAATACAAATTAGTTATTTTTTTTTACTATTTCATTTAGATTAAAATTTCCTGGAGGATAGGCCCAGGACTTAACCCCAAATCTTGTTGATTTTTTTTTAAATTGACTATAGGTTAAATCAGTCACAAAGTTAAATTCTTTAAATTAAAACCATTAATTAAAGGTCATTTAGACAATTTAAATCATCAAATTAATAATAGTTTTTCAATCCACTATTTTTTTAACCTTTGGAGAAACATAGAACTTCTCTTTACTTTCAGAACCCATAATAGCTAGAAAGTTATTATGTGGATATAATGGTCCTTAAAGAAGTATTTCATGATAATGAAACCCAAAACAATAAGGATCATGTTCTTTCAAAGCCTTACATTTTTACAATGTCTGGATTTTCAAGTTGTTTCTTTGAAAAACTGTTCACTAGTTTGTTGTGTCCTAAAACAAATATATTGTATTAAACTTAAATCTAGAAATGGTATTGGAAGTAAGGAGAAAAATTAATCTGTTAAAATCTGAGGCTAATGTTACTAGTATCACCTGATTTAAAGGACCTTTAGTAAGGTGTTTATATATTTTTATGTCTTATTCATTAGTTCAGCAATATTGATTAACATAATTTTAAAATGCCACATTAAAATATATTGGTTTTTTTATTCTAGGACTTTTGCATCCACATAGAATTGATATTTTTGAAGATTACATATATGGAGCTGGGCCTAAAACTGGTGTATTTAGAATACACAAATTTGGCCATGGTTCAGTGGAATACTTAAGTTTAAATGTTGATAAAACAAAAGGTGCCTTGATCTCTCATCGTTATAAACAACAAGATTGTAAGTATTCAGCTTTGTGTAAAACTATACATAAACATTAATTTTCTGTCCCAAACTTTACAAAGAAAATTTATTTTAAAATAATGTTACAGTCTAAATCATAGTTAGAATAGGAAAAATGAATCATTTCTCCACTTTAAAATGATTAATCAAATAGTTGCTCTATAAAATATTTTGTTAAATAATAGTGCCATATCACAATTTTTATAAAATGCAATCTTACCTTTTCTCTAAGAGCAAAACTAGAAAACTCTTTCTTAGCAAATTCAACAGAGATAATAGAGAAATGAACAATTCTCTTTCGTCCAAGATCTAGAGTTTTCTGTGTAGCTATGCTGAAAATATTTAATGATTCCTAGAATAAAAACATTATCATTTCTATAACTGCTTATGGTTGTTATAGATAATTTGCAAAGTTTGACCTTTTTTACATGGAATAAAAAATTTCCTTAGTATAAATATTTTTGGAAAACAAATGATTAACTTCTGAAAATATGTAATATTTTGTCTTGTGTACATGGTTGGAAATAAATACGATTCATTACTAATAATTTTGAAAAAATACTTGAAATATCCAAATAAATGGTGGTATAAGTAAGTAACTCTGCCTGATTTCCCCTGAGATTAATATAAATTTATAAACTTTGAAAATGGCAAAAAAATCAACTTTATCTCCTAAAATTCTACTCAAATATTTTCCAGTCTTTCATAATCATATAGCAAAGACAGTTCATTGAATGATATAAACTTTTACAGTTAGAAGGGCCTTTAAGGGTCAACTAGTCTGTTACCTGAAGTCAACAAGTAAAGGCCACCTCAAATAAATTTTCCCCAGGAAGTGATCATCCAGCTTTGACTCAAAGACTTTGTATGTATTACCACTTGAGAAAGATTTCTTCTGAGGACAACTCATTCATTGAAATTCCTTACTTACATTGATCTGAAAAGGACTTCCCTATACTTTTCCACTTATTCCTTTTATTTCAATGATCAAGACCAAGCTGAACAAATATAAGAATCCCCTATGTAGCAGATTTTCATTTATTTTAAAAGTTTTTATATTCCCTCTAAATCTTTTCTAATCCTAGAAAAATATCCTCATTTCTATGAAGCAGAATCCTAGGGCATGATTTTGAACACTCTTATGACTTTGATCACTCTCTTTTGAACATGCTCCAGCTCATTAAATGTCCTTCCTAAAACTTGGACTCCCCAACAAGACTATGTTGTGGGTCAGAGGATCCTTGAATTTATTTAGTTCATTTTAATTTAAAATCATAAAGTATTCAATATTACTAGTCATTTAAGTCTAACCTCCTAAATGCAGAATTGCATTCTAATAACATTCTTGATAAATGTTTATCCAAAGTTCCATTGAATACTTTCAGTAATGGAGAGGTTAATAATTGAAAAACAAGTCTATTACACAGTTAAACATATCTCATTATGACAGAATGATGGACTTTCAAAGTTAGAAGGAACCTGAGATATGAAACTGTACCTGAAAGGAATTTATTTATACAATATACCTGATAAATGAGTGTCCTGGCTTTTCTTAAAGATTTCTATGAGGGGAAATCCATTATCTACTGAGGCTATTTATTCCACTTTGTGGTTACTCTAAGTCTTTATTTACCTCTTTGCAATATATATCCAGTATTACCAGCTGTGCCTTCCAGAACCAAGAAGAAATCGAATGCCTTCCACATGGAAGACTTGAAAATATGTGAAGATAGTTACTATGTAATTCCATCCCAAGTCTTTTATCTAGGCTAAAAATTCTCAGATCTTTCCATATATCCAAGAATGGAATTCATTGAAAGTCTTTAACCATCCTGATTTTTTTCCCCTTTGTATAGTCTTTATAACTTTTATCCATAAGTATGGGTATAGTCTTCTAGTATTACACATAATAAGCTGGCTTCTCATAAATGATCCAGAGAGTATTTAATGATTTCTAAAACCTCTCACATTAGCCTGATTTCTGTAGTGTAATGGCCTTCTTTTTATCTTTATATTTCATGATTTTCAGATTTCTTATAATCATGGTTTCCCTAGCCTATAAATACTATTTTGTTCTCATCCTTCTTAAAATAGGGCATCAGACCCAGATAGTACAAAGGTTTTTTGCAATATATATCTAGTTGTGCAGGGTTATTTTTTCCTCCCTTGATATAGAAATTATGCTTGTATGAATATCAATTGACTGCTTTTTTTTAAGACAGTTGTATCCTACTGCTTGCTTAAAAGTAAAGAAAAATGAAAATCTCAGGTCTTTTTCACTTCAACTACAGTCAAATCACTTTTTATCTATCCTAATTTTTACAAGTAAATTTTTTTTATAATTTTATAATAATTATTGGAATTTTTGAGCCTCAGAGGATTTTTGTCACTTCATAAGATTTTATCTTTATCTTTTTTTATCTAGCTTGTTACTTTGAGTCCCTTGTTCCAGAATATTGAAATCTTTTAAAATTGTGATTCTCTCACCCAAAATATGAACTGTTCCTCTTATTATACATCATCTACAGACTTGATAAGATTTTTTTTTTGTCTTCATCCAAGTAAGGGATTAAAGTTTGAAAAGGATCATAAATGTTGAGACCTTTGGTATAGTATTAGAGACCTTGAATCATCATAGAATGACTCAATGGTGGTTAACATTGCTAAAAAACTAAGACCCAAAATTATGCCTTTAGTCAGTTCACAAAACTTTCCCTTAACAAAGGACATCATGAAATCATGTGATCAAATCATTAGAACCTTTGTCAAAAAGCCTTGTTGCAATAGAAATATATTATAACATTCTATTGTTCTGGCCTATCAAAAAATAGCTGAGTTTGCTTTATACTTACCTTAACAAAAAAAAAAATAAGTTTACATGTAAACATTTTATTCATTAGAAATCTATGGTGGTTCCTAATAGTTACCATTTTTTCTAAAGTGATATTCAAAGCACTTTCTAAATATATTTATTTTTATAATCACAACAATCCTGGGAGGTAGCTGTTATTATTGTTACTATTTGCCTATTGAAGAAACAATATTAGAGAGGTTAGATGACTTTGCCTAGGGTCACGCTGCTAATTAAGTTTCTGAAATTTGATTTGAACTCACATCTTCCTTATTCCAGGCCAAATATTTGTGTCATCCACCAGGAGTTGAGATTTCTTTCCTTTATTTTTTTATTCAGTTCTAGAGCAAATTGCTTGTTCCTTCATAGTGCCTTCAACCCTTATAGTCAAAGAACACTTTCTTCTCCTACCCTCTCCAAAAATAATACATTCTTAAGCTTGTTAATTCAACTTTCACAATATCTCTTGTTTCTAACCCCTTCATAGTATTTGGAGTCAATCTTACTTCCTCTCATCCAAACTAATATAATAGCTTGAGACACTTAAAAGCACTTGTATAGTTTTACAAATAGGATGTCCTGCTTTCTTTCATCTGTTCTGGACCCATTTTATTATCTGGTTTCCTTAATCAATCTCCCTGCTTCTAGGATCTTCATTTTCTAGTCCATCCGTTATATAGCTGTAAAAATAATTTCCCTAAAACCTAAGTTTGACTACACCCCTTCCCAGCTCAAAAATATCATAGCTCTCTGTTGTCTATGAAAAATCACAAACTCTTCACTCTGGGCTTTTAGTCCCTCTGTGATTACAAACCAACCAATTTTCCCGGACAATTCATATTATTCCCTTTCATGAACTTTGCATTTCAGTCAAACTGTTTTTTTTTTTAAAAGCTATTTCTAAATTCATCATCCAAGTCCTGTTTCTGTGAACTTCTTTCTCACCTCCAGCTCTTAGAAACCTTAGCTTCCTTCCTTCCATAGTTCAGATACCACTGCTGACCCAAAGCCTTTCATGATTCTAGCAATTATTAGGCTTCCTGCTATTTAACTTACCTCCTATGTATTTATCTGGGCAGATATTATATCTCCCTTTCAACCCTATAGAACAGAAATTCCTTGAAAACTTTCATTATTTATCTTCCCTTGCATCTAGTATAGTTCTTTGCATGTTATGGTATTTAATAATTTGTTGTGTTTGTTGTTGTGGAACTGAATTAATTATTCATTAACTGCATTTATAAAAGGAGCTTATATGCTCCTAATATATGCCATAGACTCCTTTTAGGAAGAGAATTTTATTCTATGAAACAATGTTTGTTTATAATACATAATCAAACATAGCTAATTCTTGTATTCTCTGAACATGAGTCAATTTTGTTATGATAAACCTGTATTCTGCTATAGAAAATCATTTGTGAAGATCTGCCTGTTCTCTTCTTAAAGTTTCATCAAGGATACCCTTGATACATGTGTAGCTCAATCTCATAAATATTTCATAAAGATGAGAAAGTAGGCATTTTGGGTCAGCAGTCGTTCATGCTCTCCAAATAGATTTAATAATATATTCTAGAATTTTGCTTAGAATTAGCAAATTGATCTATAATTTTTAGGGTTCATTTTTCCCCTTTATGCAAAGTTGTGACAATGTTTGTCCAAAATTCAAGTGTTTTCCAGTATCTTTCCTGTTTTAAGTAATTCCTAGAATTATTGACATTACATGATAACATTTAATTTTTTAAATTTAAAAATTCAACAATACCCAATATATAAAACACTAAAATTCATTTAAAATAGCTGGGTGTCCTTTTCTTCATCTTCCTTACATATTCTGGGCTTCAAATTTAATCTTAAGTCACTTCAAACGATGTGTTGTTGATATGTTCAATATAGCTTTATAAAGACTCCCAAAGTCCTTTTAGCAAAAGGAATCATCTCACATTTAAAAAATATTTGCACTGACTAAATATAATTTGTATTTAGAAAAAAGTATATAAAATATGAATAGGTTTTATTTGTATCCTCAATACATGGTCCCATGCTGAATGTATACACTGAACATAATACCTAACAGTATATATTTAGTGTGTTTTTTTCATTCACACATTTATTCATGCTTTCAATTAATGTTCAGTTACTAATCAAAGAAAATTAATTTCAGTAAAATGCTATTACCAGGGCAACTCTCTCAAAGTAGAATTTGTTAGTTTTCATTGGTAGAGAGCTTCTTCATTAGAGAATCCCAAATCAAAAATATCACACACACACATGTATGCATAAATTCTTGCATGTAACAGAATATTTGTGAAGATTAGAACCCCTTGCTGCTTCTTAACCAGTGGGAGATGAGATGGCCAGAGATCTTTAATGATACCAATTCTTGTCAGTCAATAACAATCCATGTTATGATGCAAAGACATAAAATGTATCCTTCAAATACCTTTGAGGATAAAGAAGGTTGAATGGTGGATTAAGAGGAAGCAGAGCATTCATTCTCTTAGCCATCTTCCTAATTTCCTTTTCCTTCTCAATCTCATAAATGATAACATCCATTCTATATAGGATCATAGAATTATGAAAATCTCAGACCTATGGGCTACTTTAGAATTATCTCATCCAGTTATGCCTAAGAATGAGACCCTCTTTCTAGAATGCACACCAAGGATCTTTTTGGCAATATATACAGAGGATGGTAACTGGATAGGGATCCGATGGAAAAAAAATCCACATGGAAAGAAAACAAATTGTTAAATGCTATTCCACTAATAAACATCTTTTGATATACTAATTCTTATTATATAAAAAAATACTTGTAATTTTAACCATGCAAATACTTATGCTAAGTCATTTTATTTGGTTAAAGCTTCACACTGAAGAGGAATTATTTGACTAGTTAGTTTTGCTCTGCTGGCCAAATTCCTTACAAATACATGCAGCAGCTGGTCACAAAGCACAGCAGGGGAGTATGTGTAAACGCAGGAAAAATCTATACCTACTATCTCAGAAAACAGGTAGTATGTGTTATATGAATGCTGGCTTAGTTCTTTTTCTTAAGATAAGGACAGTATAAATTTTGAAATATAGCAAAAGGAATATAAAGTGGCTATATTTAAACTTCAGTGAAATATGATCACAACCTAAAGTAATTATATTCATGCCTATTTTGTTTTATTTTGTTTTCATTCAGTACCCAATCCATGTTTGGATTTAACGTGTGAATTCCTCTGTTTACTTAATCCTTCTGGGGCTACCTGTGTATGCCCAGAAGGGAAATCCTTGATTAATGGAACCTGCAATGATGAGAGTCTATTAGGTAGGTATATTAAAGTCTTTGGGAAAATAATGCATTTTAAGATGAATTAATCAGTTAATAAAATAAAGGAAAATGCCACCAACTCGGGCATCAATTGAGAATTTGTGTTATGAATGGCTCTCAAGTGCTGATGTTTAATAACATTAATTTTCTTTTTTTCAGTGTTTCTATTTCCTGTCATCTCATTTCACATTTATTCAACTGGCATTTATGCACATCTAATACGAGCACAAACGTACTATGAGACTTAGGGGCATAAACTAGAATAAGAAAATAGTTGTAGTACCCTTTTCATGAAACAATTTTAGATTATAAAGAAAGTAAACTCAAGTAACAAATATGGGAGGCATACCTGAATGGCAAATGGAGAGAATAGAAATTATAGCTGCTTATAAATGTTAAATTTTTTCTGGGCCACAAAAAACTATTAAGATACCCTCCTAATACTGGCCATAATGTATTTTGATTGGTGGGGTGAGATCAGCTCTTAGATATTTATGACAGTTTGTTGGAAGCTTAAGATTAGTTCCTCTGAGAACAGAATGTGAACTAAAATTTTAATTTGTGGTCAAAGTAATTACAGTGATACAGAGAGTAATGGGGTGAGTAACAATAGATTATAATTCAGGTAGTGTAAAAGTTGTGACCTGTATAACATGAATCTGAGAGATGTTGCATATTTTATACTCTAATACTATACTCATGAAATAATTGTAGTATTTGAAAAATAGTGATTAAAGATGCTTTTGGAATCACAGAAGTTTGAATGGCATAGTTTTGAGATCTTTTTCATTTTCACTCAGCAAAAGAAAATTTCTGAGGGTATAAAAATTTTCTTAAAATTGTTCATGCTTGTGGGGGAAAAAAAATAAAGGAGATACATGGGATAAATTTTTCTACATGAGTAGATTTTTGAACCAGATAGCCATTAATGGCCAGATTTCAACTTTGAAGGAGGTCACCAGTACACAGATGATAAATAGATACTTGATAAATTTGTTATAAAAGCTTGGGAGAAAGCATGATTTACATGTTAGATGACAGTCAAAATCCAAGATATAAAGAGGTTGTCACAATGGTTAAATTTTAAAAAAGATGAAATTTTCTCTGGAAAATATAAAGTCATGTACTGTGGCTCAAAAACAACTTCAAAAATGCAAGATTATGGCGATATTACTCAACAACTGCTACCTATGAAAATGTTTTCACTTTTAATGGACTATAAAAATTTCATTAATTCAACAGTGTAACTGGGAAGTCAAAGACTAAAAAAAAAAAAGCCAACACACCCCTAGACCAAAACAATATTAAATTTTGGCAAATGTATTTTAATTAAGAAAGACATAAACAAGTTGGAATGTGTACAGAAGATGACAAAAAGACTGATGAGGGAACTATAGAACCTGGTAAAGAAAGTTTAGTTGTGAGGGGAAAAAAGACCCTTACCCCCTTATACTTGATTGGATTTTAGTGATAGTGATAGGTTTAAGAGAATCAGTATTTAGATTCCAAAGTGCTTAGTATAAATTACATTATAATCTTAATACAATCAGTAAAATACGTAATTTTACAAGTATTTCTAACTAAAACCTAAAAACTGCTTCTAACGGGATATCTAACCCCTCCCTAAGATTGTCCTTCCCTTTATCATAAGATACTGACTCTCTGGATCTCATGTCCAAATATGGCACAAACATCACCCCCCCCTTTCCTGTTTGGAAATAGTCATCTCCTCCCCCAGATCATATGAGAGAGAGGTGACGGTCACTTGACTTAACTAAGTCATTAGTCAAAGGACTAATATGGGCTTTCCGAAATGAACTAACCAATGAGCTTTGTAATTGGGTAACTGTTTCTAAAATAAGGTCTATATGGTGTTATGTCTTGTGATCTTGTACGGAAGTGTTCATTTTGTTATAAAAAACAGGTCTCAACCTCTGGGCGTGGTCTCTTGCTGAGGTCCAACAATGTAATCCATGCAAGAGAACATTTTTATTGGAGGACTTGGCCCTCTTCTAATAAAATCTAACTTTCTACCTTGACTTGGAGAAATTTGGCTTTTTAACTTTATTTACCTAAATTGTCTATATGGATTCTGTGGGTTTCTATTTCACAACAGTTGAAAGTGTTGTGGAGGTGAAGAGGTGCACCCCTGGGGTTCAGGAAGGATACCTTCCTGCAAGAATGCAAGACTCCAAAACTTAATTTAAAAATAAAAAGATAAATTTATTAATTTAGAAAGTAATGTTGAGAATGGACAGGAGGATAGTACAGGTGGAACAGCAAGATGGAAAGCTGTTCCTAAAACCCATCAATTCTGGGAATTTTATACTCTTACAATAAATGCTGTTTCATGATGTGGACAGGGCTCTAGAGTGGTAGACACTCAGGCATTCCATGGGGGGGTTTGGTTATCTGACTGGGTTCTGCCTAGAGACATAGGAGATGACCCTCATAAAAGATTCTTTAGTTTTAGGGAACAGACAGATGTCTGAGATACAGCCTGATAGGATCGAGGTGTAGCCTGGAGGTGCATCTCTCTGTCCATCTTAAATCTAAAGGAGGATCAAAGGAGGACAATCATCTCAGGGTTTCATAGGGGTCATTGGATATTTTAGGCTAAGAGTCAGAGGATATAAGGGAGCAAAGGAATTTCACTGATAATAGTTTGTCTGAGTTTCTGGGGATACAGTGCCCATGTCAAAAGGACCCAACAATGTTTACTCCAAAAAAAAAGAGAAACTTGTATGAAATAGCATGGAAGGATTTCAAGATTTTATGGCCTATGATATGAGAGATTATGTTGTGTATTTTTTTCTTGGCCCCAGAGAGAAGAACTAAGAGTAGTAGATGAAGTAGACAGGTTTGAGTTTGATCTAAGGGAAGTTATTTAACAGTTATAGCCCTTTAAAAAATCAGTGGTATGCCCTGGAAGGTATTGAGTGGCTTCTCACTGAATGCTCTCATACTGAGGCCGGAGATCACAAAACATCAGTGATGGAAGAGACCTCAGTGGGTCATTCTGGGATTCCCAAGGCCTCTAGTTAAGTAGGATGGACTGTTACAGAAGGCCTTCTTACCAGGAATTTTTAAAGGAATGCCAAGATTTTCCCTCTAGCATGAAGTTTGGTACTCTATAGAGAATTATATGTTATTATAAATGAACACCATTGCTTCATGCTACTTAAAATTCTAGCCCCTTTGGAAAAGTTCAAATTTAGAAAAAAAAACATTTAATGTATTTATTTATATATTTATATATACCATATATATTTATATATTAAAAAATTTAAATTTATTGGCTACATTAGGAAAAAAATTACTTTTTTTAAAGCATTCACTAACATTTTATTTAATAGCAAGTTTCTGTGAAACAGTAAAAATGATTCCAAAGGATACCAAAACTTTATTTGCACACAGCTTTTATAGAGTATAGTTGCAGGTATTTAATAAATGATTGTTTTCAATAATGATGATAGTGATTGTTAATGTTATTTAGGCATATTTGTTAAATTTCCTGTGCCAAACTAAGCTCTTTTTATCTCTATGAAATAGGTAAAAACTATACAAACATGCACACACAGACACACACAATCTCCAAATGCTTTATACTCACAGTTGAGGCTGAAGAGTTAGAATATCTGATTGTCATATTAATAGAATGGATGATTTATAGCAACTTTTCTAATTGGTATAGTAGCCGGAGCACTCCTATATCAGAAGTCTCAAAGCTCATGCTTGCTATTAAAGAAAATATAAAATTTAACAAACTTAAAGTAGGCAGATCGTCATGTGATTTTATAAGAGACAGTTTGGACTTCTTGAATTCAAAATCAAAATATGTGAATTTTAAGATTATTGATTGTATATATCAATAGAAATTAATTCTTCTCATCATTGAAATTTTATATAACCAAGTTTTATAACTCATTATAATCACCTGCCTTTCTCTAGTTGCTATTGTTACCTGATTAGCCCATTGAATATTACTAATCCTCCCTGGAAGAAATTTGAATTTCAAATCTTACTCATTCTTAGAAAAGGGTTCATCTGCACTCTCCTAGAGTTGATTATAATTGCTGGAGCTGATCTTTGGGGGTAATTTGGTTATTGACAAAAGCAGAGTTGTTTTTTCATCATAGAAGCATTACTGCAGTTTGCAGATGAATATAATACCACGTCCCTTTCATCAGACAGTGCTATATTTTTAAATTTGCCTTTGTTTAATGTTACATATCATAGAAAAGAACATGTGCCAACATGTAGACATTTGAAACTTCAATGCAGTTCAATATCACCAAATTGTAGTTCAATATGAATGCTTTCTTAATCACAATACCAACATGGATAATAATACTCTAGTTCTAAAATATTTTCCTTTTAAAAAGCACTAAGTAGTTTTTGCTTTTTAGATAATTTCTTACTGGATGAGTAGGAAAAGAATGATGGATATGAATTTATCGTATATTGATAATTTACTGCTTTAGCGTATAGCCAATAAATTGAACATTTAGGTTCAGTGAGAGTCACTCATATGGACCTTTATTTCTAATGGTTCTGCCATGCATAGGATTGCATCGGTATATTGCAGGGAACAAGAATCCAAAGTGTTCAAAGATATTGAATCCTACACACCTATATATACAACTGACTTTAGCAGAAGACAAAAGCTACTGATTCTCTTCTAAAAGCTTTTCTCTCTCATTAAACTACATAAATTTCCTTTAGACCAGCTGTTCTCAACCTCTCAATTTGTAGCAATGAGAGTACATAATGCATATCAGATATTTACATTCTGAATCATAACTGTAACAGAATTACAGTTTTGAAGTAGCCACCAAAATCATTTTTGGTTTGGGGTCACCGCAACATGAGGAACTGTATTGCAGGGTCACGGCATTAGAAAGGTTGAGATCCGCTGCTCTAGAGAAATCATTATAGTTCCTGATTACAAACAAGACAGCCACACAACTTGGGGAACAGGTCTAAACAACTGTTTTCTGGAATCACACTGACTTCAAATTGCTCAATATAATCACTCTATGGTATGGGATGACTAGAATTTACATCTCTGTACCAATGTCCTTCTGAATAGTGTGTAATATTACTATACTAATACCTTGCATACATCAAGTCAATCAGGCAGCAAAATGTATTAAGCACCTATGTTGTACTGGTCTGGAGGCAGGAAGGTGGAACGCTAGAAAAAGCACTTAGCCTGTCATCAAGAAGACTTAAGTTCAGACACTTACTACCTGTGTGATCCTGGGCAAGTAACTTATCTCCGTTCGCCTAAAATGGCAAGCCACTCTAATATCATTGCCAAGAAAAACCCTGGGACCGTAATGGTATTCTGTCGTCCAAGGGTGACAAAGAAACAAGGACAACTGAATAAACAACAACACTATGCTAGTCACTGCGCTAAGTTCAGAGGTTTGAAAAAAAAATAAAATGCAACAGACAATTCTGGCTCTCAGGGAGACTAGAGTCTATTAGAGAAGACAACCTGTAAATAGGTCTGTAAGGACTTCTAGCCAAATGCAGGATGAATTGAAAATAATAAACAAAGGAAAGTCACTGGAATTAAAGGGGCTCAAGAAAGGCTTCCTTTAGAAGGAAGAATTTTCCCTGGAACTTGCAGGATGCAAATGAAGCTAGAAGGTGAAGCAGGAGAGGGAAAACATCCCAGGAATGAGGGACCACCAGTAAAAATGCCTGGAGGGATGAGATTAAGTATTTTGTGAGAAGAATAGCCAGGAGATCAGTGCCACTGGATCATGGGGTGTGTGGAGAGGAATGAGAAGACTAGAAAGACGCTATGGAAAAATACTTTCTTACTTATTAATGTTTCTTAACTTTGCTTTAAGTAGGATAGAAAATGGCCCAGCCCCAAAGCTTACTATAAAGGTCAGGCTGACCTTAGAGATGCTCTTGGGATGGCTGAAAGGAAGACTTAGATCCCACTCAGTGCTTGTTTTGAGTCCCTTTAGTTCTTGTTCTGCATCTATCCAAAGCTCCTTTTTTAGATTCCACCCAAAGTTTGTGTTTTGGGTTCCCCAAATTGACTTACCTGCTGATACATTTCTCAAACTGCCCTTCCCTAGAGACTACCTTCTGCCTATCTGAGGCCAATCAAGCAAACATATTGAGGCCTTTGACTGAACTACAGATAATGGAAACTCATGGAGACTGGATTGGGAGCCACACCTTCTTCCAGCTTTCTCCTTTGTGGAAGGACCTAATAAATTTCTTTCTAAAACTATTTCAGAATTTGGAGTTCATTATCATGACTAAAGCGTTTGGAAGCCAAACAGAGGCTTCTATATTTGAGCCTGGAGGTGACAGCTTACAAGTTGGAGACAGGGTTAGACCTGTGCTTTAGGAAACTGATAGTTGAGTGAAGGATGGACTGAAATGGGAAGAGATTTACTTAAGGCAGGGAGACTACCCAGCAGGGTATTGAAGTAGTGCCCATGTGAGATATGGGGGCTTGAAATAAGGCAGTAACATTCTCAGAGGGGAGAAGGGGATACATACAAAAGATAATGTTCACTCTTAATAGGGTTTTAGCATTCATTTTCTCTTTTTATCATCTTAACATGTCCCATACAGTAAGACATGTGGCATTATGGATAGATTGCTAGACATGATCTCAGGAGCCAACACCTCAATCACACCTCTAGTATACACTAGCTGTGGATAAGCCACTTAATTTCACTGAATGTTGTTTTCCTCATTTGTAAAAATGAAAATAATATCTACCACGTCTGTCTCACATAGGGTTTTGAAGTTCAAAATTATCCATGGAAAGTGTTCTGTAAATTTGAAAGTGCTATCTAAAAATAGTTGTACTAATACTGGATAGGAATTATTATCCTCCCTCTACACATCATAAAAGTGAACCTGAGTGGTACGGAGTTTACCCAAGATCATATAGCTAGTAAGTAGCAGAATCCAAACTCAAAGTCAGATCTATGTGCTTGCCACATAGTTGATTCATAATAAATGCTAATGGATTTGTTGTTTGATTCTGACTCAGTGTGCAATGCTCTAGATAAATTTACCGTGCTTTCTTTGCAATTATAGGTAAAAGAATTCCCTGAAACTATATTGTCAACATGATTATTGAAGCAATCTAAAATAGTCCTGGTTCAAAATTTGTAATTACAAATATAATAATTGACATTTTTACAGTATTTTATAGTATTTAAGCCACTTGCCTCCCAACTATCTGACATTGACCTAGTTACTTGAGTTTTCTCTTCTATATAATTGAGGGAATTGATCTAGTTGACTCTGAGGTCCATTCCACCTCTAGTTCTATGATTTTAGCATCCTAGTAACCATGTGAATCAGGGAATGGAAATATGGTTATCCCTGCTTTCCAAATGAGATAACTAAAGTTCAGAAAACTTTAGTTAGTTGTCTTATTCATGTCACCAGAGCTAATTAGTGGATGAAGGATGACTTGAACTCATATCTCCTGTGTCTAGGATTCTGATTTGCCATTATAGCCATTGACAATATTGCTTTATATAAATGTATTTCTATTTTATTATAGATCTATTAACTTTTCCCTCATAATAGACAGATCTTAATTATAAGCAATTAGTCATTAAAAAAAAACCTTTAAATATCTTCTCTTTCATTAGACTAGTCATTGAATATACTTGAAATAGTAATATGTCATTATGGCATTTTCTATTGATTTTACTCTATTTTTACTAAGGATGTTAGCTATTGATGAGAAAGTCTATTCTATTCCTGAATAATTTATCAGGGTTAGAAAACCTTTTATCTTGAAAAATCATCATGTGTTCTTTGCTTAACATTTTAATAAATGATTCAACTGCAAAATAAAACAACCTGAAAAAATAAAAGATCAAAAGACTGCTTTGGTATATAGAATTAGAATTAGAATTATAGATTCTCAGTTTTGGAAGAACCTTGAGTGGTCACTTTATCCAAATTCTTGTCCAAACCATAGAATTGTCCACAAAATCCCTTATAAATGCTCTTTCAGCATTTCTTAAAATATCATTAAGGACAGGGGACTTGCAACCTCACAATTCAATTGATTCTATTTTTTTTTCCTCTAATGGTCATTTTATATATAAAACACTTCTCTACCTCTTGGTTATAGTTCTAAAGTCAAAGAACAAATATATTCCTTCTTCCACATGACATCATTTCAGTTATTTATAGACAACTATCCTGTCCTCTCTATCTTCTCTTTTCTAGGCTGAAAATTAATGTATTCTTCCTGAATACCCAAAATACTTGGTTTTCTGATAAAAAAACAACTTTTCATTCTATTTTTGTCACATAGCCAAATAATTTAGTATCACTAGTCTGTCTATATGTGGAATTTTTAAATTATCTGATGACTTTACTCATTCAGTGAATAATATATTTGTATGTATTTTTAAAATAGATGATTCCTGTAAATTAACTTGTGAAAATGGAGGAAGATGCATTATAAATGAGAAGGGTGATCTAAGATGTCATTGTTGGCCCAGTTATTCTGGAGAAAGATGTGAAATTAACCATTGTACAAACTATTGTCAGAATGGAGGAACTTGCATAGCATCTACTCTTGGTAAGTATTAACTTCATCTTTTTCTCATTAGTGAAAACCCTATAGAAAATGTTAAATACTGTAAATGGATTATGATTCTTGACCCTGCTCCAAACATAATCTTCAATTTGGACAGTTGAAATTAATTTAATTCATTGCCTTGGTTGCTGCATCAATCTGTTGAAATTTAAATCATATGATAATAAAATTAAATGGGAAATTGATCATGATTATAATTTAATTATACTCTGATAATAGCTTGATAATTTATCAGAAAACCTATTATAATCTTTATGCTAATACACAATTCTGAAGAAATTACCATTTAATATACTATGACAAATCCCACATTTGGGAAATAGAATATTAGTACATACCAAGCTACAATAGACATAAATCTTTATTAGATAGCTAAACTTTAGATATTATACATGTTTCCCAAAATTGTTACAGAAGAAAAATAATTGAATAATAAATTATAATTTCTTTTTTACTTATGAGAGAGAAAAAATTAAATTGTATAGAATTGTCATTGAAGGCAAGAAAACTGACTCCCTGAACTTGGGCAAGTTATATAACCTGGTATTACAGTATGCAATTTGCAAATGCTATAACTTGCAGAGAAAAGGGAATCTAGATGGAAGTTCATCACTGGAAAATCCCAATGAAATCACAGGTCCATACTTTTATTTTTATTTATTTTTTTTTATTTAGAATATGTTTGCATGGTTACATGATTCATGATTTCCCTCCCCTTTCGTAAATCCAACAAGCAGTTCTACTAGATTATCATGTATCATTGTTCAAAACTTATTTCCACATTATTCATATTTGCAGTAGAGTAAACTTTTAACATCAAAACCCTAATCATATCCCTATTGAACTGTATGATCGATCATATGTTTTTCTTCTGCATTTCTGCTCTCACAGTTCTTTCTCTGGATGTGGATGGCATTCTTTCTCACAAGTTCCTCTGAATTGTCTAATAATAATAGCATTGCTGCCATTAGAAAAGTCTATTACATTCAATTGTGCCACCATGTATCCATCTCTGTCATTCTCCTGCTTCTGCTCCTTTCATTCTGCCTCAATTCCTGGAGGTCTTTCCAGTTCACATGTTCACATGGGATTCCTCCAGTTCATTCCTAGGAAAAAAGTATTCCATCACCAACAAATAGCACAATTTGTTCAGCCATTTTCCAATCAATGGGCACTCCCCCCATTTTCCATTTTTTTTGCTACCACAAGGAGCATGGCTACAAATATTTTTGTACAAGTTTTTTTTTTTTCCCTTATTATCTCTTTGTGGTGCTAACCCAGCACTGGTATTGCTGGGTCAAAGGGCAGGCATTCTTTTTAAAGCCCTTTGTACATAGTTCCAAATTACCCTCCAGAATGGTAGGACAAATTCACAACTCCACCAGCAGCATAGTTTTCCCATTTTGCCACATCTTCTCCAACATTTATCACTTTCTTTTGCTGACATATTAGGCCCATACTTTTAAAAATTAAATGTTTTTTTTTCTATTTCTTAGGTGTTTAGAATGCACAATTGACTGAAAAAGTCAAATCAATTTTTTTCATTAAAAATCCAGAGGCTTCAAATAGTACATTCTCAAATGTGTGTATTTTTTATAATGTTAATTGTCCTATAATTAATGGATAAGTCTTAATACCTCAGTAAAAGAATGTTTGTAGTTTGGGTAAATGAGGAAAATGGGGGGGAAAAGCCATTGCAAATGTTTTTATTCAGTGCTAAGTAAATTGCAAGTAAAGTATGGACTGAGTATGTTTCATGATGCTGCTGGAGACATCTGATACTTGAATTGGATCATAATCATCCTTTATTCAATATGCAATTAACAGCTATGACAAAGTAACACATACAGGGTGAAGTGTACCCACATTTTTATTTTAAAGAACACAACTATCCTAAGAAGGTAATTTTCCTCAGATCATGACTATATTTACTAGTTAGTGCTCAAATAAATGAGCACTAAAAGAATCTCTAGATGGCCAATTAGTTTTCTTTTTTACAATAAGCAAAATAATTAGAATTTAAGAGATAATTTGGTTATTTTACCTTGCCAATTTTTAAAATCCAATTAACTGCTTGGAAACTACTTAATTCTTATAGCAAATTTCCATGTTAAAAGGGTTTTGGAATTTTTTAGTAAGAATTGAATAAATATATTCTAGAAATATGCTTAAAATCCTTGGGCATATGAAAATTATAAAATAAAATGAATACTCATAAGGAAACCAACTAGAGGTAGGTTGATGCATTTGTATTTTGTGCTCTTCTACTAGCTAATAATTAATAATAATGTGATAGGCAATTAAGTCATTTGGAAAGCATTTTTCACTTTATAAATTGTGATTTCATAAAAGCATTGTTCAGTATTATAGGTTGCAGAACCTCATTATCTGCACACAAATGTTAATTTGTTAAACAAATCCCAGTAGCAATTCATGGATTTATTCATTGTTGGTTTACTTACAGTTAAGCCTTTTGGCAAATTCCTATGTGGACACTATATAACTAGGGTTTGGGGCAGCTTTAATTAAAATTTATAAGTTTTGACAGTTGCATAGAACTACAATAATTGAACAAAGAAAATGTCACCAGTTAATTAAAAGCACACATCTGAGAGACATAATTAAAATTTCTTATGTAGGAATGAAAGTTTCCTGCCACACAAGGTGTTAGTTTTGCAGCAATTATCATTAACAATAAATTATCACAAAAGATATGTACCTGGTTTCACATACAGTGACATGCATCAAAGGGAAATAATTGCATATATTGAAAACATCAACAAGGGCCCATGTAGTTCAATTTCATAAACCTTTCTTAGGAGGATGCTTTCAATAAACTGGGCATTTGATAAGAATAATATGAAACTAGTGAAAGCTTTTATGCTTCTTTCACTTCATGAAAAATACTGTGCAAATAGTAAAAATAAATTTGCAGTGTGTTTCTAATTTTTTAGTGCTTTGTATTTTCATGAACTTTTTTCCTTTAAAAAAATTCACATCAAAATTGGCCTATGAATATGGAACAGGAAATTACACTTAAAAAATTTCTTCTTAAATTGATGGTGATGGGAGACTTTTCTGTTCTCCAGGGATCTAGCTCCTGTTCCTTCTCCCAGAATCTAACTCCTGTTCTTAAGGTGGTGGTTGTTCAGTCATTATATCTAACTCTTTGTGATCTAGAGGACTATACTGACTATGAGATTTTCTTGGCAAAGATACTAGAGTGGTTTGCCATTTCTTTCTCTATTAGATTAAGGCAAAGAGAAGTTAAGTAACTTGTCCAAGGTCATACAGCTGGTATGTATCTGAAACTGGATTTTAATTCAGGTCTTTCTGACAATTGGTGCAGTGGGTGGAACACTGGGCTTTAAATTAGGAAGATGTTTCTTCATGAGTTCAAATCTGGCTTCTGATATTTACTACCTATATGACCCTGGGCAAATCATCAAACCTTGTTTGCCTCAGTTTCTCACTTGAAAAATGAACTGCAGAAGGAATGGCAAATCTTTCCAGTATCTTTGTCAAGAAAACCCCAAATGGTATCAGTGAGTAAGATTAACAAATGAACAATAACAACTTCCTGACTCCTGGCTCTATCCATTGAGTACCTAGTTTCCTCCTTGCAAACAGAGGTTAAAACCAAGGTTATATAGCTATAGCTAGTGAAGATCTGAGGTCTTCCTGCCTCTAGCCCCAGTGCTCTACCAACCATAAGGGAAGAGTTGGAAATAACATTGCTGAACAAGTAAAGTGTTGGAATAATTGGTTATATAATAATTAAACAATCAATACTTAGTGAGTGAATTAAGAAAAGAAGATAAGAAAGGAAGGCTGATAGAAAGCCTATCTCAAAATAATGGGTTACATCAATGGAAACTCAATACTAGTGGTATGATAGAATAAAAATAGATGCCAGGGGAAGAGAAAAGAATAGAATATTGATTATAGGAACAAATGAGGACTTTGATATAATGGGAGAAACTACCTGGACAAAAGGGTACTTGACATCTGATTGAGTATTCTAGCCCCACCTAACTGGAACCACCAAATACTTTAAGGTCTATTGTTAGTCTGGTTATCTGGGATCTCCCTCTGGGAGAAACTTCTCAGGTGACAAGATCAAAATTGGGGTTTCTAGATTTCAAGATGACAATAGGCTAGATAAGAAAGAAAACCTTAGTGGTGGTACAACTGTTGTCACTTCTATTGCAACACATCTTAGGATAAGATGCCCCAGGGCAAGCCAGGGAGTAAAGAAGAAAAGTCAGGTGGGAGGCTGTTTCCTGAGTATCATCCAAATCTAGTTCTAGGATCTTTGTCATAATCTCCATGAGATAAGATAAGCTCTAGAAACTTAATAGCAACTATCTTCACCAAAAATAGAACTCCCCTAAACTAAGGTCATAGGATTTAGGTGGTCTCATCAATGCCTTTGGGATTCTATTGAAGCCTATGGATATCTTGGAATTTTAAAAAAAAACCCTAATATATATATTATTATTATTAATTATAATTATAATTATAAATATATTATTATTAATTATATATTATAATATTGTGTATATTATATATATATATATAAATATTGTCATCATGGAATCTAGAAACCCCAAACTTATGGCCTAGTGGGATCTGGAAACCCCAGGTTTTGACCTTGTCCCATGAGAGTTTCTCCCTGAGGGAAAGTCCTACTTCTTCACTGCCTCTTAGACTAACAATAGACTTTAAGAAGTTTAGTGACTCTTCTAGTCTCCAGAAGCCTCTCCCTGTATATCACACCCTCCTTCCTGGATCCAACAGGAACTTCGGACTTTCAGATTGCTAGACAGCAGCCTATGGTGCCAAATCTTAAAGTCTATTATTAGTCTGAGAGGCAGTGAAGTAGGACTTTCCCTCAAGGAGGAACTCTCCTGTGACAAGGTCAAACCTGGGATTTCTGCCTCTCAACTGAATAAATTGGGGATCACCAAATTCCCCCAAACTACAAGTCTGGGGACCTCCAGTCTCCAGGTTGACAGTATAATTCTTTAAAGTTCATGAACTTCAAGTTACAATCCCCGAGTTATAGTCCAACATATTATATAGATGAGGAAATGAGGCTTAGAGAAGTAATGGGTTGCCTAATGGAAGAGCCAAGTTACAAAACAGATAATTTTCTCCAAATTTAATGTTCTTTCTACTATATTCAGCTACTTCTATATCTTGGTGAAAGTTTGTATAAATGGTTACTCTTTGCTTTCATTATTTGTTTCATCTTTGACTTTAAATGAGATGATTGGCAGTGTTGTTCTGTGGTGTAGAGGTGTACCCCTGGGGTTTGGGAAGGATACCTTTTGCAAGAATGCAAGACTCCCCTAACTTAGCTTAAAAAGAGATTTATTAGTAATGTTGAATTTTCTTGCTCCCCAAATGCCTCCATTCTGGGGTTTTTATGTTCTACCACAGTGGAGATGGGACTCTGGAGCAAAGGGTTGGGGGTGGGGGTTAGCCTGAGGGCATCGGGGTGGTTCTCCTGATTTGGAGGCCAGATGGATGAGGTTTGTCTTTGTCCCTCTCAATTCAATGGGACAATCAAAGGAGGGTGATCTCCAAGGTCATGTGTTTTGGGTTGGGAGTCACCAGGGCCTACCTGAACAGAGGAATTTCCCTGATAATAGTTTGCCTGAGTTTCTGGGGGTACAATGCCCGTGCCAGTGTGCCAATAACTTAAAGTCTGAAACAGTTATTCTTATTCTTATTGTTCTACTGGTTTTGTTCACTTCACTTGCATCAATTCCCACAAATCTTCCAGGGTGTTTATGAATCCATCTTTATTGCCAGTAGTGTTCCATTATATCCATATATCCTAGCCATTCCCCTGTTAATAGCTATGCTTTTAGTATCCAGTTCTACATCACTATCAAAAGAGCTATTATTTATATATAGATATTTTATACATGATAGTCTTACTACTTTTTCTTTGGTCACTTTGCTATATAGATCTGGTAGACATATTGAAGGGAAGGCAGAGAAGCCTTTGAGCTTTCACTAGTCTTTTCATTATGCTGTACTAAATAATAGATTTAGTCAAATTTATAGCTTTTCTCATTTGCTTAATCAAATGAAGTGAGTAACTACTCATGTTTAAAGAATGTATGGAGCTGGCTATTTTCCAAGTTTTTATTTTTATTTTTTAAAAAGTGGATACCAACCTATACCTTTACCGTACCTTCTCAAATGAATGAGATCATTTCATTTCATAAAGTGCAGCTCCAAACTTGACAATTACCAGAAGCACACAATCCAATTACAAAGTAGGACTCTTAAGGGATCTTGCCAAACCTGAGACCTATTTCAGAAACGTTTCTCTCCCAGTTGCAGCTTTATATATACTTATAGGTGGAAACACAATGCTGTTCTCTCCTAACTACAGACATCAGCAAGCCATTGCCTATGGCAGTGTGCTTCATTTATCCTTGTGTTGCCAGCTGAGATGTTTCTGTGAGAGTCATTTCTGGTAAATAAAGGTTCTTGAGGAAATAGCCCTTTTTACATCAGCCATTATGAGTGCCCAGCATCTTAGGGGTCCAAGTAAGGTACAATGAGCAAGAGGAAATAAAAACACAGCATAGAATACTTTTGCATGCAAATGTCCTTGATCAAGGAAGAAAGTTTTGTAGAAAAACATTTGGTATATATTTTTTATAAGTATCCAACTCGATTATCTAAGTAAACTCACAAAATCATGGTCAACTATTAACTGACCTGGACAGGGAAAACACCTGTGACCCTGTCTTATTAGCACCACATTTTGCTCTTGGACTAGAACTAGGAAATGACCTACTAGATATGTTAAATTGCTTTAAGGATATATTTTATTATTTAATTTTGTTGCCACTACATTCATTTCAGGCTTTAAGATTTACAAAGATCTATCATCATCATAAACCTGGGAGTCATATAAAAGAAACTGAGGGCTAAAGAGGCTAAGTAATATACCCAAGGACACACAAATGACAGAGAAAGAATTTGAATTCAAGTCACCTGAATATAAATCCATTGATCTTTTCAAGCCTTCATGGTTGGTATCATTGACAAAGTTCTTTATTTTTTCCCACGTAAAACAAAAAGTACAATTCTAGGTGCCAGGCAAATTGATACATCGATTGTATACAGGTGCAATGACAATGGCTTTATGTATTCCCCATTACTTGAAAAATGCCCAGGGAATTCAACTGACAACCTTCTTTAGTTTAAAGGTTATTTTAAGATTAATTTTTGAGAAACTGATTTTTATTGATAGTGATATTGATATTTCCCTCCTATCTCTAATTGACTTTTATTTTTTGGATTGTACCATAATAATGTCGTACTGAAAGTTCTCTATGAAGGGCAGCATATCAACTAGATTATACCTGTGATGTTGAAGAATGCATGCTTGTTGACTTCTAGAATTTTAGAAATGAATCTTGTGAGGAAATAGTATGGAAAATATTTACAAATTATTGATGTATAAATAAAGTTAACTTCTGTTTATATTTACAATAATTTGTGAGAATAACAATTCACATTTATATGCTATATGTTTTTAAAGCATTTTTGCTTCTCACAACCCTGAAAAGTAGATATCAATGTTATTATTTCCATTTTACTGAGGAATAAATAGGTTGAGAAGTTAAGTGATTTTTCTATGTTCATGGTACTAAGTATTTTGACATCTTGAGCCTTGTGGAAAGGAAACAAGATCAACAGTTTGTAGGGGAAGGAGCCAACTTGGAGTGGCAGTTGGGTCTTGTGACTAGCACTTCCTTCCTGCCAGGAGTGGCAGTGGGGTCTTGTGACTAGCACTTCCTTCCTGCCATGTGGGACTTGCTGCCTGGTGTTGGAGGAGAGAGGAGCTTGGTCAGCCTGTCTGGAGTGGCATGCTCTCTTGGTTCAGCCCGAAGATTCAGGCCCATTCATCTCTGAAGGTCAGACCTTGTTGCTTTCTGTGTACTGCTAAGATTCCGAATTAGAACAACGAGAGTAGATGGGAGTGGGACAAACTCTCCGCCAGCCTCTGGGGTCTGGCCTCAGGTCTGAAGCTGAAAAAAAACTCCAATCCCAACTAGTTATTAAACTTTATATTATTAGAATATGCAGTCAGATAAGTGGACTATCATTTCTGGTCATAGAGGGAGCTGAACTTCAGTTTCAGTCAGTCCAGGACAAAGAGACCTCATTGGACCCCTGCTGCTTCCTCTCAGCAGGGGGCATCTCCCTTCCTTAGCTTCATCAAGCAATATACCCTCTCTCCCTTAACTCCTCCTTACCCCATACAAACTTCCCTTTATCCCCTTGTTTTCCAAATCCTATTTCCTTTCCAATAAATATTACAGCCTCCTGCATGATTCTTCTTTCTCTCCACTCAATGTCTTTTTTTCCTTTCAAAACTGCTCATATACATCCCCTTCTGACATCCTACAAACTTTTTGTTGTTTAGTTGTTTTCTGTTATGTTCAATTCTTCATGAACCTTTCTTGGTTTTCTTGGCAAAGATACTGGAGTGATTTGCCATTTTCTCCCCCAGGTCATTTTTCAGATGAGGAAACTGAGACAAACAGTGCTATATCACAGTGAGTCTGTGTCTATGGTCAGATTTGAACCCAGGTCTTCTTGACTCTAGACATGACACAATTCAGTCTGCCACCTTCCTGTCCTACAAACCCTACTCCTCCTCTCTGAATTGGACTTCTATAATACAGTGTAGCTTTAGGAAAAAGATACCAGATAATTATTTTATCCCTGGCTTACATCCTGGATATTTCACACAAGCATTTTGAAGATTTGGGTTTTTTTTGCTTTTTTTTGTTTCATTTTTTTTAAACCCTTACCTTCCATCTTGGAGTCAATACCATGTATTGGCTCCAAGGAAGAAGAGTGGTAAGGGCTAGGCAATGGGGGTCAAGTGACTTGCCCAGAGTCACACTGCTGGGAAGTGTCTGAGGCCAGATTTGAACCTAGTACCTCCCATCTCTAGGCCTGGCTCTCAATCCACTGAGCTACCCAGCTTGTTTTTAAGGCTGTACTACTAATAACCACAGGGATAGATCAGGACATAAAAGATATAAAAGAAAGTTCTATATGTTTACAGAGAAAGTATCAATTAGTCCTTGAATTATTACTGAAAAATAAGATCTTATTGTTTCTTGTTTTTCCCTCCTTTTTTTAATCTAGTTCAGTGTATTGTAGATTTTGTACTTAAGGTTTTTAATTTGATTTCATCTCTCTGAATGGGGTCTCCCAGAGGTCACAGAATTAATGTTGCATAGCATAGGCCACCTAGTGTACTCCATACTGAAAAAAAATTCTCCTTTACAACAGACTTGACAGTTCACATCCAGACTTGGCTTAAAAACTCTAGTCAAGTTTCCAGAACTTCACAAAGCAGCTCATTACAGTTTTATATAACTCTTTTAATTAGGACATTTTCTGTAGATCAAACCAAAATTTACCTCTTTGCATCTTCCCTAGCCTGCCACCACTCTTCCAAATGTCATTCCTTCCGGTATTAGAATATAACTATTATATCTTTGGTTTTCAGTGGTTTTGGTTTTCCAGATAAATGCTTCTTTACCAGGGCTTTTTAGGTATAGTCAATCCTTAAACAAAGACTCAACAGTTTTAAATTCTAAATTATTCCCCTTCTTGGTAAAAAGATTATAGATTCTATCTGCTACCCTCAGCACCCACCATGCAGCCTGGAGATCTACTCTGGGATCCAGAATAAGGGAACAGATAACTGGATCTCTGCATGTCTGATAGATCTAATTTATTTTTTTTTAATTTTATAGTATTTTATTTGATCATTTCCAAGCATTATTCATTAAAGACAAAGATCATTTTCTTTTCCTCCCTCCCACCCCCCGTGGCCGACGTGTGATTCCACTGGTATCATATGTGTTCTTGACTTGAACCCATTGCCATGTTGTTAGTATTTGCATCAGAGTGTTCGCTCCGAGTCTTTCCTCTGTCATGTCCCCATAGCCATTGTAGTCAGGCAGTTGCTTTTCCTTGGTGTTTCTATTCCCTCAGTTTGTCCTCTGCTTTTGGATAGTGTTTTTTTCTCCTTGATCCCTGCAGATTGTGCAGGGACATTACACCACCACTAATGGAGAAGTCCATTACGTTCGATGATACCACAGTGTGTTTGTCTCTGTGTACAATGTTCTCCTGGTTCTGCTCCTCTCGCTCTGCATCACTTCCTGGAGGTTGTTCCAGTTCACATGGAAATCCTCCACTTTATTATTCCTTTGAGCACAATAGTATTCCATCACCAACATATACCACAATTTGTTCAGCCATTCCCCAATTGATGGGCATCCCCTCATTTTCCAATTTTTGGCCACCACAAAGAGCGCAGCTATGAATATTTTTGTACAAGTCTTTTTGTCCATTATCTCTTTGGGGTACAGACCCAGCAGTGCTATGGCTGGATCAAAGGGTAGACATTCTTTTATCGCCCTTTGTGCATAGTTCCAAATTGCCCTCCAGAATGGCTGGATCAGTGATAGATCTAATTTATGCTACCAGAATCCTGGGGGTGGGAACACAGGAAGAAATATTCCATATCACCTCTCTCCTACTTTAGAAGAAATATAGCTGCTTAGTTCTCCAGAATGGTAAAGATGTTTGAGGGATTTTTCAGGAACCCAGTAAATATGGTAAAATTCTGGTGACTTATTGTTACTTGAAGATTTGTCTATTATTTTTATTTTATCATATTTATAATAATTTATTATTATATCAAGATCACTTGATTAGACCTTTCCTGAGGTTTTTAAATATATAACTTTCTTTAAAATATATAAACTTTTAAGGGAATCTCATTTTTTAAAATCTATAAACCAGTATCATATCCTATAAACTATAAACCATAACAGACAGAGTAACTTAGTCAGTCAACAAGCATTTTTTAAAGAAGTTACAATGTGATGGGCATTATGTTAGATGCTAGGAATACAAAAACAAAAAATAAAAGTCCCTTTGTTCCAGCTTACATTCTACCACAATGTGCTAGGCAACTTTATTTTTGGATGCTTTTACTTTAATTATTGTTTATCAATGTGGTCTTTATCAGCTTAATTTTTGCATTAGGATAGAATAAAATCAGATTTGTGTGAATTTTAAAATTTCTCAGTCTACTTCAGAAAATTTGGTTAAGCTATTCCCCATTCTAAACAATGCAGGTACTTGATCAGGAATGTATTTGGAAGTTTAAAATTACTCCACCCTGCTCAGATGGTGCCTTAGGGGACGATAAAGTTGTAAACTCCTGATGGAACAATGAAAAAGTCCCTAACTCATACTTATAGTGAAGCAAAAACCCTAAACTAGGTCTATTTTTAGATCTAATACAAAAGGGTGCTAAGTACCTATAAAGGTTAAATTAATCACTAAAAAGGTCAAGCAACTTACAAAAGGCAAGAGGTGTGAAGCTTTAGTCTACTCAGAAAAGGTGATAACAAAAGAAGATGTGAACTAAGAATGGTCAGTCCTGGGGAAAATGTCTACTGTGATTGGTAGATGTGAAAATTTAGAGGAAGGGGACATAAGAGAAATTTCTCTTTAAAAGGAGCTGGCTCTCTGAACTTAGGGGGGAGTTTGGAGTTAGTTGGAGCTGGGTCTCTGAACTCAGTTCAGGAGTTGAAGATTTCAGTGAAGGACTGGAGTTTTGCTTTAGGACAAATCTTGTAGTGAGTGATTAGACTGACTAGTCTCTCTTAAGGCTCAGGCTTAGGCCATTTGGCCTAGGCCCTTCATACTATTTAATCTCTACTCTCTCGCTCTCCCTTTCCTTAATTCCTTCATTTATATTAATTAAAAATCTTCATAAACCCAACTGACTTGGGTATTTTCATATTTGGGGATTTTTCCCATGGCGACCACTTATTTTTGATTTATAACAAGACACTAAAAATTATCTTTACAGTTTTGGCAATTCACAGTCTTGAAACCCACATTTTCGCGGTTACATTTGACACAGTCAGTAGTGATGATTGGAGATGGCCCATTATAGATTTAATATGCCAGGTGATCCCAGACACACAACCTAAGAAATCCCAAATTTCTGTGTCAAGACAGATGTTGCAGTATTAGAGCACATTTAGCCAAACCCTTACCAGGCAATTGATGTCTTTTGTGCAATTAAAGATAGTGTTGCTGAGCAGTGTTTTCAGTAACTCCTCAAGTTCATCATCCTCTCCTCAGTTGAATAGATGTGTAAATGATAGATTTTCATTAAGGTAGAGATTTAGATTGCTGAACTGACAAGAATATACAGCATGTGCCTAATCATAATCTCCTATCTTATTTGTTTCAAGTTAAATCTAAGTTATTTTTGTCTGAATTCCAGAAGGCTTATTACAAATTTAAAACCACAAAAATCTTCAGTAAGACCCAAACACACGATGTATTCAAGTTCAAGGGTAAAGTCTTCAGTTCTTCATGAATGATGTTACCTTCATCATGCCCAATTAATAAAATTCTCCCTTTTATTAACAGAATGGTCATTAGACTAGATATCAGTAAATAGTAAATAAGTGCAGCTGTTGATCATTGTTTATTAAGGAATGTATAAGGGGAAGAAACAAGAAGCGAACATCTAAATATTTTATTTTATGGGATAGGAATGAGGGTAACAAGGAGAAAGGAAATTCCTTAATCTTATCCTCAAAACTAATTCCCCTTAATACTATCTTACTGAAAAACTTATCTGAGCTAAATAAGTTAAGTTCCCCCAATACAGGACCTCACAAACAGTCCAGATATGGGCCAAGATCCCAGAGGAAAAGTCCAAATTGGGTCCAGTAGAGATTGATGGTTCTTTCCTTGGTCTCCAATCTAGCTGCCAGCAGCCTGTTCAAGCAGTCTCTCTCCTCAAGCTGGTATCTCACAGGGCCAGATATCTCGTAGATGGTGGAAATCACAGCTACCTCCAAAAGCCTCAGCCAGAAGACTCTTTTTGGTTGGGACCACACCCCCTTGGAACCTAGACCCAGGCTCTCACGTGGTTCTGAGTCACATGCTCCTGACAATCATTTTACAGTCTTTCTTTGCTCACTACAACATGAATATCATTACTATGTCAAATCAGTTAACAAGCATTTATTAGACATTTACTAGGTGCAAGGCTCTATGATGGAGATACCAAAAGTAAAGGCAAAATCCTAGCTTAGAAACAACACAATAAAATGCAAAAGAATGTATTGTACCAGAGTGCCCCATGGCATGCAGGCTTAATGGTAATATTTAAGGATATATTCAAAATCAAATATTTAAACACAATAGATTTGCCAAACTATAATATTTCTTTATTTTTTTAACCCTTAACCTTTTTCTCTTAGAATCAATTCTATATATTAGTCCCTAGGCAGAAGAAAAGTAAGGGGCTAGGCAATCCAGGTTAAGAGACTTGACCAAGGTCACAAATCTAGGAAGTGTCTTAGGTCAGATTTAAACCCAAACCACTGAGCTACCTACTTGTCCCCCAAAACTATTATGTTTCTTTAGATTTCAATGCATTCTGATATCACTTGAACAGTCTGCAGTGGCAAGATCATTCTAGGAACATCTCATCCTGACTGGCAAACTTTGATCATCCACAGAAATTCAGTCTATATGGCAACAGAAATCTGAAATTATTATTCATTTGGGCCATTGTGTAAATGTGCCAAATCACAGTGGTTCAGCTAAAAGCTGTGGTCAATTCAATTCAACAAACATTTATTGAACATTTAATATGTGCAAGCCCTATGGTCAGAGCAATTCTTAAACACTGTCATTCATTTATAGACAAAAACTGCATGCCCTTTCTAGGATAATTTGAGGAATGAATTGACACGCTGAAGATAAAAATATTTCAAATTCTCAGCAATCACAACTCTGGCTAGTAATGAATAATGAACTTTCCAGAAGTATAAATAGATTCTGACCCCTAATTTGAAACATGTCAGAATATATTAGCTAGAATCCAGGGAGGAATGGGATAAACTTCACAGTTCTTTCTCCCTTTCTTTTCGTGTCAAGCTTTGCTGAATAGAACTCTATAATCTTTGAGATACTTAAGACGACCAGACAGTTATAGTCAACTTACTGAAATTATGTCTAAATGAGGACTCAGTTTCAGTCTTAGAAAACATTATATTAAGTATGAAATGGCAAAATAAATCCCTTCAACAAAGCGGAAGCATTAGGAACTTGTACGACTCTAAGTTGGATACCGAGATGGGTTTTACCAGCCAAAAGAGTCTAACACTGTGCTTCACAATGCAGACTATGTGATCCAGCTGAATTCCACACCTTAAATTGCTTCTATTAAGGAGTCGGGGGAACAGGATCTTCTGGGAAAGAAAATTAGAGGAATAGCAAAATAAAATATAAGAAGAACTAAGAGGAAGAGAAGATAGGTTTAAGATAATTGATTTAGCACTAGTTAGGATATTAAAGGTCATTTACTCCAAGCCTTTCATTTTACTTACACTTGAGAAAACTGAATACCAGAAGTAAAGTGATTTGCCTAAGGTCACATAGGTAATAAGTAACACAGTCTGGATTTGAACTCAAATCCTCTGAATATAGATCCATTGTTTTATCCATACTCCATACCGCCTCTCCTTATCCAAATTTATCAATCTTAAGAAGTAAAGACTTTAAGGGGACAGCTGGGCAGCTCAGTGGATTGAGAGCCAGGTCTAGAGATGGGAGGTCCTGGGTCCAAATCTGACCTCAGACACCTCCTGGCCATGTAATCTGGGCAAGTCACTTAACCCCCATTGCCTAGCCTTCCCACTCTTCTACCTTGGAACCACTCCAATGCACAGTGTTGATTCAAGGTGGAAGGTAAAGGTTTAAAGAAAAAAGGGGGAAGTAAAAATCTTTAACAATGAAAGTTTGGCCTTAGGAAACAGTTTCAACAGTTGCTGTGATTAAAAAAAATCATTTCTTAGTAGATGGAATGTTATGGTAGTAAGTAATGGAGCTAACCAGTACCAAATTAAACTAGAAGAGCATTGTTGTTTATGTAGACATAACAAATGGTTTTCAATTTAAATGAATTCTTCCAGAGGAGCATATGAATGATGTCCCCAAATTATGTATCTGTCTCATGAAAAGAATTTGCATGGTCTATGCCTTAGTACTGCCTATATTAGAAATTAGTTTTTGTAACTAATTCAATTTTGTTAGTTGTAAAAAAGGATAAATAAATTTGTCATCATTTCAGTATCTAAAATGAGCTCAAAAAAGATATTCTTCATACTTTTAAGTTATTGTGGTTCTTTCTCAAATGAATTCACAGAAACAAATTACTAGAATCTTCTCTCAAATTTTCTGTTTATTTTAAATAAAAAAAAAATTAAGGCATCAGACAAAGTAACAGGATCACATTACTACCACAATTCAAGGTCTTATTAGTAAGTCTCCTTTTAAATTCATCTCCTTTGTTGTTGTTGTTCAGGCATTTTTAGTCATGTCTCATTGTTTATAAACCCCATTTAGGGTTTTCTTGGCACGGATACTAGAATGGTTTGCCATTTCTTTCTCTAGCTCACTTTACAGATGTAGAAACTGAGGCAAATGAAGCTAAGTGACTTGCCCAGGGACACACTGCTATTAATTATCTGACACTGGATTTGAACTCAGGAAGATGAATCATCCTGACTCTAGACCCTACTATCTATCCATTATACCACTTGGTTGCCCCATTAACTCCTTATTAACATATAAATAAAAATGTGTAACTTCTAAGAGAATGCCTTAACCAAAAGTCAATAGTGAGGTAATCCACTTTCAGATCCAATAAGAAAATGTCCTAGGATTAAGATGGGCCACGAATTCATATTAAAAAAAAAAAGAAGGCATTAGAAACTACATATATCCTTAATTGTCTAAAATTTAAGTAATGTACTTATTTCTTATTATTTGCTTCTCTCTCCCTTTGAAAAAGGCAAGGCAAAGAAAGTCAATAAGCACTTATTAAGGACCTGCTATGTAACAGGCATTGTGCTAAATGTTGGAGATAAAAAGAGAGCCAAAAAAGAGCCTCTGCTCTCAGGGAGACTACAGCTTAATGGGGGAGACAACTATAAGAAAATGATATATACAGTGTAAATCAAGAAATCAACATAGAGAAGACCCTAATAATTTATGGGGAGGGGAAAAGGCTTCTTATAGAAAGTGAGATTTTAGCTAAAGCTTAAAGCAGGAAACGGGGGAGCCAGGAGGTGGCAATGAGGAGGAAGAAGATTCCAGGCATGAGGGACAGTCTTCAAATCCATTCCTATACCTGACATGTCAAAGAACAAGTAATTAGTTCTGCTGAGTACAATACTGAATTCTCTATCCTAAACTCAGAAATATAACTTATGTTGAGATCATACTAATTTTAAAATGCTCATTTTTCACAAACTCTTGTGCTAAATCTATAGTCTTTTTTTCAATAATTCAAATTCAAATTATTTTTATAACTAAAGAAATAAAAAAACATTCTTTTGATGTGGAATGTATAGATAAATCATAAAAAATCAGAACTCTAAACACTAACTAATACCCACAAGGAAAGAATCAGTGTGGTACAACTGAAAGACTAAGAATTAGAGGAGAACCTGGGTTCAAGTTTCAGTTTTCCCTTTTACCACCTGTTGGATCTTGAGCAAGTTATCTAAAAACTCTTATTATTGTTACTATGATGAAAAAATGATTATCTCTTAGTAAATCAAATTTCTGGTAGTGGTAACCTCATGTTGCACTCTCAACCTTGGAAGTCCCTTTTAACTCTAAATCCATGGTCCTATGATGAAAATGATCAAATATTATTTTGAATAAAGATATTCCTATGTCTGAAAGTACTACATAAACGTGGAATTATTATTTAATTGAGATAAAGGATACATTGAAGATAAATTCTTATCTTCTTGGCAAAGGTTTATATCTATCTCCAGCTAACCCCTGGACTCTTCAACATCTAAGTAACAAAAAAAGCAGATCCTATAATATTGACTAGATATGTAGTAGGCATCAAAAAAGAAAAGCTGAGGAAAGAGCTGACCTTTTCTTAGGACTTAGCCTGAGACTTCTGTCCAATAATGCCAGTAAAGTCAAAAGCGTTCCTCAGTATTTCCTTTTTCTTACAAATGAGTTCTTCCATTATTCCATGACTGATCCCATTTCTCAGATGCAGAAATTCAGAATCTCATGTTCTCATATTCAGAGGCAGCAGCAACTTCTTATACAAAGTGTCTTAGGACATGATCCAATATCTAACCCAATGGTTTTGATTGATTCAAGGATGGATACATAGATAAACATGAAGGTAAAGAAAAATTCTATATGTATTTAATTCTGATTGTGTGATTCTAATCCTCCTCCCCCAAAAATCTTTGCATTGTCACAGCAGGAGAGGCAAATGGATGCTTTTGACCTTCTACTCTTACAGAGATATATATTTTAAAATATTATCCCTACATTATTCCATCTGCTTTCAGGCAGGTGCTATATTTAAAAAAAAAATTCAACAAATTTTATTACATGCTTTGTCCCAGGCATTGAGAACACAAATGAAAGCAAAGGAAAAAAAAAAGTAGAATTGTCTTTGCTTTCAATGAGCTTAAATTCTATTTATGAAAAAAAATATAAAAGAAATGTGAAAGGTTTGGGTAATGGAGGAAATACCCAGGGCTGGGGCATTATGGAAAAATATGGAGGAGAGCACCTTGGTGGGAAAGGAAGACCATGTACCAATGTGCTAATATTTGCATCCAAATTAAATCTATATCCCTATTTTCCAAACAAAAGAAAAATAAAGATGACATTTCTTGTCAAATGTAGTTTTAATATTAGTTCTCACTGTATTTTACAAATTATGCCCAGAGTCCAGAGAGAAGAAGCTGAGTGGAAAGCCCTTGTAATTATTTGAATAATTCAAGCTGAAAAAAAATATAAAAAGTATGTTTGCCTGAAATAAATAATTGAATCAATATTTTAATTAAATTGGGTAATTAATTTAAATTTAGCCTTGCCTAGCTAGACAAGGTCACCAATAAACCATGTGTATAACCCCCTTACTTGCTTGGAGCCCAGTTGCGAGGAGGACCTAGGAGGGCTACTTATTAATAATAGTAGAAGTAATTAGATCTCAAATGTAGGTTTAAGGAAAATGAACTAGGAAAGGCAAAAACTAGAATTTGCTTTCATTCCTCCCTCTTCACACTAACTTACCCTCCATTTCAGAGCAAATTCTAGTTAGGCAGTCAGCTCCCCTTCTCTCTGATATGAATGACTACTATAAACCTATGCATTAGTGATTCTAACATCGCTGTTTCTTCTTAAATGTTGCGATAGCATTCAACTATCCACCTAAGAAGGCTTTTATAAATGAGCATAATAATACATGTTAGGGTAGATGCTGAGAGTGCCTTGAAAATATTAGCTCAAGCTCATTCCATAATTCTGCAACAGATGGTTCATTTCCCATCAGCAAACAAAGGATCTGCAGTATCATCACACAGTCTTTCAAGGTGGATATTCTCCGCAATAGAAAGGTTTCTCCTTGTCAAGAAAAAAATAATGTCTTCCTATTCAATGGAAGAGAAAGAAAGAAGAGCTTTTTAAATCAAATTCAGCTGAAAACTTTGATGAAACATATTCCAGACAACCACCCAGTCAATCTGTACTAGTTTAAAACCATCTGTGGATGGAATACAAGCACATCATTTTGTGTGTGTGTGAAGTAGGGGGAAAAATAAAACTACCCTCTGGCAACATGGGCTTCCATATTGTCTTAGAAGAACTATTATTTTTTCACATTAGGTTTTTTTTTCTATTAAAATATATGTCCCCAAATACCTTCAAGATATTTATAGGCACTTACACACAGCTCAAGTACTTCCTCACTAAGTAACAAAATGTCACAACATATACTGTGCAAGATTTGGAGTAAGGAAGCCTAGTTCAAATCCTGCCTCAGACCCTGGCTAGCTGTATGAATCTAGACAATTAATTTAACTCATTGCGAACCTAGAGATCAAGTGCCTAAACTACAACCCTCCTTCCACATGTGAGCCTCCCCCTTACCTCAGACAGGGGAGGCAGGAAGCACTCCCATTGGGCTGCTGGGCAGAGGGGTAGCTGATGTGAGAAATGTCCTCAGGCATGTGTCCAGAGGGAGCGGTGATCAGCCATGCTTGCCATAGATTCACCAACATGGCCTTAGCCTATCCATAAAATTGTAGCAATAATAGCGTCTTTATCACAGTCACGAGGATCAAATGAGTTTGCATGTGTAAAATGCTTTGTAAACCATAAAATGCTAGCTATTATTATAACTCTTTTTGACCTGCTCAACCCATAGTGATCTCTCTTTTTATTCTGAGCTCCTGTTGCACTTGCTGCACTACTCATTTGTTGGTCAATTAGCCATTATTAAGTGCCTTCTGTGGGTGAAGTGCTCTCTCTCTCCCCTCCCCTCTCTCTCTCTGTCTCTCTCTCTCCCCTCCCCTCTCTCTCTCTGTCTCTCTCTCTCCCCTCCCCTCTCTCTCTCTGTCTCTCTCTCTCCCCTCCCCTCTCTCTCTCTGTCTCTCTCTCTCCCCTCCCCTCTCTCTCTCTCTCTCTCTCTCTCTCTCTCTCTCTCTCTCTCTCTCTCTCTCTCTCTCTCTCTCTCTCTCTCTCTCTCTCTCTCTCTCTCTCTCTCTCTCTCCGTCCCCTCTCTCTCCTTCTCTCTCTCCCTCTCTCTCTCTCTCTCTTCCCTCCCCTCTCTCCTTCTCTCTCTCTCTCTCTCTCTCTCTTTTTCTCTCTTTCTCACTACCTATATACATAGATGAATGTGTATTATGCATACATATGTATATACATGAATGTATAATAAATATATAGACTTTTAATTTTTTTTAAATCCCTTACCTTCTGTCTTAGAATCAATACCATGTATTTCTTCTAAGCCAAAAAAGTGGTAAGGGGTAGGAAATGGGAGTTAAGTGACTCGCCCAGGGTCACACAGCTAGGAAGTGTCTGAGGTCAAATTTGAACCCAGGACCTCCAATCTCTAGACCTGGCTTTCAATTTACTCAGACACCCAGATACCACCTATATATTTATATGTGTGTGTGTGTGGAGAGTGAGAGAGAGACAGAGACAGAGAGACAGAGACAGAGACAGAGACAGAGAGAGAGAGAGACTATATTTGCCCAGATAACCCTTCAAGGGCAATAACTAGGTGTCATGCTTCTATGGAACCTTGGTCTATAGACTATAACTTGTGCATATTAAGGAAACAACAAATATTTTTTGCTTGTGTGTGGCTTTTTCAATATAAATAAATTACATATAATTTATATTGTACATATAATTATATATTTATATGTATGCATGTATACAGAGAGAGAGAAAGTAGCAGTAGCAGCAACAGCAGCTTGCTACCATTCAAATATAAACTTCCCTTTTCCAACCAGATGGATGAATAGCAAATAAGTCTTGCCTGTTCCTGAATATCAATAAGTAAGAACTTGGTCTAGGTGTGTTTAGACAAGCTTGGTAAAAAACAAGCTAAATCACTTTACCATATGAATCACCAGCCCATATGTTTTTTATCTTGGTCATATTATAGTTATAGAGACTCTTGAAAAAAAGGGTACTTCTATAATTTTTCAGATGATATTTAAAATCAAATTAAACTATGAGATCTCCCACCTCCACCCCAAAGATGTACAGCTTCCTTTCTTAGTAATCTATGTATTTGATGACTGCTTGTTTGAGTGCAAAACTCTTGGCCCAAACCCACACCTTCCCTCCTACCCAAAGTCCCTGAGTTCATATGGACTAGGTCCAAACCTGAGGTCTGACCAAAGAAAATTATTTACTTGTTTTGTTCTTCATGTGCCCAATTTTAATTTACTCCAGGAAATACCCAAATATATATTTAAATATACAGATGTCTGTGTTTTCCCAAATGTGGACAAAAAGGTCCCAGTCTTCATATAAGCACTCAAGGCAATAAATGGATTTTGGAGGGGACAGCCTCTATTTTGCCCCACAGAAAATATTTTAAAGATGCAAAATACTCACAAGAGCCCTTGAACAGATGCAGAAAACACATTAAGCAATCAGAAATTTTCTCTTTAGACAGAACTGAACTTGTAGTTGTCATTAGAGTAAACCTTTGATATACTCTTGGGTTTCTAGATCTTCTGTAGCATTCTACAAAGTCCTCTCTCGCCCAAGACTTATATTTATCACTCTTTGGTTATGCTCACTCTAAATAGAAAACACAATTTAGGGCTTCTGAATATTTTTTTCTGAAAAAATTTCCCTATCATATTTTATGGCATGGGTAACTAAGGGGAATGCCTAACATATCTCCCATATCAATACTAGGTATTAGGGGTATAGATGCAATCTTATTTCTCCAGGAAACTCTAATGCTCAGTAATAATGATTCTTTCAAGAAGGCTAGATTTATGAATTCTTGAATTTTGGAATTCTTGAACAATATCGCAATTGCTATATACATCGTTCTTTTGATTTGCTTTTTCATTATTTCATGCAAGTCTTTTCATGTTTTTCTAAAATCAACCTGCTCATCATTTCTTTCAGCACAATAATATTCCCTAACAATCACATATAACTTAGTCATTCCCACCTGATGGACATCCCCTCAGTTTCTAGTTTTTTGCCATCACAAAGATAGCCGCTATAAATATTTTACAACATATAGTTTGCTTTCCTTTTTCTTTGATCACCGGGGGGAACAGACCTAATAAGTATTGTTGAATCAAAGGATATACCCAGTTTTATAACTTTTTGAGCATATTTCTATGTTGCTCTTCATAATGGTTGGGGAAATCCACAGTTCCACCAAGAGTATGCATCCCTATATTTGCACATTCCTGCCAACATTTGTCAGTTTCCCCTTCTATTATTTTAGCCAATCTAATATATGGAATATGATACCTCAGAGTTGTTTTAATTTGCATTTCTTTAATCAATAATGATATAGAGCATTTTTCATATAATTATATATAGCTTTGATTTCTCCATCAAAAATTATCTGTTTAATATCCTCTGACCACTTTTCAATTGAATGGCTCATGTTCTTATAATTTTGATAGAGTTCTCTATATATTTGAGAACTGAGACTATATCTAAGAAAATATCTCTATGATTTCCCCCCAAGTTTCTGTTTTCTTTCTAATCTTGGTTATATTGGTTTTATTTGTACAAACCCTTTTATAATTTAATATAATCAAAAATATTTTAAATCTCACAATACTTGTTTTTGAATTCATAAAATCTTATCCTATTCATCCCTAACCAATCACAATTAATGAACAAGTGGGCATATGTCTACATGTTTCATAGGGAAATGAAATCAAAGTTCCCACCAAAATTGGCTTTCCTATAAGATCAACAAATTAATAATCATGGAACTCTATTCATCAACTCTAAACCTACCTCAATTAAAAGAGAATTTTTTTGTTAACAGATGACATCACTTAACACATGTATATATGGGTAGGTGATTTGGGGTTTAGGCTTTTAAAAAATTGCTCTATAGCAAAATGAATAATATGGAAAAAGGTATCAAGTGTACAACACAGTGTTGTACAAAGTTTTTTGTTGCTTGCCAGCTCTGGGAGGGGGAAAGAAAAAGGGGAGAAAAAGAAAATGAATCATGGAAACATAGAAAAATATTTTTAAAATAAATAAAATACATTTTTAAAGAAGAAAGAATTTGCTGTTTAATTGTTTCTTAAACATTAATGTTTACTGATTACCTCCTAAGGTGCATTTCTTAACTTTTTTAATATCTCCAAACCCATTTATTTCCTCACACCAATATAAGTTTCTTTTTTTCTGAGAATTTTCACAATAGGAAAAGTATTCCTTATTCCATTTCCTTAACAATTCCATAGATATGAGAAACTTTGTTCTTTAACATGGCCATGTAGCAGAAGAATTGCTTTGATAACTTGAATATCCATATTCAATGTAATGATGAGTTCTACATGGCAGAAAAAAATGAAGAAATAAAAAAGCATATTTATGCTTATGTATATGCATACTTATATGTCTGTATATATACACATGTATGTCTGTAATCTCTCAGATTCATTATTGTGAACTATTTCACTTACAGTCTGATACATTTACATTACTGTAATGGAATGTTATAATCACTTGTGTTCAAAATAAACAAGTTAGTTCAAATAGGTTAGTAAATCATAATCTATTGGAAAATGCATTTAGATAATTTATTAAAGGATTACTTTTGTAAGCTCACAGTGCGTAGAGGACTAAAGGAACTGGGAGATACTGGAACACAAGAACATGTGGTCCAGACCTTCTGGAGTTTGCAGTCTAAGGGTATATAATGCTATTCCCAATAAATGAGCATAGCAACAACTATATGGAAAAACAAGAAATGGGCAAATCTGGAAAAGAGCATAGTCTAGAATCGCATGAGGTGTGATTTTATATTCTATTATTTGTAGGATAAGGTAATTCCTTCTTACTAAAGGTCTTTGAGAAGACTAAGGATCACTTGTTGGGAGGTTAGAAAGGGGATTCTTGGATAGATATGGATTGGACTTCTTATAATTATTTGTACTCTTAGACTATGATTCTATGATATACAACAAAGAAAATTTCAAAATGAAAAGTGACTTTAGAGATCATCATTTCAAAAATGAGGTGACTGAGGTCCAATTAAACTTGACGAATATTTATTAAGTTCCTGTCATGTGTATTCTACTTTGAATGCAAAACTAAAGATAATAGAGATCTCCATGTTGTAACAGTTAAAATTTAGGAATATGGGGAGACTGAGGCAGGTAGAAATTAGTTTCTCTCTGCAAGGAGTATTATATTTTTTAGAGGTTTATTAAGGATTAAGGATTAAAGAATATACAAGTAAGAAACATGTGCCTAGGCCAGAGGCCTAGACAAAATAACCTCACATCATGGAAGAGACACCTCTGCTCCAAAACAAAAGTCCAAAAAGAGACCTAAAAACCTTTGCCACCAGCTTAAATCCTTCCTTGATCTAGGCCCACCTCAGAATTGCATGAGATTACAAAGCATTTTGGGGAAGTGGAGCAAAGACTTGTGGGGATTGTAGTCCTGTATTTAAATCTATTCTTTACATTCCCTCGTTTGATCCTCTGGGAAGAAGTCCTTCCCCAAAGGATCATAAAAACATAATCAATTTAAAGTTTACAATAATTTGAGGATAAGAGAAAAAAAAGAACCAAACCAATAATTACTGGACGCATTGACAGAAAGCCAGTTAGGGGGCTGTCCCCTTTGGCATGAAAGTATAAATGCAAGTAAATGTTCATTAACCACACCCAAAGTTCATTTTGGTGCACTTGTGGTCTGGAGGATTCTTCATGGTGGCTTCTCCAATAGTTCAGTTCTGGATTCAGAGAGGTAGCATCTTCTTTGCCTAAAATTCTTCTCAAAAGGAATTTAAACTTTGCAATTTAAATAATGAGATATATATATATATATTTACATTTACCCCATTAAGAGGGTGATTGACAAATACAGAATCACTTAAGGATGCATGGCTGAGGTATGAGGTATATGAATCAATTGGCAAGAGAAATTAAAAGATATCAGAAAAATCAAAAAGAAAAGAAAAAAATTTCTGGATGAAAATATAGACTATTAAAGTCTTATGTGTAAAAATTCCAAGTAAAAGAAAAATAAATCTATAAGAGGTCCTTGAATCAGGGCCCAATTAAAATGATCTAAACAATGATGCATTTACCCAGTCAGTAGCCAGGACTACAGAAAGGTACCACACTATGAGAGGCAGAAAAGGGGACCAGATTATAGGAGCCAAGGTTTAGGGGATACTCATCTGTGAGTATCTTCAGGGTGAGTGTGGATACAAGGAAAGCCTATGTCTTTACACATGTTAAACATAGTAACCTCTAGTCTTCACACTAGGTTCAAGACCTTTGTATTGGCCTAGAAGTACATCAATCCATCCTGGATTGGCTTTTCTTTGGCTCTGTGCAATGGCTCTTGTGTGTATATCTTGTCCTGGAATCAGACAGAATCATTAAGCAAAGTCCCATAATTTATTTAAATAATTAGTAGCATCATTTTTATAGTCACAAGCTTGTTGGGCATGCTCTGACAAATGTATTTCAAACTTATAGTACTGAAAAGTCAAAAAGTTAAAGAAAATCTTAATGCTGGTGACATGTGCTTGAAATATAAAAAGGAGAGAAAAAATTAAATAAAAAACAAATAGTTTATTGCACATGCAAGAAAAACATAATAAAAAAGGGCTTTAAAAATTCAAAAATATAGCTTATAATAATTGACACTCTGTGTCAGCTAAGAAAATATGAAATGCAAGGCTTTCTCACCAAAAATGAGATCCACTTCCTCTTAATATCTGGCCATGATCACTGTGAGTAGAAGGCAAATGAATTGAACAAGGTAAAAATTTTTCATTTTTAAAATACAGTAGTACAAATATGTAGGTATCAAAATCCCCAAAATTCTCAATAGCCCAATTAATTACAATAGCAAACAAACACACTGGCATTTTAAACCTATGAATTGATGGATATTTGTCACAAGTTTTACAAACATAGCAATCCTTCAACCTTGGTATTTAAACATATTTTTTAAAACAAAGTAAAACTCATCTTGGGTTTAGAACATAATCAAGAAATCTATATGTCATTCTGGTGCAAGTAAAGTAGTGAGCTGAAGAGTATAAATAAAGGGGTGCTCCTTTTTCTTAGAGGCTTTTTAGGGGTACAAATGCCCTGAGATGAACTGCCCAACTTCCATTCACATGTGGGAAGGTTGGGGTTTATAAAATGTTATTTCACTTCAGCTACTAGAATGGGTGTTACCTCGTGGTAGAGGCAGGCAAAATAACCAGAGATTGTTAAAAAAAAAAAATTCCAAAAATCATATTTAAAAAACCCTTAAAATCATTTGAGGTATTTAGCACATTAAATTTTTCCAAGGTTGTTATACAATTATAACCAGTCCTGAAGTCCATCTATGTGATAATTTACAAAGTCAAAATAGAAAGGCTGTTTTTTTTTTCATATGGGCTTAATTACAATAATATTTGTTCAGCACAGTTATAGGGGAAAAACAACAGAATTTCAAAACTCAGTACATTCAAAATAAATTCAATCAACCTTCAGTGTAAGAGAATATTGAATCCAGTAATATATGAACTTAAAATTACAAAGTTAAACCATAACAAAAAATGCAATAGAATACAGAGATTTTTTATAAACCATTGGAGTCTGAAATGCCTTTGAATATAGCCTTTAGTCTCTTCAAAATTCCTTGGGGGTTTATCCATTTAAATGTCTATTGTCAGAAGGCAGAGTGGTAAGGGCTAAGCAATGGGGTCTAAGGGGTCTTCTCAGGGCCCCATAGCTGGGAAGTATCTGAGGCCAGATTTTAACCTAGGACCGCATGTCCTCAGGTCTGGCTCCCAGTTCGTTGAGCCACCCATTTGCCCCTTCAAAGTTAAAGTTGAATCTTTGGGCTGAATCTTTCTTCTGGCATGCAGGTGAAATCAATGAAATTACCAGAACAGTCAAAAGGTATCCTTTTAAACAGCCCATTGCTTAAAAGTCTGTTTGAAAAGTCTGTTTCTTCTCTCTCTCTCTCTCTCTCTCCTGCTATGAACCCCCTGTGGTCAATACCCCCATCCACTTGGAGGCTTAGCCTAAGGGAAAATTACCCATTCTCCTTTCCCTCTCATCTCTCCCCTCCACCCACGTGGCCAATACTGTTACCAGCTGGTCCCAATGAGTCCTGAGCGATCTGCTCCAAGGATCTGGGTGATGAGCCAGCTGGGGTCACACTCCTGGGTCTGGGGTTGAGGTGATGAGTCGTCTGGGTCAGAGGCCAGATGGGTGAGAGACAGACTGCCGGGGGTGGGCAGGGCCTGGAACCGGAGTGCAGACAAACAGGGCCGGGAGCTTGGGCACCAGGTGAGAGGCCAGGAGCAGAAGCAGGAGCCGGAGAGGGCCGCAGGCAGGAGCTGATCAAGATGGTTTTCTAAAAGGCATCTTGGAAATACGTGGCTTAAAAAAATCATTATCTAGCCTAAAAAAATTTGAGAAGTTCTCATCCAATCTAGTGGTCGACTCGAATATAGGACTACAATCCCCACAAGCCTTTGCTCCACTTCCCCAAAATGCTTTGTAATCTCATGCAATTCTGAGGTGGGCCTAGATCAAGGAAGGATTTAAGCTGGTGGCAAAGGTTTTTGGGTCTCTTTTTGGACTTCTGTTTTGGAGCAGAGGTGTCTCTTCCATGATGTGAGGTTATTTTGTCTAGGCCTCTGGCCTAGGCACATGTTTCTTACTTGTATATTCTTTAATCCTTAATCCTTAATAAACCTCTAAAAAATATAATACTCCTTGCAGAGAGAAACTAATTTCTACCTGCCTCAGTCTCCCCATATTCCTAAATTTTAACTGTTATAATGTCAAGAAGTTTATATTCTAAAGGGGAAAAAAATTGTTCAGTTCAGTTATTGGTGTGTGTGTGTGTGTGTTTTGGTCATGCCCAACTCTTCATGACCCCATTTGGGTTTTATTGGCAAAGATACTAAAGTGGTTTGCCATTTCCTTGTCAGGGTTATTTGGCAGATGACAAATTTGAAACAAATTGGGTTAAGTGACTTGCCCAAGGCCACACAGGTAGTAAGAAACATCTAAGGACAGGTATGAGCTCAGAATGACTCATCTTTCTGACTTCAGTTATGGCACTCTATTCACAGGGCCAGCTAGCTTCTGCAAGGGGAGTAGTGGAATATATATATAAATAACTTTTAATTGAAAAGAGATTCAAATGAGTTAAAAAAAAAACCTGGAATCTCAGGGAGGCTTAGGAATATGTCCACAGTCACACAGCTAGAAACTGCAATTCTGTACCTAGGATTAAAATTCAGAGCTTTCTACCACACCATGTTAACTCATTCAAATTTTTTTTTTCTTCTCCCTTTTTTTATCCTTTACCAACAGGAAGACCAACCTGTAGCTGTGCCTTGGGTTTTACTGGTCCAAACTGCAATCAGATGGTCTGTGAGAGATTTTGTCAAAATGGAGGGTCTTGCAGTGTTACTGCAGGGAACCAACCCTACTGCCAGTGCATGCCTGAATACACAGGAGACAGATGCCAGTACTGTAAGTGGAGGCTATGTCTATCAGTACATTCTGGAGCCTGTTTTGATTTTAATGTTTAGATAAACAGAATCTGCATCTGTATTTTAATCTTTCTCTTAGTTTCAGTTTTTATCTCTTCTCTTCTTTATATATAATATGTGTGTGACTTTGAGTGAGTCATTTCAATTGCTGTCTCAATTTTTTTTCCCCTGAGAATGAATTATGATACTACCAGGTACACTTATTTAAATGATCTCTTGGACAACTCCATTATTGGATAAATGTTTATAAAATATGTAAAATGTTTTGTGTAAATTGCTTACCAGCTCTGGAAAGGGGCAGGGAAGAAGACAATTTAGATCACATAACTTCAGAAAACATGCGCAAAATTGTTATTACTCATAATTGGTAAGATAAAATATCTCTACAAAAAAGGTAAGTCATTCTCAGCCATCCATATATGACTTAATCATAACTAATATTTAACCCCGGGCCTTCCTCATCCCTACCAAAGTTTTAGGTCATGGTAATTGTATTTAGTTAGAAAAGTACAATACGTTGCTTTAGAAAATCATAAAATAAATTTAGATCCAAAGTAAAATGATTTTTCTATTGCCCTCCCTACTCCCATTTAATTTATGTAATAGAAATTAGACTTTAAAGACATTGCCTTCTGTCTCATTTCATTAATGGTATATCTACATTTAGTTATGTGCTAGAAATAAGCCAGAAGGTAGAATGATGCATGACAGTCACTGTAGCTTATAAGTGTTCTTGGAAAGGACAGGTCTGGCTGATCTATGCCATGCTTTGAGGTTCACCAAGGGAAAGATGGCCTAATGTTTTATAAATGGCTACATGGTCATTTCATTATCACCATTAGGAGTCACAGCACTTCCCATTTCTCCTGCAGAGCACTTTATTAAAATTAACCAATTAATCCTAAAACAGGGGTTAAGTAACTTGCCAAAGGTCCAGGAGTCCTAATAGCATCGGCAAGATTGGACCTCAAACATTGTTGATCAAGATGTCAACTAACATCCTTGGAGAATGATTAGGCAATAGTTTGCAAGGAAGCAATCCTCTAATATGACTGTAGACAGTTCAATAAAAATTATTAATCCAATAGCTAACAAAACCTAATAAGTAGAGGGTTGTATCACTGTGCATTTACAAGACTGCTCACTAGAAATGAAGGAATGACAGAATGGTTCATTACAATGTCTAATTAAAGATCCATTAGTGGGAGGTAAAACATCAGTTCTTAGTTGTGCTGAGTAAAAACATTTCATAACTCTAATGACAAAGTAAAATGCCGAGGTCTGAAATGCAAATTAATTTGAACAGCAGCAGCCCAGGGAGGTGAGACTGAGATAAATAATGGCAAAAATCAAATTAAGTATTCTTTAAGGAAGTTGTACAGGACCAAACATAGCTGTATTTCATGCTCTGCTGGAGCAAGGTTTCTTGGTGTAAATCAAAGACATGAATAAGAACAGTATTTTGCATTTGAACTAAAGTATTAACTTAAAGGGAAATACCAAAGGCTATTTGTAATTTAATAGTGATAACATTAGGGCTAAAGGCCATTGTAGACAAACTGACTCTGTGTCTAAGAGACAAGTATCAAAATTAAATGGTGACCTGGATGTCCTTTCACTGATGTTTCCTAAGTCCTTTAGTTACCTGCACAGGAAACAATTATAATTTCAATTGACTTCACTCTTAGAAATATCCATGCTAGGCCTTATTCTTTTTTTATTCTAATAGGCTCAGGTATTAAAATGTAGAGTTTAAGAATTGTGCTTATCTGTGATAACTATGTCATCGTATTTAGAGCTACCACATATTTTTGTGTTAATAATCAAATCCCATAAATCTCAATAGAGTGGGGATCTGTTATAAATCAGGTCTAGAGTGTCAAGCTAAGGGGTTTGAATTTTACAAAAGAGAGAGTGCTGAAGCTACTGAAGGTTTGTAAGTAGTGGGGGGGGGTAACTATGAAGAGACTGTTTTTTAGAGAATGCATTGGAAAGGAAATACATAATTATCAATTCATCTATCTGCCAGAAGTATTTATCAAATCTACCACCTGCTAGTTCCAGGGAAATACACTCACACTCACACACACACAAAAAGTGAGCTCATCTTTGAGGTATGACATATTCCCAGGAAACTATACAAAGGATATATAGAAAATAAATAAGAGGGAAATTAGGAAAGATGTATTGAAGGAAGTAACATTTGAACTCAGCCTGGAAGCTTGCTAGTAGTTATATGCAACAGTAATATAAGGGGGGGGGGATAGGGGTTGTTTTTTAAAGGGTTGAATTGATTATTTAAGAGTTTGATTGCCAGGAATTTAATTAATTTCAAAGAAATTTTATTTACAATTTATTTGTAAAATGTAGAAAGAGTGAAGCAAGAAATCAGAGAGAGGACAAGGTAAGATATCTAGCCTGAACACTAAGTAATTTACTCCTGGCTCCTCTGGGCAGGGAGAATTAGTTTCAGCATGCCTCGACCTTGGAAGTCTCTTCAGAAAATCCAGCAGTTAAGAGTCTGCCCCTCTTCACCAGCCTCAATTTGAAAGCGTGAGGAATTCCCTCCAGCAGAAGTGGAAGTCCAAGTTGAACTCCACTCCAATAATCCCCAACCTCTGTGTAGCACTCTCTCTTTTAAAGGCATTTTCTCTTGTGTCACTTCCCCTAATTTCATGTCTACCAATCACAGCTGACACTCTGCTCTAGGACTGCCCAGAAGGCAGTTAGTCGATTCTGATTCATTACCCACTATTTCACACGTGGGTCACAGACTTCCTACTTCATGATTAAGTAGGATCACACTTTGGGTGATTAGATATAAATGGGTAGATCTTCATACTTAACTTTTAAGTAGGGTGTTTACACTTATGGGGATTAAAATCTAAAAATAGACATGAGTTACAATTTAAATTTTCACAATCAGGGAAGAGCTAAATACCTTCATTGTTACAATCAGGGGAGAGTCAAATCCAATTTTCACAGTAGGAAGACCAAAAAGGAAACATTCCAGGGATAGAGGAAAAGCCCTTACATTAATTAGCATGAAGCAGAGCAATGAAATATCATGTAAAAACCAATATGATTAGAGCATAGAGGGCATGAATGAATATAATAGATAATCAGCCTGGAATGATAAACTAGAGCCAGTTAATGAAAGATTTTCAGTGCCACACAAAAGAGCCTGTATTTTGAACTTAAGGTATTAGGGAAATGATGAGGTTTCCTGAGTAGGGGAGTGACAAAGGTCAGATCTGTACTTTAGTAATATCAACTTGGCATGTAAGTGGAGCATAGTATAGAGAAGAAAGGAACTTGGGAGAGTGAGACCAATTAGGAGCCTACTAAAATAGTCTAGGTGAAAAGTAACAAAAGCCTGAATGAAGGTGGTTGAATAGAGAGTGGGAAAGAAATAATACATTGTGGATATGTATCCAATAAGACTTTGCAACTAATTAGATGTCAAGAATTAGTGAACATGAAAATATGAGTATAACTTGCAGGTTATGAACTAGCATAGTGGTGTATTCAGCAAAAATTAGAAAGTAAAAAAAGTGTGCATTTAGAAAAAAGAGATGAGAGTGAGGAAAAAAAATTGTTATATGGATATAATGTGAGAACTACTATTTCATGCCTTTTTATATCTTACTTTTTAGCACAGTGCCCTGAACACAGTAGTTATTTAATGAATGTTTGTTGAATGAATGAATGTAGGAATCTAATTAAGCCATCTAGATACCACCCTCAGAAGAAATTCATTACTTCTTAGACTTCTCTTAGTCTACAGCTTAAGTGGTAGCCATGTCCATGTGTTCAATTCAACCATTCACTTCTCAGCTTTTTCTTTTTTTCCTATTTTTTTCCATTTGAATAAGTTTATTTAGTCATTTTAGAACATTATTCCTTGGTTAAAATAATCACATTATTTTCCTCCCTCCCCTCCATTATCTCTTCCCATAGTCAACATGCAATTTCATTGGGTATTACTTGTGTCCTTGATCACAACCCATTTCCATGTTGTTGTTTACACTAGGATGTTCATTCATAGTCTACATCCCCAACAATATGCCTTCAACCCATGTTCAAGTAGTTGTTTTTCTTTGGTGTTTTTATTCCCACAGTGTTTCCTCTGAATGTGAATAGTGGTTTTTTTCGTAGGTTCCTCTGAGTTGTTCAGGATCACTGCATTGCCACTAACGGAGAAGTCCATTACATTCGATTGTACCACAGTGTATCAGTCTCTCTGTACAATGTTCTCCTGGTTCTGCTCCTCTCACTCTGCATCAATTCCTGGAGGTTGTTCCATAAATTTGTTCTCTCTTTTTTTTTTAATCCTCACCTTCCATCTCAGAATCAAATACTGTATATTGGTTCTAAGGCAGAAGAATAGCTAGGGGTAGGCAATGGGGGTCAAGTGACTTGTCCAGGGTCATACAGCTAGGAAGTGCCTGAGGCCAGATTTGAACCTAGGACCTCCTGTCTCTAGGCCTGGCTCTCAATCCACTGAGCCACCCAGCTGCCCCCTCAGTTTTTTCTTGAAATTTTCTTTAAAATTCTTTTTTAAATGGTCTTTCAAATTAATTAATTCATGCCATATGTAATTTATTAATAGGATTAATTTCAAACTTGTTATTTATCTATCACTAGACCTAGGACACATTCCATGCAAAGAATGATGCATTTGGTGTAAAGAAAAATTGAGTGGATTCAAACACTTTCTGTAATTTGGTTTTATTGTTTTTAAAAAATGATATGTTGAAATAGATGTCTTCTGAAGTTTGTTCCAGCTCTGAAGCAATTATTTTGTTATCCTATATCTAAATCAATTAGTGAATGAAGAAATATGCTCTAGTAACCACAACAAAATAGTATTTACATGGTTCTTCAAGGTTTGCAAAGTGTTTTAGCTATTGACTCATCTAATCCTTGCAATAACCCTGTGAGGTGGACTCTATAATTATATCAGTTTTATAGATGAAGAAATTAAGATTGAAAGATATTTTCTTATCCAGCATCATACAGCTGGGTATAAGTTTAAAGCAGCATTTGAATTCAAGTCTTCTTGACTATATGCCACTCAACTACTTAGCACTTACAGGACCCTTTTAATGCAAATAATAAATCAACTAAAATGATCAAACGGATTAAAATTAGCATTATTATGAAGGTATCATTATTCAAAACATATTTAAAATATGGTCCTTGCATCCAACCCAATTTATATTTATGAAGCATAAATTTATAGAGCAGAAATTCTAAAAGTACAACCATTTCAAGGGATTCATATTCACACTAAATTAAAACTATGAATTGAATACTATGTACCAGGCACTACATTTAAGTGCTGAAAATACAAACAGGAAAATGAGCTGATCCCTTCCTTCAAGAAGTTTGCACTCCAGTAGGGGGAGCCAACACATATAGTGCCAAGGGAAAGATGTTTTCATCAAGGAATTCAAAGAGATGATGAATAGAATAATAGAAGTCAATTGAAAAATGTTGTTTCTTTCTTTCCTTTTTTAAACCCTTACCTTTTTGTCTTAGAATTGATACAAAGTTCCAAGGCAGAAAAATGATAGGGGCTACAAATTTGGGGTTGTAACTTACTCAGCCTAATACAGTCAGGAAACATCTGATGCCAAATTTGAACCCAGGACCTCCCGTTTCCAGGCCTGGCCCTCTACCACCTAACTATTCCTAGATAATCCTTCCAGAAATAGTAATAGTAGTTGTACAATTATAGTTCCTAAAAGAAGAGGTAGAAAGCAGGTAATTGTGGCAGAGAACAGGTATGGCAATAATGTGGAAAATGTCTAAAATCAAAGGCAATGATTGGGTCTAAGGCTAGTTAGACAAAGTGAAGTCTTATCCCTGAAGACATTGGGCAGAATTTCCTAAATTTCTCCAAGGCACAGTTTCTGGAGATCTGGTTGGAGGGTGTAGTAGGATGAGGATTAAATGAGAGAATAGTCCTGGTGAGAGATCAAAGTCAATTATTCAGGGGTCAGCTTTATATAGTGAAAAGTCTTCTGAATTTGAACACCCCAGGTAGGGAGTTTCTAAATTTCTTCAATAAAATAGGCTCTACAAATTACTAAAGAAATAAAATCACAGAACTGAAAAAATTCAAAAGAATAGATTTTTATTGATATCTTTTCTTATTATATCATCTCTCTTCCCTCTATATCCCACTCTCTTCCCCCACAAGAGAATCCTGCTTTATAAAAAAAGACTTTAAAAGAAAAAAGAAAAGAAAAACATAAAACATAGGTATAAATGGATTATTTTCTTTAAATGATATGAAGTTTCTACCTAAAACCATCTGCAAGTATTCATGATGGGGAAAAGTTAGAAGCCTTCCCAATAAGATCAAAATGAAACAAGGATGCCCATTACCACAAATATTTACCATAGTGGGGCAGCTGGGTAGCTCAGTGGATTGAGAGCTGGGCCTAGAGATGGGAAGTCCTGGGTTCAAATCTAGCCTGAGACACTTCCCAGCTGTGTGACCCTTGGCAAGTCACTTAACCCACATTGCCTAGCCCTTACCACTCTTCTGCCTTGGAACCAATACACAGTATTGATTCCAAGATGGAAGGTAAGTGTTTTTATATATATTTAACATAGTATTAAAAATGCTAACAATAGCAATAAGAGAAGAAAAAGAAATTGAAGGATGCCACATGGGCAGAGTTATAAAACTATCTTTGTTCCTAGATGATATTACAACATATTTGGAAAATCCTAGAGATTCAACTAAAAATGTTAGTTGAAACTATCAATAATTTTAGTACATTATCAATAAACTCAATAAATCATCAACATTTTTATATATTACTAACAAAGTCCTGCAAGAAGATAGAGAATTTCACTTAAAATAACTACAAAGAGAATAAAATATCTTGGAGTATAACTGCTAAAACAAGACCAGGAACTATATGATATAATTATAAAACACTTTTATACAAATAAAATTAGATCTAAATAAATGGAAAATTTTGTTTGTGGATGGGTAGAGCCAATGTAATTAAAATAAAAATCCTGACTAATCTACTTATTCAATGGCATCTCAATTAAATTACAAAAAAAAAAAAGAGAGAGAGCTAAAAAAGATAACAGAATTCATTTGGAAGAACAAAAGATCAAGAATATCAAAAGAATTAATAAAAAATTTAAAGAAAGGAGGCCTATCAGTACTATGTTTTAAATTGTATCATAAAGCAGTAATTGCTCAAACTCTCTAGTACTGGCTAAGGTAGATCAGTGGAACAGTACAGACATATAAAGATTATGGTAACCTTGTATTTTCCCTAAGATAAGATCAAAATGAATTCATGATCTAATCATAAAAAGAGATATCATAATTAATTATAAAAACAGTACATATTACTTGTCCCATTTATGGACAAGAGTAATTTATGAATCAGCAAGAGATGGAGTGCATTGTAAAATGTAAAATGTATAATTTCAAGTGCAATAATTTGAAAAGTTTTTTGTACAAATAAAACAAATGTTGTCAAGATTAGCAGGAAAGCAGAAATGTTGGGGAAATCTTTTATAGAGAAAGTCTTACACAACTCATCATAGAGAATTTTTTTTCAAATTAATGAGAATAAAAACTATCTAAGGAATGGACAAAGAATATGAAGAGATAATTTTTCTGATGAAGAAACCAAAGCAATATATAGGTATATGAAAAAAATGTTCTGAATCACTACTGATTAGAGAAATGTAGACTAAAACAATTCTGATATGCCATTTCACACCCATCAGATTGGCTAAAATGACAAAAGGGCAAAATGACAAATGTTGGAGGAAATGTAGAAAAATTAGGATACTAATGCATTTTTGGTAGAGCTGTGAACTGATCCAACTATTTTTGAAGAGAAATTTGGAATTATACCCAGAGAGTTATAAAATTGTGTATACCCTTGGAAATGTTTACTACAGAGTTTAGGGAGAAAGGAAAAAAAACTGTTATCTTCCAAAATATTTATAGTAGCTCTCTTTGTAGTGGCAAAGAACTGGAAATTAAAGGGATGTCGATCAATTGGGGAATGGTTAAAAAAATATTGTAGCATATGATTGTGTTGGAATACCACCTACCTTAACAAATGATTATCAGCCTAATTTAAAAATAGTCTTGGAAAGGACTATACAGTATAATGAAGAGTAAAATGAGTAGAACCAAGAGAACATTATATAGAGTGACAAATTTAATATTTGAAAAATAAATTGTGAATGTTATCTCCAGAGAGTAAACTGAATAAAGGAAACATGAAAGATATAATTTGTATATAGGTGTCTATCTCCCAAATGATGCCTTCTTTGATGCAGGGAGATTGGGAGAGGCTGGGACGATTCTGGAAATTCTATTAATAAAAATTATTTTTGATTTCTAGAAAAAAGAAAATCACTAAAATAAATACTATGTTGAAAAAACCTGACATATTCTGTCACTTCCATCTTATATGAGATCATTCAGCCTCTCAGATCAACTTCGGTTGTATCATCTGTAAAACAAAATTGTTGAACCAGAATACTTCTAAGTTTTCTTCTCTCTCTAAAGCTATGATACTGTTATTCTGTGACTATAAATTCTATAGGAATGAGAAAAAGAAAACATAGCATCATGGAGGTGGGACTTGAACTGGTCTTTGGTGGAGGGATGGAATTTGGTGATGCCATAACTTTATCCCTATCAACAGATTTTACACCAATACAATATGACTATTTATTATTGAATTTTATTATAACCTACAGAACCATTTGAAGCATTATGCAGAGAGTTGTATTGATGTTTATTGCTACTCCTACAGAGTCGCAAATGAGAATTCTCTGAAACATGCAGAATACATATGCAGCCTACAAGTAAAGGAAGGTTCCCATAAAAAAGTAGATGGAGTTAATAAACCATTCCTTTCTTCCCCTTCCACTTTCTCTTAATGACTCAACCCTCTCCGTTCCACACATTCCCCAATAACACCATTTGCCCTAACTGCAATAGAAGACCATTGAGGCTTCAGGGCCACTGTTTTGAGCTCTGTCTTCTCATTAAATATTTAAGGTGCTCTTTACTTGCACAGCTCTGATCTTTCTCAATAAAGCATTCCACATAGAAAGGAAAGGCATTTAATTTGAAATTTGTGAGATGACATAGATTCATTTTAGTCTGGTATGATTGGTATAGAGGAAGGTTGATTAACCAGTGGGAGGATGACAGAAAAAAATAAATACATCTTTGATCTTCAAGTTTTTCTTTCACATCAGTAGATTTAGAAAAAAAAAAACTGTCAGGGTTAGTACAAATGTCCTTGAGGATCAATTTCAAAGGACAAACTTTACCTATCATGTTGTAAGAACAGAATTAATTAAGGAAAGATTTTTGTTTCAAAGGCTTACTTTCCTTTGAATGAAATGTAAAGGAGAAATTGGAGTGGGGGATACCAAATATATACATGTCCGTTGGAAAAGAATAACAAATGTTTAAAATAGATTTAATAGAAAGATTGAAATAGATTTCCCCAAACAGATGGAAGAGATGTCATAAGTAAGATAAAATATGTACTGTGATGACTTGAAGAAATCTCTACCACATACATGCTGTGAACAGAAGGCCAAGTTTGGAATTCCGTATCGGGAACAAATGCATATGTGTGACAAGAACAGAAACGAACATTCTGCATTCTGAAATTTTATTTATTTACTTACTGAAAAGTAAGTACTCTCTTGCCATTTTCATTTCTTCAAATTATTCCTCAAACAAGTAACAACACAATGTTTGTCAAGGCAAATATGGACAGTTAAAAGCAATACAGTAACTTTGTGACTTGTGATTTGACTAAATATGGATTAAGAGGAAACGCTTGAAGAATGCGTAATTACCGTCACTGGCAACATAACAGTAACTTGTTTCCATACCAGCTGCACAAATCTTGATTTTGAGATGATTTTAATCTCACAATATTTCAGAAGCAACATTTCATCTCCTAAATATGCCAATACTGGAGTGATAAAATCATCTCCTAGAGCTTGCTAAAAATTAAAATGGCTTTGACAATAGAGACAGTTATGTGTCCCTTTCCTAACCTAAGGAGAAAGCATTAAAGGAAAATAATATAAAAGAGAATGATAGCCAAAAGAAATGTGAAGCAGAAATAATGATCATGCTATTTTACCTGTTCTAGTTTTAGATCTGTAAAATGAAATAGGTAGGTGTCTTAAATAGTTCCCCTCCCCCTTCAACTAGATGTATGTCCATTTGGGAGACAATAAAATAAATTCTGTGCATCGCATTTAAAAAAACAAAAAACAACCCTGCAGTAATTGTGATTCTGGCCCAATTGCTATTAAACAAACTGCATGGATCCACAAATAATTATCTTCAAACACAATTGGGTCTTTGAAAACAATATAGTACATAAATCATGCACAGACAGACACACAGATTAAACAAAAATGTTTACTTGAGGCTTACCCCAAACCAAACAAATTGTTTCTAGTTGAACGCCTCTGCAAACATCATTTTTTAAAGAATTAATTTAAATGTAAATTTAAGGGTACTTTTTAAACAGGGTGTTACACATCAGATTTGGATGGTCTCCTGAGATGTTTTGGAATAATGCCACAGTTTGGGAAGCTTGAAATGCTTTAAGGAGAATGAAACAAAATTAGACTCCTGTCTTCTCCAACCTTCATGTTTAAGAAATGAAGTTTCCATCAATGAAAAGTGGAAGCTATTATTCTATTTTATGGGAAAGAATCTCTTCTGATAATTAATATCATTATAAGTAACTCTTATGATCCTTGTCTATAACCAAAAGGATTATTGGTCAATAAGTAAAGCTTGAACTTCCAAAACCATAAAAAGTTTAAAATTTAATAGAGAGATCTATGGTCTTATAAGATGCTTCTTTTGAAGGCAGGAGCTCCAACTTTATCTACACTTAAATTGCAAACCAAGCAAGAAATACTTAACAAAAACGAACAAATAAAAAAAATCTGTAACTCACTTGTAATCAGAATTCACAAATGTTAGTCACAGAAAATACAGTGGGTCCTTATTACAGGATTTGACTTAAATGATGGAATAAAAATGCAAAGAATCAGTATTCCATGAAATGTCTTAATAGAGAAATACTCAGACTAAGCCAAAACATTTGCAAAAAAATGTGAATTTTAGAGATCAATAGTTTTGCTTTTCTCGGCACTTTTTTCATACCAATTGAATGCGTAAGAAAATATTCTGATACCTTCATGAGAATAAATTTCTTTATTGGTGAGACTCACAGAATTTCGTAGCTGAAAGGGATTTTCTTGACCACCTAATAAAACCTATTTGGGAACACTAACCTCCCTTTACAGTGACCCAGAAAATCACAATTCCAGTGAGGAAGAACCATTTTCATAAGATTTTCCTTACTTTGAACATAAATTTTCCTCAGATATGTTTACTCATTGTTCCTAGTTAAGTCTTATGGAACTAGAGAGAACAAATCTAATCCTTCTTCCATGTGACAACCTTCAAAAAATTTGATGACTGTTGTCATGTTTCTCTGTCTTCTTTTTTCCAATCTTAATATTTCATCAAATGATCCTTATGAAATTGTGATTCTTCAGTGTCCCATCTGTCCTCTTCTGGATGTTCCTTAGCTTGTCAATGTCTTTCCTAATAAATATCACCCAGAACTAAATACCACACCCCATCTGAGGTATTTCCAGGGCAGACAACAGTAATACAATTTTATTTCCTTTTGCCTGTAAACTGTCTCACAATGTAGCATGCAATATACCAATACTCTGCACATCTTCCACCCAATTTTTTTGTCAATCTGTGGTCTAATAGATGTCATGCATTCAGATATATTAGAATATTTGTTCAGCAGTCAAATAATCAATTTGTATTGCCAAGTTCTCATGTGCAATTTGGACCTAAATTCATGATAACTCATGATAGAATTATAAATTATAAACAAATAAAAATAAATATAAATTCATGACACAATCCATCTTATTGCTCATCAGAAACTTTGGAGCTTTGATGAAACACTGATTTCATCTCTGTAAATTCTAGTAATGATTCAGGTCACAACCTCTCTATTAGTCTTCTCATTTAGTACTAGAGTATATATTTTTACTTATTTTTAAAACCCTTACCTTCCATCTTAGAATCAATACTGAGTATTGGTTCCAAGGTAGAAGAGTAGTAAGGATAGGGCAATGGAGATTAAATGATTTGCCCAGGGTCACACAGCTAGGAAGTGTCTGAGGCCACATTTAAACCCAGGACCACCTATCTCTGGGTCTGCCTCTCTATCCATTGAGTCACCTAGCTGACCCCCTAGAGTCTTTTTTTTTTTAAGCATCCATAGAGAAGCTGTCCAATATGGTAGAGGCATTCCTGGTTCTTTTAATTTCTCAAAAGTGTCATCGTGCCCAATGTGCTAAATCTGGGGCAGCTGGATGGCACAATGAATATTTCTGTGCACTTGGAACTAAGAAGACATGTTCAAATCTGGTCTCAAGCCATTTACCAACTCTGTGACCCTGGGGAAGTCACTTAATCTCTCTCTACTTCAGTTGCCTCATCTGAATAATAGAAACAATAATTGCACCTATCTCTAATGGCTTTTCTGAGGATCAAATGACAATATGTGTAAATCTCTTTGCTAGCCTTAAAATGATTCAAATATGCTGGCTGTTATTATTGTTATTGTTATTTTTTTCTCATTTTCACTATATGATCAGCCAACTTCTTTTTTCTTTCTTGATCTGATTAAGAAGCAGACCAACACTCTACTTCAAATATGAATAACATGGAAATAAGTTTTGAACAATGATACATATATAACCCAGTGGAATTACTTGTCAGCTTCGGTAGGGGGAAAGAAAGGGCTAGGGAAAGGAGACGGGGATAATCATGAATCATGGAACCATGGAACAATATTCTGAATAATTTTTTTAAAGAAGAGATTAAGATTAACCTTCTGGTTGATCCATTTATTTCTCAGTTCAAATTTATAAATCAGTCCCTGAAGACTTTGAGTGACTTGAGTCCCATCTAGACAACATAAGACTATTCTAATTTGGAGGAGGGAAACACATTAATTCATTGTTTAAACATCTGAGTATAAAGGGAATGGATAGAAAAGATAATCTCCTTAAATTTATCTCTCTAAAGAATTAGGCAGAAATCTAAAGGGTAAATGGCATGGAATCACCACCACTGTCATCAACATCCAATTTTAAAGTACTTATTGTGTGCATAGTGCTCCTGGGCATCAGTTCATCTCAGATAAGGGATCCATCTCTGGCACTTTGAACCTTAAATTTGATTAGAAAACCAAAGAATAAAAATCTCTCTTTATATAACTTGGAACAGAAAGGCAAGTATGTATAATGGTAGTCTCTCGGTGATCGAGAATGACTATTGTCTTTGTGCAGTATCATCTACGGTGTACCCTCATGTGGCTTTGGAGTCCAAAGGCTGAGGCGCACAGTTTGTGGCAAATGGGGCCTGGGACGCCAGTTGTTACGGGAGGTGCGGTTGTGGCCTGGTGTCGGCGTTCACATGCAACAGCAATGTAGTAAACAGGTTTTGGTACAATAGCTCTAAAAGAAGAAAATGTTATTCTATGCTTTTTCTTTAGAGAAAATAATAACCATATTAAACCAGTTAACTTTTTTGAGGCAAAGATAAAGAGGTAGGCTACATTGTCTTATCATTGAAAAAAAAGAATTATGGCTAAATTTTTGGGAAAAAAGTTATTTTGTGAAAAAACTCAACCATTTAACTCATCTTAGCCAATTTCTTTCAAAAGTCTAGGTAGAGATGGAAAATTCAGGCAAGTATGCCCATATATTTTTCTAGTTGGTACCAAATGTCTAAAATTAAGTAAATATGTACAAAATTGATTGAATTTCTGAGTTTTCATTTAATTGCTTAATCTCATATAAGTAAATCATAAATTCCTCTGGAAAACTTTAGCAGCATCATAGTTCTCACTTTCCAGATGCATCTAAGCAAGTGAACGACAAATGAATCACCTTGAATTTGATACAGGTTGTAAAACTTTCAGAAGCTAATTATTTTTAAAGTAATTTCAGAATAAATTATTTCAGAGATAAGTTACATTAATTCCATTCATGTTTCTTAATCATGCTGAAGGTTAATTACTATTAACTAGAGCTAAAGTTAAAGTCATTTGATATAGTCTTAAAAAGTGATCAAGATAATACTCAAGGACAAAAAAACAGCCTTATTGTATATTAGTATTCTATTTTCCCTTTGGTTTCCAGACCCAAAAGAAATGAGTATCTGACTAGTCAGAAAATCCTTTTCTGTCAGTCTATATTTTACCAGCTAACTTTCTCAAAATTTCAGTGATCTGAAATTAAATAATAATCTTTTTGACATTATATGCTATTCTTATTCTTCTTGTTACCGTTACTAGACTAGGAATGATCCTTTTGATATGCATGCACTTGTCATCTTACTTTTATCTTTATCTGTCAGAAGAGCAAAACAGAAAGAAAAGAACAGAAGAAAAGTGCATATAGACATATCAAAAAGCATTACTTCAGGATATTTTAGGTTTTTAAAGGCATATAATTGTGACTCATGATATGTCAGGAGATTTCCTTTTCTCCAATTGGTTTTATATATAATAGCTAGATAGGTATGATGGAAAAGAAACACACACAATTTCTTTATATCTTTTCTGAATATAAACCCTACTTTCTAGAAAGTCTATTCAAAGTTGTATTTATTTCTCCCTTGCCTCTTTTTGTCATACTGCTCTAAACACCTTGAATACCCTTTTCATTTCATCACATACAAAGTTTCTTTCAAGGTCCAGTTCAGCATCTTCCTTGAAGTCTGACAATTCCATGCTTCAGTGATTTTGACCTTCTTTGGAATATCCTTGCAATTACAGTCTCTTAAGCATCATTTTGAATTTGATCATATGCCTCTATATCACTCTAATTATTTACCCTGGTTGCCTTGCCTACCTCATTAATTTGTAAGCTTTCTGAGGGCCATTCTGCATCACACCTCCTAGCCCAAGTATTTTGGAACATTGTAAACACTAAGTAGATTGTCAATTGAAACATGTTAGATCAATTATTCAATCAAACAAGTATTCATTAAGTGTTTACTGTGTGCATGGTACTGGGCTAAACACTAAGGACCCAAAGAAAGGCATGAACTTCCCTTAATTATCCTATGGAATATAACTTTCTAAGTAAATTAATACATACAAGATATATACAGAATAGGTGCGAGGTAATCTTAGAAGTTCCTTTGGTTAATCCACAAGCATTTACTAAGCATGTACTATTATTAAGAATTTACACCATAGATACTTCATATTTCCAGTACATAGATGGACTTGATGTCCAGAGAAAGAAAACGACATACCTAAGGAGAATTATGTATGAAACCACATGAGGAACTCAGTTAAAAATCCACCAGTCTTTATACAATTTTGCACCACTGCCTATAGCACCCTTAATAGTTTTCTACGTACTGAAACTTAGACCCAGAGAAAACAATTTTATCCCAAGAAATCACTTGTTCACTGCTCTTGTTTAATATTTATCATACCTTGTCTGATATGTCAGACTTAACTCTAAGAAACTGCTTAAGCTTCCCTCTTTTCACTGACAGGTATCTAGGGAAGTTTGTGGGTCCCTGAAAACATATTTTATGAAATCCTTTAGCTAATGAATCATTTATCTAATCTCAAAATGCTGAAAATAACATAATTAAATTTAATAATAAACATATCAAGTGCCTATTATATTGAAGACAATATTCTAGACATTGGAGATAAACAAGCAAAAATTGAAATAGTCCCTCGTTCAAGGAGTCATCATTCTACAAGGGCAGGAGTCTGATTCTGTGGATAGATTTCAAAGTATGTGAAATTTGATGGGGGAAAAATATGCCTTTATTTTCACTTACATTAACCTACATACTCCATGCATTTCCACTGGCTGTCACCCTTGCTTGGAATGTTCTCCCTCTTTATCTCCACCTTCTGGCTTCCTCTCAGATCTCTCACCTTCTACAAGAAGTCTTTTTCCAATCCCCCTTAATGCTAGTGATTTCCCTTTGTTGATTATCTCGTGATAGTTAAAAATTCCAAGAGACAGGCTACCAGGTAAGAAAATCAAATTATTGATCAAGCTAGCAATAACCAATAAATCAATGATCTATAATCCATCCTCTCAGTAATTAAAGATCAGGAAGTTTTCTTGAGGAAATTCATAAACAATTTTGGGAGCTATTTATTCATCCTTTCCCATCTGTAATTAGGGGCTAAACAGTGAGGTAATGGTCCATCAGAACTCAACCCTTCCCCATTGGTTAGTAGCCTTGTTCAGGTATCATATCCTCTAATGATTAGGAGGAGAAATAAAGTTCTGCCCAGTCTAGAGGGACCTTCCTAATAGTTCTTAATGTGAAATTGAAAGACACAGTTTTGCCACATGCATGTATATTTGGCATAAGCTAGTTTTTATTTATATATCTCATAATATCCTTTCCTAAATACCAGGCTCTAGGTTAGGGTGCTCTTTGAAATTTCCTAGGGACAAAGGAATGAGGGATGAGTCTGAGCCTCAATTCAGAACTCAAGAATAGAAATAAAATATTAAAAATAAATTCTCTCAATCTCTATTCAGTAATATATATGATTATGTTATATATATAATAGAGCTATGTGCAAAAATGATATATAGATGTGCTTGTAGTTATATATCTTGTTTGTACACATGTCTAATTATACACCTATATTTCTTGTTTGAATGTAATCATTTACATATTACTCTACCATTATATTTTTAGTTTTTTGATGGCAGACACCATGTTTTTGCTTTTCTTTGTATCCTCAATGCTTATCATGGTGCCTGTCATGTAGTAAGTATTTGATGATTTTTTGAGGTCTGATGGACTTACCTCTAATTGAAATTTGGTATTTTGTTTAATTGCAATTTTTTAAAGTACAACAGCAGGAAAAATTTTAAGTAAGCAGTTTTTCACTCCTGCACCATTGGACAAAAGATTCAATTTCTAAAAACAATTCATCAGAATCTTTGACTTCCTCACAAGTCAAATTCTGGAAATTACATCTTTATTTTTGTTTCTTTTTATGCATTAAAAATTTTACTCTCTGAATTTGATTTTACTTAGTTATATTCTCAGTTTGCCTGTCATTAAAACATAAATTAAAAATGCTAACTTTCTTAGTAAAGACCTATGTTTGTAGAAAATTTCTTTGCTATAATCGGAGTTGTGCCCACATGTTTAAAGGATTTAACTTGCAGGTCTATATCCAAATTTGGTGTCTTTATACTGAATTTTAAACTGTCTCTCACTCTTTGCAATAAATTTAATCATGAGGATTCTGTATGCTGTGTAAAAGCATCCAAGTTACTATGAAAGATTTAGAAATATGCTTATATTTCTCAAAACTCTTTTTTCCCTCTTTCCGTTTCCACTCCTCTTCCCCTCAAAAAATATCTGCCAGAGAAAAGAAGCAGTGCATTCTAAGGAAAAGTATGTGGCAGTTGTTTTCTTTTTAAATAAGGCAAATAGAATGTGTGTGCGTGTGTGTGTGTGTGTGTGTGTGTGTGTGTGTTCACATTATGCTACAGAGAAATAAAGGTTACAGTTTTTCTTGGGAAGGGATCTGCTTCTGGAGTGCTTCTATAGCAATCAGGCTGTTAACTACAATGATTATCAACCAAGTGTTTTAGGTGGTTCTTGATTTTGTGGTTCTGTGGAGACTATGGTTCTTGGACTCTCCATTAGTTGTCTGTTTGGGATGCTTTGATGAAGATCTTGCCTTATACAACAGGTGGGGAAATTTTAAGGCCATTGAGATTTTCCCTCTTATGCTTGAAGATGGTTTCCTTAAGCCTTCTCTTTGTCATAGATATTGTGTTCCCTACACTGAATTTGGGCCAGGCTACCTTTTGTACTAAAGCTTTTTTTCATTTGAATGGCAATCTGGTGCTATTTCCTAATCTATGAACTTCTGAACCAGCAGTTCAGTTTACAAACATTATTTTAGTCCAGGAGTTCCTAAATGCACAGATGTTGATGTCAGTAACTCATTCAAAAGGAATATTGCTTCTTGAAGAACAACTCTAGCAGTGTTGTATGTTTGGCAGAGACTCTGTGGTGGTCCTTATCCAAAGATTTAAACTGGCAAGGGTCTACTTAAAGATGATCTAGTCTATTTGTCTCTTTTTGTGACTGAAAAATAAAATTAAACCCAATGCAGTGACATAATAAACTATAACTCCAATAAGTTAATTCAACAACCAATCCCCAAATATTTATTAAGTTCTAGTTGTTTGCCCTGGCACTGTGCTAGATGCTAGGTACATTCCCAACAATCCCCACCTCCAAAGAAAAAAAATGAAACTGTTTTATCCTCGAGAATCTACAGTCAACTGGTAAAATAACTATATTTCAAACCTCAAAAATAGTAAGTCCTTTGTTGGGTAGAAACTTTCTTATTTCATGGTTCTGTCATCTATATCTGTCTTAATGAATTGCACAAGTTGGCATTTAAAAATACTTGTTAAATTAATTGTTCAGTATCATATCAGTTAAATACTAATTGTATAATTTCAAACCCAGTGCCATTCTCCTCATGCCATCTCAAATTCTCATCCAAGGATTTCAGGACCTCCTTTGCAAAGTAGCTTCCAAGATTATTAGTAACCATCTATTATGATTGCTTTCCCTAAGGGCAAGGATTTTTTTTTTATGGGAGACTCCTTGGCTAGTGATTCAACATAGGTAACTCTTAACATAGGTAATTCTTAACATTGAAGGTTTATTATAATTTTTTTTAAGCTGGGACTCTAAAATGAGTATGAGTTAGGAGAATAAGCACCAAATTTCTTACAAGATAAAATACACCTGAACTTTCATCCTGTAGGAATAAGATCATAGAATCATAGATTTAGAGTTGAAAGAGATCTTAAAGTCCATCAAGTTTAACATTTTCTTTTTATAGATGAGTAAATTTAAACATGGAGTAGTTAAGTGACTTGCCTAGAGCATCACAAAGCTAGTGAGTGGAAGAGAAAGGATCTGAAATCATATCTTCCTAATTCCAAGTCCATAAAACCATGTTGCCTCTCCAGGATGATATGGTCAAAAATCTACTGTTGTGATTAAAAACAACTATATTTTAGAAATTGTACCATAATTCTATATTAAAATATAACTTACTATTTCAACTTAGTCCATAAATTTTACTAGGCCTTAGTTAAAAGGATTTTGCTTAATTACCTAGACATTATCCTATTTAAAAAATACAAGAAGATTAATAAAAATGACTTACCTTCATGGAAATTTTACTCAGCTACTTTCTGGACTTAGTCTAAGGCTACCTTTAACTAATTACATTACCTTTCTGTCAACGCCATCAAAATTGTTGTCCTTTCTTCTATGTCCTGTATCTTTGAATTGATCCAGAGTATTCTTTTAAAGCCAGACCCAAACTGAATAAAATAAAATAAATATTTTGTGGATATAAAATCTGTAGTGGATGTTTCTTAGTGATGAAAGTAAGCAGCCTTTGTTTTTATAGTTATACCATAAAAGAATCGTCTACCCAACCAGTTTATATTTCTAGTCTTTACTCAGCTAATTTTTTATTGTTTTTTTTTTCAGTTTTCCTCTCTAAGTGACTCACTCCCCTGTAGTATATATGTGAATAGATGAGTCCCAAATTTTAGCTAACAGTAAAAAAGATTTTTTAAGCTTTATATTTGTTGATGCCTTTTGTTGTTTCACCACCTTCATTCCTCAATATATTCCTATTCCATCTACTACCCAATAATTATAACAAAGATTTAAAAAGAAGGGAGGAAGCAGTTCATCAAAACCAACATATCTGCTACAACTGAAAAGACATGTAGTAGCGCACACTCATTGGTCTTCACATCTTCAGAAAGGGGAAGATAGATGTTCTCACCTTTTCCTGGGGTCCAACTTGGTTATTAGGGCTCAGTGCCTTTTTATTGTTCTTCCTTTCACCTCATTGTAGTCAGTCATTTATATTGTTTTTTCTCATTCTTAGATCACTCCACATGAGTTCCTACATCTCTTCTGTGCCTCTGAATTCTCTGTACATGATGTTTCTTACTCCTCAGTAATCTTCCATTAAATTCTTCTTACCATGGAGTGTTGAGGCATTTCCCCATTCAATGGACATTTACTTTGCAAGTCATTGTTACCACAAACAACTGTTGCTATGAATATGTTGGTATATATGAGACAAAATATTTGTTATAGCAAAAGGCATTACTAATGAGAGAAGTAGAGCACACGAATTTTGTAGAAATATATCTAACTGTGCATAGAAATATTCAATATGAATAAAGTATATATACATATATAGATACACATGCACTCACACATAAACATATCTTCTTATGATTTTCTTAATATGCCTTTAAGATTAGGAACACATACACTTAGCATATCTAATTCCTTAGGAGAAAAGAGTCAGGCTCCCATGCAAATTACTTTATTCATTTATGTTGCAGAAGATAGCCATACAATTATTCTCCAGTTACTTTCTAACTAATTACCATATGAATACTCTATAATTATATAGTCATTTTTGTCCTTTAGATTACATGATTGTGTTTGGTGCTGCTATGTAGTTCTTAGTATAATTACTATGCAGAGGTTATAACAGTTTTTATATGGTGCATATAAAGTATTATTATATAATTTCATGGTAATTTCTACTTTCTTAGCACAGATTAATTACATTTCATTATTTCCCATTCTTATCTTATTCAGAATATTTCAATCTTTCTGTCATTCAGTGTCAGTAAAACACTTAGAACCAATAAGAGGGAAAGTTCCAAAAGAAGAAATGCTTTACTTTGCTAGGCCTGATGTCTTAGGATTTTTCCAATTCTTGCTGAATACAGTATATAAAAGGAGAAGGAGGTAGGGCTGACATGTAGCCCTTTGGAGGAAGGATTACATATAGATAGCCGAAGGGCTGCTCTGGTACCTGCTGAATATATGAGGACTGCAAGAAAGGCCTCCAGCACTTTGGTAGCCCCTCTAGAGAAGATCTTAGTGGAGGGAACATGAATAAGAATTAGAAAGCATGAGAAGGCCTAGGTGAGAAGATCCACGTGGATCAATGGTATTTCTACAATAAGAGCAAGTATACTTCAAACCATTGAAGTGTTGCCAGATCTTTTCTGTTTTTCTCCCCTAACAGTATATCTTAGATCTGATGTCTTTTATCTTTAGTTTTGTCTCCTCAACTTCTACTTTACTAGTGGATGAAAATAACTATATTCTAGGTCCATCCTCTGCAACATCTAGCAAAATACAAAACAAATAGTAGGTCTCAATAAATATTAGTTCATTCATCTGTTCTTTTCTTCCCATATTCCACATCAAATCCCCTATTTGGACCTGAATCATATTCCTGAACTCCTGGAAATTTGTCCTCCTCAAATTTTTGTTATCACTTAATTTTGTTATTACTCTCCTGATGGCATGTCAGTTGAATCCTAGTGAGTCCTTCACTAAACCTAAAATTTTCACTTGTCATTTTCTATCTCTTTCCTGACTACTTTGAATTTTTGTTTTCTTAATCTTCTCACCTTGCCTAATAAAATCTATCCATTCCTCAATTTTGCCCAGTGCTTTCTTACTTTGGGATTTATATTATACTGTCCACTGGACCTAAAACTAGCTCCCTTTCAGGATATAAGTATTCTGTCATTTCATCTTGGCTTTTCCTGTGAGAATCCCCCTCTTCCATGAAGTCTTTCTTGCTTAAAAGAAAATTATGTTATTACAGTTAGAGAGAAACATGTATATTCACATGAATTAAAAAATGAAATAAATAAAATATAAAATATAAAACAATTAAGAATGAATTCATTTATTAAAAAAGATAATATTTATGTATTTCAATTTAAAAAAACCTTACAATGCATATCTATGCTTCAGTGACATAAAATTAAAATTTGAAGGAACCTAAAAAAAATCTAGGCTATCTCATTTTTTAATGTAAAAAACTGAGGACCAGGGCAGTGGTAAGTTGCCCAAAAGTTTTAAAGGCAGAGAACAACTTTTTTACTACAATTCAGCATGTAGAACTAAATCAGAAAAAATGGAGGGCCCTCTCCCATGTAAAAGTTATTGTTTAATAAAATAATAAAAAACTGATCCCATTTGATTACCTTCCACGATAGCCTTAAAAAACATTAAATACAATTAGCATGTCTACCAAAAGCCTTCTCTTCTCCAAAGTAAATATCTACAATAAAATCAGTGAATTACTAAGTAGTCATAGCCTACAAAACTAAAAGGATTCATCATTTTAATACAAATGGGCATATTCAGATATATACATAGGTATTCATTCATTTGATTGTGTATTCATGCACTTGTATATGCACATCCATCTTTGATACCCAGGATGTTATATACGTAGAATCTTTTGCAAAGAATTTTATTTCACTTCATTTTTTTAAACCAAGAAGCCTAAGTATTAAAAGTGACCAAATATTTCCTTCCCCGGATATACACTTTAGTTTCTAGTCTTTATCATCTTTAAAAAAATACATATATTTGGTATAAAACCCTCTAACTAACTTGTTATTCTATGGTCTAATGAACTGGTCATCAGGCTATACAAAATTACCTCTTTTTTCCTTTATTTCTATGGACCTTTGATGAATCTTTAGGTATTGCTTTATTTTCTGGTTGCTGAGTCAAAAGTGACTTGTGTCAGAGTCTCTCTTATATTATGAGAGTCCAGTAAATATTTTAGGGAATTTCTTTCCTGTCTTATTTGTTGCACACACTCAGAAATTCTGGAAATGTCATTCTTTTATAACACTATTATCAGCTCTCCCTTTAAGAATACATTTTCATGAAAAACTCAGAAGGAGAAAAAGGTTTATTTAAAAGTTGAAGAAAACACATATTATGAGCTGTTGCAAACTATTGCTACTCACCAATGTGCCATACTTCTTCCCCAAATCCTGAAGAGTCTTATTTATTCAATCAGTTCAATCATGTCTAGCTCTCCACGACCCTATTTGGAGTTTTCTGAGATACTGGAATGATTTGTCATTTCCTTCTTCAACTCATTTTATAGATGAAGAAATTGAGGCAAGTAGGATCATGGGACTTGTTGAGGATAACATACATAATAAGTGTCTGAGGCTAGATTTGAACTCAGGAAGAGGAGTCTTCCTGACTCCAGACTTGGCATTCTATGTAATGGGCCACCTAGCTGTCCATAGTCCCAGTTCCTTGAAATAATATTTGATTCTCCTCCTATAAGCTTCCATGGAGCTAAACTGATATCGCTTCTTAGAAATTTGGGGAGGGGCTACCTATGAACTATCAATGAATCTATAAATATTAAGTGCCTATTCTATATAAGGCATTGTGGGTAGACAAAAATATGCTAAAGACAGTCTCTACCCTCAAGGAGCTTACAATCTAACAGAGAAAATTATAATGATATGGGGAGAACTCTCAATAGGTAGAGCTTGTTCTAGTTCTTCAGCAAAATACTCCTCATTTTCCCCACAAAATCTAGGAGTTTGTACCAAAAGGCTTCCTATCATCGTTCTCCTATAACTATCTGCAACTCTCCACAAGGAGCATTGGTTTTTGAACTCCATGATATTGAGTCCTTTTCCAGAGAAAATATTTCTCTCATGGGCCCCATGATAGAACAACAGATTGAATACTATAATTTCTCTCTTTTGGAAAGAGTTATGATTTGCCCTACATGCAGCTCAAATTTAGTGTCAGATAAAGGCCTTTTCTTTTTAACGTTACTCCTTCCTGCCACAGCTTTCTTTTATCTCTAACCTCACAGAATATCTCTCAGGAAGCAGGAAACACTCTGCCTCACCCTTTGAACAGGTTTCTATTTCAGATATCAGGGGGACATGTTAACTCTAAATCCAGTTACCAGCTTTTCTCCAGTCAGTGACAACCCTTCTACTAACCAATTTTAATGATCTTTGATAAAGTATGAAAAAAGGGAGGAGGGCTACAATATAAATAGAAGGAAAATATTTTCTTAATTTTATAAAAGAAAAGAGAGAAAAAATCTGAAAACTGTGGGTCTCTGACCTTGACTTTGATTGCTTATAATTTCATGATTTATTACAAAAGGGAGAATTAGTAACATTTAAAAAAGGAAATGTTGATCATGATGACAAAACATGGTTTCATCAAGCACAAGCCATGCCATACTAATGTCATTTCCTTTTCACAAAAGGGTTACTAGAATGGGTAGATGAGGGAAATGTTACAGAAATAGATTGCTCAAAGTATAGTATAGTATTTAACAAAATCTCTCATAATAGACTTTTGAGCAAGATAGAGGTAGGCTAGTCAGTGATATAATGAGATGAATTCAGAGCTGGTTAGATGGAAGAACCAAAAGGATCAACGTTAATGGTTTGATGTCCCCTTAGCAAGATATTCTATTAGAGTGCCCAGATATATTTACCCTTGTCCTTGTGATATTTACATTTTTTAAACCAATGACAGATAAAGGCAAAATGGCAGTACAGATGACTATCAAATTTCACCTGACTCAAAGCTAGAAGGGATAGCTGACATATTTTACAGTAGTAAAAGGATCCAAAAATATTTTGTTAGAATGTTGAACCAAATATTTGATAATTAAAAAAATTAAATGTCATACTTCAGCAGAAAAAAATCAACTTTATTAGTATAAGATGGGCTAGAAATGATAAGATAGAAGCTCACCTGAAAAAAAGATAGGGTAATTTGAGAAGTGGTCTGTGGGCTCAAAATGTTTAATATGGCAAATAAAAAAAAAGTACTCTTAAATTGTATTAAGAGAAACAGAACATCCAGGAATAAATGAAAAGTACACTATACAGTTCACTGGTAGGAACACAAATACAACATTGCATTTAATTTATGCGACCATATATTAGGAAGTACATTGGTAAGCTAGAGCATTAGCTTCCAGATACCAGAGCATTAAGATGGTGAAAGGGCTAATGATTATGCCATACAAGGGAATTTTTGTGGTTGTTCAGCTTAGTGATATCCAACTCTTCATGACATCACTTGAGTTTTTTTGGCAAAGATACTAGACTGTTTTGACATTTCTTTTTCCAGTTTATTTTGCAGATGAGGATACTGAGGCAGGCAGGGTTAAGTGACTTATTCAGGTTCACACAGCTAGTAAGTACCTGATGCCAGATTTTAGTCTTCCTGACTCCTCTGTTATTTCCCAACTGTATGACCTCATCTATAGAATGAGAGAGTTGGATAAATGCCCTCTAAGATCCTTTTCAACTATAAACCTATAGCAGCCTGGACAATTCAATTAACTTATCTGTTCTTAGTTTCCTTGATTCTAAAATGAACGGTTTGGATAAGATAATAAATAATGAAAATGCAACTAGGAAGTTAAGATAAGGAGTATTTTCTAAGTCTAAATGTGACTTCAGATACTCCGTAGCTGTGTGACACTGGGCAAGTCACTTAACATCTACCTCAAATTCCTTGACAATTGAATTAAGATAATAATAGTATTTCCCTTCCAGGGTTGTTATGTAAGAGTTAAAATTTAGGGAAACTGAGGCAAGTAGAAATTAGTTTTTCTCTGCAAGGAGTATTATATTTTTAGAAGTTTATTAAAGGTTAAGGATTAAAGAAATTACAGAACAAGAAGGCACATATCTAGGCCCAGAGAGGCCTAGACAATCCTTACCTACATCACGAAAGAGACACATCTGCTCTGAAGAGGAAGTAGGAAAGAGACCTCAGTAGGTGAACTCCTTTAAATAATAATTTGTGATCTTGCCCAGGTGAGAATTCAATGTGATTACAAAGCATTCTGGGAAGTGAGCAAGGACTTCTGGGGACTGGAGTCCTGGATTCAAGTCTCCATTTTTACAGTTATGAGGATTAAATGGGATAACAATTGTAAAGTAGTTTGTACACCACTTGACACATAGTAGATACTATGTTATAGTTATGTAGATATATATTAATATATATATATATATTTTAGAGAGATATATAGTTATATAGATACTATATAACTGCTTATTCCCTTGACCTGAGGTCTAGGCCAGAAAAATGACTGCTCAAAAATGGGGACACCAAAGCAGGGTAGAAATAAGTGGCTACAATTTCTTTTCCAACTCTTGATCTATAATCTAATGAAAAACTATTTTATTATTTCAGGTATTTATTGTTCATTCACTTTCTATAATATAAATAACTTACAATTAGTTTGACAGACACAGATCAACTGACTTATTTTTCCATTTCCATTTCAAAACCTGGGCTCTGTACTCAGTCAGGGCTCTATTCACTGCACCAGACCTTCCAATAGCATAGTGGACTAATTGATGATCAGATAGCTGGCTTTAAGTCTTCAAAAGAAGATTACCCTATACTGCAGAATACATTTCAGTATTACCATACTTTAAAGGGAATTTTGGCAATTTACGGGTTAGTTTTAATTATCTATAGAAAATTATTTTGTGCACAACAAATTCATTCCCTGATGACATACAGTTAATGAAGTGTGACTGTAGTAAGCTTCTCTGTCCATTTTAAAGATATGTGCCAAAACTGTCTAGCTGTTCTTTATACAGATGCATACATTATCAAGCCACAAAATAAGTCACTAAAATGTACCTTAGTTTCAAGATTTGTTAACTTAGTAAACAAAAGTTTTCCTTCTAAGCTTGAAAGGACTAATAAGAACACTCTCTTTTATTAGATAGCTAGCTCAAGAGCTACTTAGAATCTGAATGAGAGTAAGTGGTAATTACCTGAGAGTACATATATAGACAAGATAGAGAAAAAACAGAATCTGTTTCCTCAAGTTTGCATATCTATTTGTAATTCCAAATGGATAGGGAACAGTTATCTGAGAAGCGGAGAGAGGGAAAAAATATGATGACATTCCTATTACTTATTAAGCACAGCAGTCACGATTTTGAGATAATTGCCAAAAGCTTGCAGTTTGGTTGAATTTCCTAATTTAGCCAAATACAATATTAATGTGCTCTGTAAACTCTCTCATAAATAGACTCACAGAATGAATGCATCAGTGTTAACCCTAAAATAATGCAGTAAATTTGGAGGAATTATTTTACTTTGCAACTTAAAACTCTCCATTGCTCATGTGGTAACTTGAATCTGCTGAAATAAAAGACCCTGCTCAAGTAAGCTCTCTTTTCTTTATTAAAACACCAATGCTCACAAGTCTTAGTCGATTGGAATTAAAGTCAATAGGAGAGCCTCAGAGGAGAAAAAAAATGAAGCAATTAAATGTGCATACAAAGGCTATTTCCCAGGAACCCTCACAGGGGTATATAAAACAATTCAGTCAAATATATAACTATTGGCAGCTTTCAGAATTGCTTTTTGTCTTGAGCCTAACAGGCAAACAGAAGCAAAGACATGAGTTTTCCATAGAAATATCTTGGGAAACATCTTTGCCAGGGCTAAAGTCTCTGGTGACTTGTTCTAGGCAGCTGTTCTTTGGAGTCAACAAGTAACACTGATCCTTGGCACTGTGAAAGATGAAATATCATTCCATGGAAGTTCTGCAGAAGAAAGGGTTCCAAGCTGGCAATGATTTATGCTTTGTCGAAGGCAAAAATGGCACAACTGAACAATAGGAATTTTAAAGTGCTTTTATTAGAGTATAAACTCCAATTTCTGGACGTTTAAATTTTTTTCCTATAATTTTCTTCTTTATATTTTATGCATTCAGTACATGTGCCACAACTCTAAGCAAACATAATTAATAATGAGAGGCTATATCATCAAAGAACAAATGAGATATTTAAAAAGTGGAGAATGAATTATTCAAATGTGTCCATATTCTTTGACTCACATGTAGGTACTTACCCCAAAGAGGTCAAAAATTTAAAAAGGAAGATCCACAACCCATATGTTTACAGCTGTACTTTTTATACCATAGTGCCAGAAATGAAGTAGATGGCTGTTAGTTAAGGAATGGCTGAGCAAATTGTTGCTCATAAATGTAATGGAATATTACTGTGCCATAAGAAATATTAGATAAGAAGAGTATATGGGAAGATGTATGTTAAATGATACAAAATAGAGTTGGTAGAATCAAGGAATCAATGTACATGGTGATCAGAACAATATAAATGGAAAGAATAGCAAAACCAAACCAAACAGAATTAAATGCTGTGTCATTATATTACCTAAGTTTGAACCTGAAGAAGGGCTATTAGAATGAATCTTATCTCCTTGAAGAAGTGGAGATTATTGGTAGGAAACTTTGTATGTATTTTTAGAGGAGTAATGGTAAGAATATATAAATTAGCACTTTATGTTCAACACTGTCTAAATTAGGCCATTTTGGAGATGGTTTAGGTGGATGGAATTCTATATTTACAGACAACCTTTAGTTCAAATTCCACATTTGACAAATATTAAAACATGTAAACCATAGGTTAGCTACCTTATAGATCCTCAATTTCTTCATCTGTATTACCTACTTTAGAGGGTTGTTATAAGGTTCAAATAAGAGAATGCATGTAAAATACTTTGCAAACTTCAAAGTGTTACATAAATGTCAGCTATAAATGCTACAAATGCCTTTATACTAATGCACCATTACGGTAAATGGTTCCTGAGGTAATATGTCACCTTCCTTCTAGGCCCGCAGTTCTTTGGCTTTTTAGAATATCTCTGTTGTTATTCATTAGTCCACAGAAAATTTGCCTTGTGAATGCTATTCTTACCAAAATTGAAATAAGTATTGGATTCTTCAATGCTATAGGAACTAAGGTGAAAATCATAGCTCCTGGGCTTTTTCTTCTCTTAGAACTATGTCTTATAACTTCTCAGCAACTAAATTTTATATATGTGTGTGTAGGTATGGGGGTTGACATGTATGTATATATGTGCTTATATATAACATATATATGTATAAATATATACATATATTAGATAGCTAAAATCAACAGTAGTAGACTTCTGAATGGAATATTAAAAGAAAAGTGGCATAGATGCTCTCTGATCTCCTTACAGTTTTGTTTTGTTCTGTTTTTTTAAACATTATTTTATTTGGTCATTTTCATACCTTATTCATTGGAAACAAAGATCATTTTCTTTTTCTACCCCCCCCCCCCCCGCCCACCACCCCTCCCATAGCCAATGCGTGATTCCTCTGGATATCACTTGCTCTGCACCCATTTCCTTGTTGTTGGTATTTGCATTAGGGTGCTCATTTAGCATCTCGCCTTAGTCATATCCCCTCCACCCCGGTAGTCAAACAGTTGCTTTTCATTGGTGTTTTTACTCCCACAGTTTGTCCTCTGCTTGAGGAGAGTTTTTTTTTTTCTCTCCTAGATCCCTGCAGATTGTTCAGGATCACTGCATTGACACTAATGGAGAATTCCATTATGTTCGATTGCACCACAGTGTATCAGTCTCTGTGTACAATGTTTTCCTGGTTCTGCTCCTCTAGCTCTGCATCACTTCCTGGAGGTTGTTCCAGTCTCCATGGAATTCCTCCACTTTATTATTCCTTCTAGCACAATAGTATTCCATCACCAACATATACCACAATTTGTTCAGCCATTCCCCAATTGATGGGCATCCCCTCGTTTTCCAGTTTTTGGCCACCACAAAGAGCGCAGCTATGAATATTCTTGTACAAGTCTTTTTCCTTATTATCTCTTTGTGGTACAAGCCCAGCAGTGCTATGGCTGGATCAAAGTGCAGACAGTCTTTTAGTACCCTTTGGGCATATGAAATGGCATTTTAAAAAAAATCACAGAGCAAGAATTGCCATCCAAAGATCATGCAATTCATGTGTCTATCTCCAGACAGGATAATTCTTAATTCATTTAAGAAAGGGAGCTTTAAGTCCCATACATAAAGACCACTAGGGATATACAGTATTGGAACTTTTTTTTATTAAACAAGTAAAAAGGTATCATTAATTAGCTTTTGCAGAAAACATCTGTGAAAATATGATTTCATCTTTTATTTTTTTTTTCTAGATGTATGCCATCATTACTGTGTGAATTCCGAATCATGCACCATTGCAGATGATGGAAGTGTAGAATGTGTCTGTCCCACTCGGTATGAAGGAACAAAATGTGAAGTTGACAAGTGCCTAAGGTGCCATGGTGGCCATTGCATCATAAACAAGGACAGTGAAGATATAACATGCAAGTAAGTTCACACAAAGCTCAGTTCAATAAAGGTAGCTGCATTCAAAGTAGTATAGCCATTAGTACGCAATAAAATGTAGAATAAATCTTAATATTGCTATAAAATTATTGCAGATGAGTAAGCTTCCAGATAGAAAGCCACATATTGGCTTGTTTATTTTTTACTGGTTAGTCATGTAGTCAAAGTGCACATTTTCTCAAAATCTAATTATCTCATGTGTAAAGAAAATTGTCAGAGCATTCATTACCTGGGATGTTTCCAAAGAAAGCATCTAAAATATTAAATTATGACATTATAAAAATTGATTGGGGATATTACTGTATTTTAAAGTGGAATATCTTAGTTGTCTTAGTTTCTGAGTTAATGGTATAAGTTTTGCAACTTAAAAAAATAATGTATGACCTTTGTAGTAGAAAGAGGGTTAAACTTGGAGCAACAGAGCTGAACCTGAGTTTGAATCCTGGCGCTGCCACTTACTTCCCTCTATGACATAAGATAATTCACTTAACTTATCTGATCTTTTATATCTCTGGTTTCCCATCTGTAAAATTAATTGGATAGATTAGATGACCCTTTTTAGTCCTTTCAGCCCCTATATCTAGACAGATCTGGGCAACACTAGATTATAAGAAATATCATTAGATCAGAAACTATAGAAAATAAGCATTAGTTATTTGGCCCATCCCATTCATTTTACAGATATGGAAGCTGAGGCCCAGTAAGGTTAAAAGGGACTTGCTGAAGTCCTAGAACTAGTAATTAGCATAGACAAAGAAGCTATAAAATAAACATCTGATCCTTTTGTTTTGTTTTTTATAGATGCTGGTACATTGAGTTTTATCATTTAAGTCCATTTAAGCTAGAGGAACACTATTTTCTAAGAGCATGACAAAAAACAAACAAACAAATAAAACCACACCACTAGGCTTTGATTTTTGTTAGATGCTATTTTGATAGCCTTTGGCTTAAGTAGTGAAGTAGATAAATGCTTCCACCACTATAGGAAGGCTAAAGGCTAATGTTATTCATTTGCTATCATAAAACAAGTTTATAACACTGAGGTTAGAGATCAAATGTCACTGGAGACTTTCTTTGAAAGAATTTTAAAAGAAAGACTTTTAAAGGGCTGGGCTCTATCAGTTGCCTTGGTTTTGAGTATAATAAATAAAAAATACATGATGGAAGAGCACACGATAAAGTTTTCATGCCACAATTTAAAGTGCCTGCAATGAGATTGTGTCAATACTGAGTTATGCAGGTCTCCCCAAACAAGTACTAATAAAACTTTATTACAGTCGAGACCAACATGTTTTATTCTGATTTTTCTTTTTTATTCACTTTCATTTTTGCTTTCACAATGAACATACCTGATGTTATTGTTATGGATGACATTTAATGACATCCCTAAATTCCAAATATGTATATATACATATATATGTACATAAACACACAATACAAATATATAACTATATATTTAGTCATTGAAAAGCACAGTATTATTTTGAAATGAAGGAGTGAAAGAGAATAGTTAAGTTAGAAAGCTAGAATCTTGGTAAGTACATAAGCAGAAAAAATCTTTTTGATTCTTGAATGAATAGCCTAATTGTAATCAAGTTCATTCACCAGATTCAGCAGACATTTGTGGTAAAACTTAAAAAGCATTCCAGAACTGGATGCCAAAGATACAAAATATAACTTGTTCCCTTTTGTCTTCCTATTTGGTCATCCTCATGGGGTAAGAAAGAAAGAAATCTTCCCTCAGGAACATTGTAGGAACTATGCTTCCATGCCTGCAGTGTGAGTAAGATAGGAAGGAAGGAAGGAAGGAAGGAAGGAAGGAAGGAAGGAAGGAAGGAAGGAAGGAAGGAAGGAAGGAAGGAAGGAAGGAAGGAAGGAAGGAAGGAAGGAAGGAAGGAAGGAAGGAAGGAAGGAAGGAAGGAAGGAAGGAAGGAAGGAAGGATGAGAGAAAGAGAGAGAAAAAAATGATCATTTATCCTGTAGGAAAAAAGGCATCCTAAAAAATATCATTTTTGAATTCCTTCCAGACTACAAAGATAGATGTGTTTCACAGGAGGGCATACCAGGCTCCTGACCCCTCTTCTCCATACCATTATTGACCCAGACAGTGCTAACCAGAGAATACCATTTTCTTCTCTTGAAATTTTAGATGGACCTATATAAAAAAATATCAGAACACATCCATAATCACAAAAATACATAATTCTAAATCTTTTAAATATATTTTGGGAATGTTTTTTAAAAATATTAAATAGCAGTCAAAGATGGTGAATAAAGTCCTGTTGAAATATGGCTACCAAAATAAGTCCTTTCAGAAATATTCTGGAAAATAACTGAATGTGGTAGTACCTAAAAAAATAATTGTTTTTGTATTCCAAGAGACATGTTAGAAAGACAAAATTAGTTTTCTCTTTTATTGTGACTTTCATCTTGGCATCAAAGAGTTGTTCACAGAGTTGTGAAAGATTCTCTGTTTCAAGGATAACAATCAGAGACTATAAAACTTTAAACAAAATTATAATATAGTGGAAATATCCCACAAAACTTATCAAGCTTGTTCAAGCTATCACATACAGTTGTGATTAGATATGGGAAATTAGGCTTTGTAACTCCCAGACTCATGCTATGTCCACCATGGCAGATTCTCTTTTGAATACCATAAATGTAATCACTGTAGCAGAGCTATGCTCATATTCCTATGAAAACTAAATAAATATTGGTGAAGTCAAAATTGATTAAAGTTTTGAATTGCAGATATCCTTGTGATATAAATTGGTGTGAGAATTCATTTGTTTTATTTTCTCGTTCTGCCAAATAAATTGTAATTAGCTCTTGGAAAATAACAAACCAGAAATAACAAAGATCCATACCTCCCAAAAGAAAACAATGCTGTGAAAATTTCTAATTTAAAATATAGGTAATGCTCTTCTGTGCCTAGAATGATATGGACATATACCCTTTAAAAAAATCCTCCAATTATCTGTCTTTTATCCAGGATTTAAATTAGATGAGATTTGATATTCATCTAATAGTTATGAAAAAGTATATTCTCATTTAAAATAACCTAAGAATACAGAGAATCATACATTTATAGTTATGTAAATATATGTGACATACATATATGTTTTGTTATATATATGTAAATGGGAGAGGAGAAATGAGAGAGACAGAGACAAAGAGAGTGAGCACTGAATATTAACAGTAGATAGAGCATTGAATATGGAATCAGGAAGATGAGTTCAAATCCAACTTCAGATACTTACTAGCTATGTGACTGGACAAATCCTTTAACCTCTTCCTGTCTCACTTTTTTTCATCTATGAAATGGAGATATAATAGTATCCAATTGCTAGGGTTGTTATGAGGATAAAATGAGACAATATTGTAAAGAGCTTTACAAGACTTGAAACACCATACTAAGGTTAGTTATTATTATTATTTAATGTAATCACATAAAAAAACTTGTTAGAAGGAAGAGGAGAGTAATAAAATAGCATTTTCATGTCAAATTCTACAGTATTCTTTTCACATCAGTACTTGTGGTGGGGTTGTGATTAGGATGTACTATTCTTATTGATTTAGTCTTCCAATTTTTTTAAAATTTACTTTAATCCTATAAATTTTTAATGAGCAACTACTATATGGTAAGAGGCATTTAGGTAACTTGCCTCAGTGGATAGCATGCTAGGTTTAGATCCAGGAAGACATGAGTTCAAAGTTATCCTAAGACACATTTAATAGCTATGTGACACTGGGCCAGTCCTTCAGCCCCTGTTGGCCTTAATCCACTGGAGAAGGAAATAGCAAGCCAGACTTTGCTAAGAAAACCTCATGAACATTAATGGTGTGCTATGGTCCATGGGGTCAGAAAGGATTAGACATGATTGAATGATTATGTGGTGGACCCAGGATTTCCAAGAGACACTATACATCCTTTAGTCATAAATAAAGATCCAAAGGGAGACTGAAGTCATAGGACTTCTTTAGGAAAAGCACTATTTGAAAGGTTCCACCAAACAGATCTGAATAGGACATTTATTATATGTTTTCTATATATTAAAAAGATTTTTAAATGTGTAGATGATCATATATATTTACACAAATACAAGCATTAGTGAATCATTTTATAAGCTTTTAAATCATTATGGAAACAAGTTTCCATAATATATATCCTTTCTTCTCCATTTCTGCATCTTCTATGTCTCTTGAAAATCTCCTCCTGTATAGCTTAGATTTGGAGCTGGTGGATCTATTTGGTTCCAATTCATCATTGGGTGGAAGGAGAGAATTTGGAAAGATATATACTTGGCATCTGAGAATTTTACAAATGGGAGGAAGCTCAGAGATCATCCAATCTAACCATATGCCTGAAGCCTGAGTGCTAAGTCTGAAATCCCATCTAAATCCCAAGAAATGCTTGTCTATCACCTACTTGAAGACCTCCAATAAAATGGAACTCTTTTCCTATGATTCTCAGCACATGTTCTTCCTAAATCTACCTCTACGATCACACTATAGAAAATTAGGTATTATAATGGCTAGAGCACTCAACCTATATAAAGGAAGACTCAAAAATCTGGTCTCAAACACTTCTTAGCTGTGTGACCTTGCTATAGTTATTTTGAATGTCAAATAATGTTCATAAAGCTCTTTGCAATCCTTAAGGAAATATATATAAGCTAGCTACTATTTTTCAACAGCAAAGAATGAGAAACAAATGTTTTCTCAAGCCCCAAATATGAGTCCAGGGTCAGTGCTCTTTTCATTGTACCATTCTGGCATACTGTTGAAAAATCCTGAAGCTGAAATGAAATAAAATTTTCCTTTGGGCTCTCCTCTACTGATAAAAAATGAAAATGTCAATGAATTATATTTGTCAACTTGCATTTTCTTGCCTTCTTTGGATGCTTATTTTAATTGGTAGTGGTTACTAAACAGGAACAACTATTGAGCAAAGGCTAAATCCCCACAAATATTTTACACCTGCCATTTTTCCTAGACAACATTTTTTTCAAGTTAGAAATAACCATATTTACATTTTTTGAATGGTACATTCTATTAACACAATTTGGAATAGTTTTAGATTCAACATCTAGCCTGCACATAGTAGACACCTACTATATCTCCTTTAACTGAATTGAATTAAAGGTCTAGAGATGTGATATGACTGCAAACTAATTAGATTCCAAAATTCTAACAGAAAACACTGACTATGGATTTATGTTTATACTGCATATTATGCTTCCTGCAGTTTGAATATCTTCATTTTACATTAACTTTAAGATGCATATGACCTTTAGCTCATCCCATTAAATATATAGTCAGAGAATTATAAGAGACAAATTGGCTACATAAAATTATTTTAATTTTTCTATAAGAATTGTAGTTTAAAAGTTGCACTCCATTCTGAAAATTCATTGAGCTGAATTTCTTCTTTCAAGGCTAAGAGCCAAAAATATAAAATTACAAGGCTCTTTGCTAGCAGTAGTTATATCCCACCAAAAGATATGTCCAAGTCATGACTATAAGAGAAACTTATCAATGCTAATTACTCCCTGTAGAATAAGAACTAGTTATTATTTTTTCCACAAATACAACCATTATAGAATTATTGATGTTAACTAATGGGTTAAATATGAGAGTCAGAAAAAGAAAAGTATGGAACTATCATTATTTCTCCTGTTTAAAAAACTGTTGCCTCTAGCTAGCCGGTCTTCGTGAAAACTCACTCTGTCTACCCTTCTACTACCATCCCAAGATAAACATTTTCATCTGCAGCAGAGTTTGTGTCAGCTTTCAACTCTAATGATTGAGATAACAATGGGCCTTATTTTTGTTGTTTGTTTGTCACTGCAGTTGCACTAATGGAAAGATTGCCTCCAGCTGTCAGTTATGTGATGGCTACTGCTACAATGGTGGCACATGTCAGCTGGACCCTGAGACAAATATACCTGTGTGTTTGTGAGTATTTTCTGTTTCAAACGTGTCACAATGGAAACTGTGCACAGAACAGCTCTAGTCTGTCTGGTTTGGTTTTGTTTTTCCTTTTGGGGGAGGGATACCTTAGAAATGTATTTTATGAACACATCTCAGTTTTAGAAAGCTAATATGGTACAACTTTGGGTGAAATGTGACAGAATGTCCTCATCTATCAATTTGGTATTGCTAATGATATCATGAAGAAGAGTTCATTTAATTCTTAGCATCATGCCCATTTCAGACCCTTGTGGATCTCTGAACTTGGAAATAAAGGGGAAAATTGGACTAATCTCCCTTGTTGTATTCAGATACATCTCCACTTCAGAGATAATCATCTATTATGAATGCTTTGGTACTTAGAGCCATTCTTTTCAAAAGAACACAATCTTTTTAAATGTATAATGCTGTTTGATGTATGTATTGATTTATAGAATGAAGCATTATATATAGCCATGCTATAAGGTACCAACCCTTAAAATCTCTGGCTTCATAGGAATCTATTAAACTGAGTCTGGTTTTGTGAATTCACAAAAGGAGTGCTGTTTCAGTTTCCAAAATGTTATTAATTGTTCATACAATATCCAGAATTCAGTTGATCCTTCCCTTTCACTCCCTGCCACTCCCTTTCACCTGTTCTCTGGCAAGCCAGAACTGATAATCCCAATCTAACTACCACTTGGTGTTTTAGACTTACTGCCAGAGATTCCTGACTTTTGGGGCAAAAAGATTGGATCTATAGGCAAACCATGCCTGGATTAATTCCCCCTACCATTTCAAGGCAATGGTTTATGAGGGTGATTGAAAAAGAACTGAATATACTTGAAATGAGTTCTTGATTCACATGTTACCATCGTTGAATGCAATGAATTTAAAACATGTTTGGCAAAAAGGCAGAATATTTATTTAGCTGTATTTTACTGAAATTCTGCAGATGCTCTATGGGGTTTAAAAGTCAGCGCTGTGACCAGAAAGTGAACCCTTGTGATTACTACTGTCAGAATGAGGGAATTTGCACTTTAACTGCGTTTAATGAACCAAGATGCAAGTAGGTTTAACCTTCCACTTACTGCTGCACATTTTGTGACATCATTTCAGGCCACAGTTCATTGGTTCAGATCATGCGCATCCACATACATTTCACAATTCGTACTTAATCTTGGGGCTCATCTGTGTAATACACACTTAACCTTTGGATCTTACTGCCAGCAAGTGTGCTTACATGCAGGTTGCTAGGTTGTCTGGAATAGCATCAAAGAAAGTAAAAGAAAAAAAAAGAGTGTAGAATAATTAAATCTGCGAAAATATCAGATTTCTCTTTGGCCAATAATGGAAATAAACTGAAATATTATTACTGTTTTTATGTTGATTTCTATGTGATAATTAACTTTCCAATTCTAACATTGATGAAGTAATTGATATTATATCTTTTTTCTGACTTATAGCTAAATCTTTAACTTTAACTTACATATTACATTTTAAAAGGAAATTAGAGCTTGATATGAGACATTAAAAATACCCTAGATTTTAAAAAAAATCTTTTCCCGATTCTCTTTGTGGTAAAGTGGCTTTTTACTATAATTTTTTTTTTACTTGCTATATTTCCTCTGAGAAATTACAGTCATTTTCTGGAGGGGAACTGTCAATCCTCATTGAAAAAGAAAACTATCTTACCATTGTACAGTTAAGCTTTAGAGATATATCATGTCAGGCATTCTCATTGATTCAAAATGTCAGAGTCAGCAACAGTGGGCATCAAACCATTACTTAGATCTGATAAAGTACCCATTGATTATGACACTGTAGAGCCTAGCCACTATTCTAAACCACAATTGGATAATCCACTGCAACCAGAACTTTAAGTGCCATCTGCCTAGTATTACAATTACTTAATATTGAATTTTGGTGATGATCCTGGTATGGACCATTGCTAAATCAATAATTATAAAATTTGAAAAGTCATTACAATACTCAAATATAGTAAATTATGATCACATTTTTCCTAGAAAGTATTAGAACTTACTAGACCAACTTTTCTATAAATAATTCAGCAACAACAAAATGTGGGGAAAGCCCATCTAAAAGTATTCTGTGGAATCTGTCAGTAAATTAGCTCAGTTATGACTTCATTCACATTACCAAGTCGTGTTAAAGGAAAAGGGAAAGCCTTTTTAATTCTCAACTTCTCATAGACTCATAGAAGGAAAGCTAAAAAGAACCTCAATTGCTAGCAGCTCCAAACACATTTTTTTATAAATGAATTCCAGAGAGATAAAGAGATTTATCCAATGTAGGAAAAGGGAAGACATGGGTTTTAATCTTAAACTTCCAATTCCATATTCAGTTTCTTTCAATTCTACAATACTGTTCCTTTGACATTTTCCTGTTTTTTGTACATCATCAAAAAACTAATTAAAACTAGTTAACTAATTAAAAATTAGTAGATAATAAGCACTTCATGTTACTGACAAATTCAGATTTGACACTAGGGAAGATGGCAAAAAAATGATATTTTTTTTTGTGCACAAAGGACATTATCCTTAAAACCTGACCTCCTTGACTTTCTACTGTATCTCTTTCCCCAATTATCCCAAATACTCCCTCAAGCTTCTAGTATGTCCCTCCTTCTTCAACTGATTCTTAACTGACTTATATTTTACTTTCTATGAGCTATCCTCTATGGCTCTCCCAAAACATTAGCAGAACAATTGAAATAATCGGGAGCATGTACATGAGACCGAATTGCTGGTCCTCTATTCTTTCCTAGCTAACATCTTAGCAGTAGCTAATATTTCGAATGAATGAATTTAAATGAATTTTGAATGAAAATTTCAAATAAGGTAGAAAAGAGAGGGGATGGTAGGACAGAGAAAAATAGGTAGGTGAAGATCTTCCAAACCCTGGAAATGATTTTTTATTATACTGACACATAAGCTATCAGGATGGATTTTGTTTTTTAAAGAGAAAAGCATAGAAAAGCCATCAAGCCTAAGAAAGATTCGGTTTAGATGTTTTCCCAAGCTCTAATTTTGATTCTGATAATTGGTGATCTTGTGTCATGGAGGAATGATTCTGAACATCTACCTAAAAAAGCATCAGGCTACCTATACACTATATATACCCTCTAAATTAGAGTAAAAAGATAATTTGATCGATTGCTATTTAAAATATAGAAAATGTAGATTTAAGCCTTTTATATCCATATTTACAGTGAACATGCCTTTAAGGAAAAGTTGGTTGCTTATAGGCTTCCAGAAATATTTCATGGGGACAAAATCATTTTATAAATCTAATTTACTTGCTATTGTCTGTCAGTGCATTTCCCTTTGTCATAAAATGAAAGAAACTATTTGAATTGTGCCTTACTTGTATACATCAGAAAAGCTATAAAGCATTCAGATATATGAAGGTGACAGTTTTTCCACACAGAAGTTTTAATGGCTGTATCCTTCAATTTAAGGATAGATTTGTACTTTGAATCTTTCTCTCTTGCCTCTTGATGGCCATTTCCATTTATTAATGTATGAATAAAATTCTACAAAAGGGAAAGCCTTGGAGAAAAGTTCAGAATGTGGTAGGTGTTTTCCCTCCATGTTTATTTGCAGAGAAATCTGACAATTACAAATGTTAATGAGTTAAATACTTTTCAATTATGTAAACTTCTAAGTTAATATGAGTTTCATTTGAGTTCTTTGGGGATTATTAGGATTATTGATGGTGATAATATCATTGTCACTCACATAAATGTGACAAATTTCTAAGCTTAGGTTTTTCATTGCATATCAGAAGCCTTTACCATGCAAGTATCACTATATCAGTCCTTATGGAGCTACATAAGTACATAGGGCTTCAAGACTATATAGAGACAGGAGAGACATCACAGCCAGCCACCTATTCATCGAAACTGTCCTTTGGGATACTAATTAGTTTTTTCCCCAGCTGTGTAAATTTCCAATAATCATTTAGGCTTATTTAGTTCCAAAAATGTGCTATCAGACTGATTAATCCCATGGCATCATCCAAGCAATCTCTGCTCTGTTTTAGGGCCTTTGGAGGGACAAAGGGAAGAAGAGAGTGAATCAGGATTCTTCCCATCAAGACCTTTCATTCCCATTTTATCTGTGCCATAAAGGAAAAGGAGAATTTCTACAGCTAGAAATATATAGGGAGTACTCATCAGACACCAGGTGGCCTGAGACTTTTACAGGGGCAAAAGACTGCAACATAAATTTAGATTAGCTAGTATTACAATTGGGCTAGAGTCAGTAGTCCATGAAGGGGAATAATATGAAAATAAGACTGGAAAAAGGAAATTTGAATTTGGTTGTGAAGTCTTGAATGTTAGTTTATGGAGTAAGTATTTAATCTTGCCCATGGGAGGAAGCCACTGAAGTTTTTTGGGCAGGAGATTGGCATGTCACATCTGTATATCACAACTATACATTAAGCCAGATTATGAAGTATGGATTGATGGGGAAGAAAAGAGAGCAGCTAGTTATTGTATTAGTTCAAATTAGAGATGATAAGAGATTGCACTGAGGTGGTAGCTGAAAGAGTAGAGAGGAGGGGATGTATGTAAGAGATAGTGTAATTAGAAATCATGGAGCTTAGTAAGTAATTATATTGAGAAATTAAGTAGGAGGAAGAGTGAAGGATAAATGGTAAAAAGGAAAGAGCCCTGGAATCAGAGTCAAAAGAATTAAATTTGAGTCCTAGGCCTATTTGGATGATACTGAGCAAGATATTTAACCTCTCTGGGCCCCTATTTCCACCTTAGTAAAATGATTATCATAATATTTGCATTTTCTATCTGACATGGCTGATAAGAGGAAAGCATTCTGGAAAATGTATTATATAAATGTGAATAATTATTATGACTCATACTTTTAGCCCGGTTAACTAGGGAAATGATGTTATCAACAGAAATAGGAGAATTTGGAGGAGGAGTTTGTTTTTGAGGAAGAAAACTAGTCAGTTCAGCTCAGCTTTGCATATTCTGAAACTGAAGTGTCACTAAGCTATCAAGCTGAAGTTAGAAGGCTAGGGAGTTACGAGGATAGATACTTGTATGTATACAAGTATGCACACACATGTAGACATAGGTACACTACACACATGTGTTTACATATGTGTATGTGTGTATTCAATTATATGTGTTACCATTCTGCATATGAGAGTGTGTAATTGGATAGGACCTGAATCTACCATTTCATCACTCTAGGAATGCACCTGATGTGGAATCTATTTCATTGGGCGCAAGTCACAAACTTCTCTGCAGTTTAGAGTCTTAGATAATTGCCTAGAACACTGAGATTAAGTGACTTGCCCAGAGTCACATAGCCAGTATGTGTCAGACTTAGGAAGGAAAGAAGGAAACATGCCTTTATTAAGTTATTTGTCTTCCCCTCCTCCTATGTGTCAGGAACTGTGCTAGCCAAATGTTATCATATTTGAGTCTTACAACAATCCTGGGAAAGAAGTGTTATTATTATTATACCCATTATATACATATGATATACATACATACATACGTGTATATATACCCATTGTTCTACCCATTTTACAAATGAAGAAACTGAAGTAGAAAGTGGCTTTCCTAGGGATAGCAATTGTTTCAGGCTGAATTCAAGTTCTTATTGTCCTGACTCTGGTCCTTGAGCTCTATCCCTTGGGTCAGGAAATTTAAATTTATAGCATACAAGGATAAAGTTCTCCTGGTAAGAGACTGTCACTCCCAATGCAAACCAACACCTTTTCTGTAACCCAAGGTGTTAAGAAAGTTACCTGGGAGTGACTTCCGCAGTCACATTGCTGGGATGTGTCAGAGACAGGAAATGAACTCGGCTCATCCGGATGCTGAGCTCAGCTCTCCTTCTACCGTATCATAGTGCTCCTAGACGCTGTAGGAGGTACAATCAATTTGATTTTCTCATGCAGGAGATATGACTTGAGCTAACTTTGAAGGAAGCTAGAGAGTTTAACAGGCTGAGATGGGAAGGAATGCATTTGAAGCCTGGGGAAGTGGGCTTGATGAAAGACACAGGTGAAAGATGGAATGCCATATGTAAAAAGCAAGTAGGGAAGGAGAGTAACATACAGTAAGTCTGGAAAGATAGACTAGAGACAGATCGTGAAGGACTTTAAATGACAAGCAAAAAAATTTTATTTTATGCTAAAGGTAATGGGGACCCTTGAGAGCTTTTTAAGCAGAAGACTGGCATGGTCAGGCCTTTGCTTTAGGATTATCAATTTTGCAGCTGTAAAGAGGATGGATTAGAGGAGGGAAGAACACTTGGTGGAGCAAGCCCAATTAAAAGATGATTTTCATAGTCAAGGTGAGATGTTGATTAGGGCCTGAACAAGGGTATTGGCCATGTGAGTAGAAAGAAGGTAACAGATGGGAGGAATATGTGAATAGATAGGCTACAAGATGAAATGCCTTTTTTTCCCCCTTAAAAATGTGTCTTATGTCATTTTAGGGCCTTTGATATTCTCCTGAAAGATCTTCAGTTTTTCTTCATTATTACTATATTACTATAACATTATGATCACAATGACTATGATTATTCCAGATCTCTCTGCAGCTTTTAACAATGTTGATCCCTATCTTTTCCATGATACTCTTTTATCTCTAGATGTTCATGACACTGAGTTTCTCTGGTTCTCCTCCTACCTATCTGACTACTCATTCTTAGTCCCCTTTCTTGATTCTTCATCCAGGTCAGTTCTGCTAAACTTGGATATCCCACATGACTTTGTCCTGGTCCCTTTTTTTTCTTCTGTTATTCTCTTCTATGCTATTCCACATAATGAATGCATTCAGTTCCAATGGATTCATTCAGTTGTCAACTCTATGCCAACAACTCTCAGAACCACTTGTCCTGCTATAACTTCTCTGCAGATCTTCATTCTCACATCTCCAAATGCCTATTAGATGTCTTGAACTAGATGTCTTATACACATTTTGAACTCAACATATACAAATTCATGATTTTTTCCTCAAAATTCTCCCCCCTTCCTAGCTTCCCTAAGGCTATTTAGAGCACCACCATCTTTCTAATCATCCTTGTTCCCAATGTAGGTGGCATCCTCAGCTTCTCACTGCTCTCATCCTCCAAATCCAGCCTGTTGTGGAAGGCTGAAGATTTTACCATTGTACCATCTCTTAGACTTTCTCCTTTCTCTTCTTGGACATAGCCACAGCCCTGGTTCAGAACCTTTTTTACTCATACCTGGACAACTACAATAGTCTCCTGATTGGTCTCCCTGCAACAAGTTTCTCCCTAGTCCAAACATTCTCAACTCAGCTGCCAAAGTGATCTTCTTCAACCACAGGTCTGACCATATTCCTCCCCCCCCAACCAATAGTAATCAATAAACTCCTTTGATTCCATGTCTTTTTGTTTTCTTAAAAGTTTCTTAAAAGACATTGGATTTAAGCAGATTTTAAAAGAAACAGTAATCAGAATTTTGAGGTAAGGAAACTTTGTGGTTTGGCAGAAGAATTTATGAAGAAATGATAAATTGAGTTTTCTTTGCCAAAATGGAAGGGAATGAGCATTTCTAGAAAGCCTACTATATGCTAAGCAAGGTAGCCAGATGACTTAGTAGATAGAGCCCTGGCCAGGAGTTAGAACCTGAGTTCAAATCTGGCCTCAGATACTTACTAGATGTGTAACTCTGAGTAAGTCATGTAACCTCTATTTATTTGCCTTAATCCATTGGAGAAAGAAATGGAATCCTTGCCAAAAAAAAATCCTCTGAGAGGTATGGCCCAGGCATCACAAAGTGTCTGACCCAATTGAACAACAACATATGCCAAGCAAAATGCTAAACGCTTAAAAATATTATATTATTTGATCTTTACAGTAACTCCATGAGGCAAGTTTTGTTATCCCCATTATACAGATGATGAAACAAATGATTTGCTCAGGGTTAGACAGCTAATTAGTAAAGGAAGAAGAATTTGAATTCGGATCTTCTTGACTCTGGATTTAGTTCTCTATTCACTGTACATATCCAAACAGACCATCTAGGGCTTTAGTTGTCTAGACTTGGTGTTTGCTAATTGATGAATAGAAGAAAGAATTGAAATTTCTAAATTCAGACCAACTTTTTAATCTAAGCACAATTAAATCATATTGATACCAACTCCATTGGAAATACCACACTAACTGAATATAGAAATGCCGTCCAAATCACAGTTGGAGGTTATCAGAGAAAGAGATACTCTCTTTCAGACTCTCCATCCTAAAAGAAGTTGGAAAATGTAGAAATAAGATTTTAAAACTTTTACAAAAGAGAACAAAAATAAGGTGAATTAATATAATATTAAGAGAATGCATAAAGGGGCATGGGATAAAGGAAGAATTGAGAAGCTGTTATTTCATCATTGATATTTTGTTTTCTGTTTCCTTGGTCTATTTACTTCATTAAGAAATCAGCATTCCTTTTGCCAAAAAAAATCACTAGGAGGGAAACACATCCAAACAGACCATAAAATGCAAAAGTAACAGGAATGACTTTCTGTGTGCCTTTAGATGAAAGATAATGAGTTCTGGTTTTAACATTAAGAAATGGAATGTAGGAATTATTCCTCTCAGCTGAACTACCAGGCTAAGGTACAATCCTTCAAACTCTTGGCATTGCAGAACGGAGAAAAGATTGCTTGGCCTCTCCTAGCCTTTTTTTTTTTTTGACAAGTACTCAGCAACACTCCCCATGTGGTCTGTGGGTCTAGACAGCAGTCACATAGAGAACATTTGAGAATTGCCCCTAGAAGTTATCATGAGTAATGTCAAACAGATCACAACCTTCTCAAGAGGTGAAGGATATAGCTTTGGCAGCAAATGTTGCCTAGACAACAATGGTCATGGCATTGGACATCCATGATTTGTTTTCCTGCCCATTGGTATGTTACTGAAAGACGTAGAATATAATGGGAAAACTAAGAAAAATCTGTCACATCAAAATTCAACCCTTTCTAAGCTCAGGTAACAAGTTGTAGCTTGTACTGCCTTTCACCATGAATGTAGTCATACCAGGGGAAAACAATGAACACAGTTGTCATTTTTTCCACCTCAAGCTTTCACTCCAATTTCTGCTTTCCGTGCAAAAGAAGTTCAGTTGTTCACGTAACAATTCCTTTGGTAGTTTTTAATGTAGGATTAATATTTGCTGAATTTGAGATTGAATTTTCTTATTCTTTCCCTAACATCCAGGATTTGAAAAAGCACTGTTCTTATCCTAATGAAAAAAAAACTGGACTGGAATAATTTAAAAACAGGAGAAAAAGCTACTCCCTGTTTACATTTCAGAGGCATTCATTAAGATAAATTTCCTTGAAAATTTAAATTAAAATGTTCTTTCTTGTTAATCATACAGGAATTCATAATCTCACTATTTATCCTTACTTCCTCTAAGTTAAAATGATAAGCCTTTTTCCATGGAATTCAATATAATACAAAACTAGGTTATATTATCAATTTAGGACTGATCCTAGACTAATTTTATGTCATATACAGCCCAAGATTCTCTCATGCGCATATTTTTAATTTAAATTTATTTTTTTACATTAAAATACCTAATCAACTCTTTCCCTTCTTTCCCTCCTCTCATTAGAGAAGATATCATTTGACAAAAAGATTTATGTATATATAAAACTCTTGCTTATTTCTATTAATGTTTTTTTTCCATGAAACTGTCTATAAGATTTCCACTCCAACTTACTGCTTTCCTTCTAATCTAGACTATATTAATTTTATTTGTAAAAAAAATCTTTTCAATTTAATGTTTTGAAAGAGTTAAAATTTGGGGAAAACTGAGGCAGGTAGAAATTAGTTTCTCTCTGCAAGGAGTATTATATTTTTAGAGGTTTATTAAAGGTTGAGAATTTAATAAAATACAAGTAAGAAAGGCATGTGCTAGGTGGGCCGAGAGGCCCAATTCAATTTCACTCACATCATTAGAGACACGTCTGCTCCGAAGCGGAAGTAGAAAAGAGGCCCTCAGTAGGCGGAGAACTCCTTTAAATAATAATTTGCTCTCTGTGCAGGTGAGAATTCAGTGAGATTACAAAGCATTCTGGGGAAGTGGAGTAAGGATTTCTGGGGATTGAGGTCCTAGATTCAAGTCTCCATTTTTACAGTTTGCAAAATTATCCATTATACATCTCACAATGTTTTCTATCTTGTGTTTATTCATAAATTCTCCCACACATTAATCCAGTAGGTTTTATGCTATGATATTCTCATTTGTTTATGATAGCTCCCTTTATGTCTATGTCATAGACATATCCATTTTGATCTTGTCTTGGTAACTGGCTTAGGTGGACATACACAAATCATTTTCCAAGCAATGCGTCTGTTATAATGTTCTCTTGGTTCTGCTCATTTCACCTTCATAATTTCATTTAGGTCTCTCCATATTTTTCCCCAAATTAACCTGTCCATTATCTTTTTGCACAGTACTTTTCCATCACAAACATATCCCACAACTTTTTAAACCATGCCACCACTGATGGACATCCCTTCAATTTCCAGTTCTTTGCCACCACAAAGAGAACTCTTATAAATATTTTAGAGCATATAAGTTCTTTTTCTTTTTCCTTGATCATCTTAGAAAATAGCATAATAGAGATACTATTAGGTCAAAAAACTAATTCTTTGATAATGTGTTAGCACTGATTCTTTTATTAATATTAGTTGTGGGAATAATAATGATACCACCATTAATAATAGCAACTTAGATTTATGTATTGTTTTACTTTTACAAAGCTCTTTTTTTTTTTTGGAAAATTTTATTTAGTCAATTTAGAACATTATTCCTTGGTTACAAGAATCATATTCTTTCCCTTCCTCCCCTCCCCACAATCTTCCCATAGATGACATGCAATTCCATTAGGTATTACACGTGTCCTTGATCAGAACCTATTTCCATGTTGTTGATATTTGCACTAGGATGTTCATTTAGAGTCTATATCCCCAATCATCTCCCTCTATACCCATGTAATCAAACAGTTGTTTTCTTCTGTGTTTCTACTCCCACAGTTCTTCCTCTGAATGTGGTTGGTGTTCTTTCTCACAGATCCCTCCAAATTGTTCAGGATCACTGCATTGCCACTAATGGAGAAGTCCATTACATTCAATTGTACCACTACAAAGCTCTTTCTGAACAATAGTTGGTAGTGTATTATTTATTCCAGTTTTACTAATATTAAACCTGTGGCAAAAAGCCATTAAATTACTTTACTAGGGGCAAATTTCTAATCAGTAAAGGAATTAGGACTAGGACATGTGTCTTCTGAATTAAGTTCTATGCTGTTCCCAGTACACCAGGAAGAATCACATGTTTAATGTACTTTGAGATTTCTGAGACAGTCAACTGATATTTCCTAATCTTTCTTTAAGTTAAGAGAAATTCATAGAATGCAGCAGCTATACCAGTTAAACGATCATTAGATGAGATTCTGATGTCAACATGTGCTCTCATTGGAATAGAGAATTTATAAAATTTTGATAGTTCTGTCATAAGATGTCCATTACAAATATTATAATTAAGTTGTTTAAGTGATTTTTCTACATGGTTCTCTTGAACTAAAAATTAGTCGATCAATTTTTGAACCAAATCCTCGTAACATTTTTAAATAATGGAAACTAATTAAGTTCCCACAATAGTGCAATAACTTAAACCATTGATAGTGAACCTATGGCACAGGTGCCAAAGATGACACACAGAGGACTTTCTGTGGGCACATGTTTTGCCCTACCCCCAACTCACCCCCACAGAGTTCATTACTAGAAAAGCAGAGGGACTTAGGTGGAGCTGCTCCCCTCTCCCTCTCCACTATGCCTGATGAAATTTTTTCACATCTATATCCCTCTGCCTAGCAGCCCAATGGGAGTCCACAGGGACTAAGGTTGGGGCTCACAGGCAGCAGAGCTGGAGGGGAGGGGAGCACTTGGACCACTCCCCTTTCATTCTCTATACTTGTTGAGGACATTCCTCACTTCACTCCCCCTTCATCCAGCAATCCAATGGGAGAGCTTCCTCCTTCTCCTGTGTGGGGCAAAGGGGAGGGGGGACAGGGTGCACCTGTCACTTGGTGTGGGAATGGCACAGCACAGCACTTAATCTGGGGGAGTCAGGTGGGGGCAGGGTCCAGCACTCTGTCTCTAAAAGGTTTGTCATTCACTGACTTAAACCATTGGTTAAGTCCTACTCTCCTGCCTAAACAAAAGAAGGCAAAGTTGCTAGGGTATCCACATAACTATATGAAGCCTTTTCCTATATCTATAGTGTAGCTTTTTATATCCGAGTAAACATGAAAGTGACTTTAGGTTTCAGTTTAGTGCACTTAAATAAATTTTTTTCACATGTATATATAACACAAGGAAGGCACTGTGTATGATTTTTTAATAACTCAGCTAAAAAAATCAATGTCAAATTATAACATGGCTTTCTTCTCAAAAACATTTTCCTGATTAACTCTACCAAAAGTGAGTTTGGACTTTGTCAAATTGGAATTTTACTAATGGACCCCAGGACTTTATCAGGAAGGATCTAGAATATGAATCAGACCTCAAGAAGCTTCCTTAACTTCAATGTACTTATAAGTTGCACATCTGTGAAGTAGAAAGACAACATCTGCCCAGTCTACCTCATAAGGTTCTGAGGAACACAGAGTAAGCTAATAGATGTAAACATCCATTGAAAGCAGAAGTACTATAAAATCTAAATATTGAAGTAATTTTGGTTATTATACATAAAAACAAGCATAATAGTTCCATTATACTTCAATATTTTGCTAGTTTCTTTTGATGTGAAGACTCCTTTTAGCAAGACAACTTACAACCCATCCATGTCTTTACATTTTGATATTGCAGGCCATACCCTTTAACCTATCCTCATAGAATAAATGACTTAATAATGCATGTATGAATAAATAAATAAGTGAATCAGAGAATCAATGTATGGAGAATTCATTGAGCATACTGAAGACCTTTTTTTTGGTCTTCTGACATTTGGGTACCAGGCAGCATTCAATCCATCTCTCCATTATCCCTCACTGCCACTACATGACTGAACTGCCTCCTTTTCTATTCATGCATATTTATATTATGTAGTTTTGATATATTCAAAAACTATGTGATTTTTCACTTTAGAGCACTCACTGCCTGTCGAGATCTAACATTTCCATGATATAATAGCTAAGTCCTAGTGAATCCCTTGAGGCACATATGGTTTAAATTATTAGCCCAGGGTCACAGGTGAAAGGCACTGGGGAGGAAGGGACCTTAGAACCATGAAAACTGTCCTCAAATCTAGCCTCCGACACATACCAGCTGTTTGACTAGTCCAACTCTAAGCAAGTCTGAAAGATTATCTTTCAGAAAAATGTGCCAGTCTGCATTAATAAAGGCAGTTAATTCATCTAAAGCTCCTTATACTGATAATAACAATAAAAGTAGAGTCACTCCCATGGACTATCCAGGGACACAAAATTAGAGCAAGAAGTAGAATTTGAATCCAGGACTCCAAACTTAGCGTTCTTATTTACTGCATTCCATGCTGCCTCTAACAGAAAAGAGTGATAATGTTGCTACTATGCTAGATCCTAATGACACTGGCCTTTCTTCTTCCTATTGATGTTTGGATCACTTGCATAATTTTTATATTTTTTGGGGGGGGGATCATGATACTCAATGATTTGTAGTCATATAGAATCATTAGGAAAATCATTAGTTGTGTAAAGGTGGACTTTTATAATGGTGAACAGCTTGGTATTATTGAAAGTGCTGTGCAAATTCTCAAAGACAATTCCAGATAATGAGACAGCTATAACTATTAATTCCTTAATTTATTCTACAGAATCTTCATGCTAGTGGTCTATATGTGTATTTAAGGTATTCTTGATGAAAAGATAAAGGGGGAAAAGATAGGCTTGCATTTGACTCTTTATAGCATCTTACCTTTGAGACAATTATAGCTTTATATAGAACTTTAAGATTTAAAACACTTTCTTTACAAAACCCCAATGAGGCAGGTTAATTGTATCATCCCCATTTTATAGATAAAGATCATAAGGCACAGAAAGGTTGCTACTTACCCAGACTCACTTGACCAATTAGTGTCAAAGTTAGGAAATGAATCTACATCTCCTGGCTAAGTGCTGAATATTGTCTTTCATATTTCCATAATGCCTTTGAGATAAAGAAAGATTCCAAGATCCCCACTATTTAATGTGAATGTGTGTGTGCATCATTATTATTATTATAAAAGAAATTCCCTCAATTGATTAAGAAATAACTTTGACTCTTCTCCAGAAATTTGTCTTTCATGCTTAAGTTAAGATCCTAGAAAAGTCTTTGATGAATACAAGCACAGATAACTTTGTTCAATGATCATTTGATGAACAGCATCAAGGAAGGTATAAAACAGATGGGCATATGTTCACTAAAGCTGTTTGCCAGTAGAATGGAGGATTTCTAATGCAGTGTTTAAAATAGTAAAATATATATTCATTCATTAATTCATTTAACAAGGTTTTATTAAGTACCAGCTTTAAGTCAGGTATTGGATCAGGTGTTAAGGATAGATACTAGGGCAAAAATGAAACCTTTCCAACCCTCAAAGAATTTAGAATTAATTGAGGAAAACATCACTAATACACTCATGGAGAGGTCTGCTGGAGCCAAACCCTTCTGGACTACAACTGATAACATTTTCAGTATGATTTATGAGCATTTGCAACTCAGAAACTATCAAATGCTACACATGAGAATTTAATTTGTTGTTTTGTCGATTCCCACACTTAAGAAAGTTGTAGATAAAAGGTTAATAATAAAGATAAAATTCATAAGTATATTTCTGGAGGATCATTCATTAAATATTTACCAACACACCCTTACATTCATGTATGAATGAAGGAATGAATGATTTCACTAGGTGCCAGGCACTTTCCTGGGTAGAAATATAAATATGTAATATGCTTTGCCTAATAGTTTAGTAGTCAGGGACTAGCCAGCTAGAGTGGACTAGTTAAGAGTTTTCACTCTTTGATTCACCAATGGAGATAACTCAGTCCTAAGGTGGGAGTTCCAAAGCTGAGCTAATTAACTCCTAGAGACATTTTTCTTAAGGGCTAGTACAGAGATCCTGTCCTAGATGGGGAGAAGCAGACCAGAGGCAAGGCAGATGGCAAGATGAAGGAGGAAAAGATAACTGGACTCATAGATGTATTTATATGAATTTTTTGAAAATATTAAATATAAAGTCATTTGAGGGGCATTAGACACTGGGAAGAATCAAGGTAAGCTTTGAGTAACAAATAACACTTAAACAAAATTTTAAGAGAAGCGAGGGATACTAAGATGTGAAGGTGAAAAAGTCAAACATACCAAGCAGGTAGAGCACCTGGATTTCCAGGGGCATGGAGTTAGAAGATGGAGTGAAAACTATACAGACATGAAAGTGGCCCATTTGGGTTGGAATACTGAGTTAATGCATGAAAGTAATGTTTTTTTGGAAAGTCAGGTCGGAGGCAGACTCTAAAAGATTTTAATAGCTAAAGAATCTTATATCTTTTCCCATAGGCAGTCATTGGAATATTTTGAGCAAGAAAGTGGCATGACCAGACCTTAGGTGTCATTGAAATGCAGGTATCTAAACTCCACTCCTAATAGTCCAATGTAGTAGCCCTCCTGTTCTCAAGAGGCTTCCAGTATCAAAGGAGACCATAACATGAAATAAAATGGAATGAATGAGTCCTAGCAATACCAGGCAGCTAGATGACTCAGGGGATAAAGTGCAGAAGTTCTACTCCTGCCTCAGACGTTGGCTAGCTGTAGGATCCTGGGCAAGTCACTTAACCTCTGTTCACCTTAATCTACTATAGAAGGAACTGGCAAACAACTCCAGCATCCTTGGTAAGAAAATTCCATATGGCACACTGGGTCACGAAGAGTCAGACACGACTGAACAAAAATAGCAATACAAAGTGCTATAAAAGAGGGAGGGATTACTTCACAGAATAAGAGAATTTCATGGATGGAAAGAACCCCAGTGGCCATTTATTACAATTCATACTTCTGTCAAGGAAGGCTCGATAGAATAGGCAGCATTTAAGCTGGATCTTAAAGATAACAAGGTTGAGAAGAGGACATTCCAGGTATTGGGAACTATTAGGAAATATCTTCCTAAGTCTTCACTTAAGCCAGCTTCCCTGAGTTTAGTACAAGATTTATTTTAACTGCTTGGGAAGGAATACCAATGTGCGCAGCCTAAGATAGATTTTCCATTGATTCCGGTTACTTGCTAAACTGTCTCCTGAAATCATAGCCTAAGCATATTAGCAGGACAGTGTGACCTGAAAGTGAACTTACAAACTGTATTTAGCCTAGACTGTTGAACACTTTATTATAGTATTATGTTTTAAAAAGAAAAGATGACTCCTAATCCATTTATTTTGAGATATTGTTCATTTTTATATAAAAATGCAAGATGCCAGCTAAACCACTGCCCCAGTCCTTCATTGTATATTACAATAAGAAAAATGAAGAAAAAAATAAGAGGAACAGAGAAAGAGAGAGAGGGGGAGGGAGGGAGAGAGAGAGAAAGAGAGAAAGAGAAGGGGGGAAGGAAGAAGGAAAGAAAGGAGGAGGGGGAGGGAAGAAGGCGATAAAGAAGAAGTATTAGACCAGATCACTTCAGAATCACCCAGAATTTATTACTGATATACCAAAATAATCTCACTATATTGTTCTAGGGTTAACATTGCTTCATAGAAAAAGTTAAATTTTACAATTCAGTATTATCAGATTCATTTAAGCTGCCTGAAAAATTCTCAACCAATTTGTTATTTTCCTTGTTTGCTGCCAAATAATAAATTTGATTAACTTTTCACCTTGTTTTGAATGAATGTTAACAATTAAATATTTAATTGGCTGTTTTAACGTCCTATAACCAGCTTTCCCTCAGATTTGCTTTATAAGTATGTATTTTCTCTTTCCGCTTTCAGCTTTAAGATTGTAATGATTGTTTCCAATAGGATAGCTGACTTTTATGTCTTTGTCTACATCCTCTACATTACCTAATATGCATTTTAATATTGCCTCTTTTCCTTTTCAGTTGATGCATATCATGTGTTGATTTAAACAGAAAGACACTTTTCTCTACAAAAGATACTTCATTGCCTTACAGAACTGCTTATTGTAATAGTTCCTTGAGAAGGCTTATTTGGTAACATTCTTCCATTGCTACTAAGCTCATCATTTTATAAACTTTAAAAAAAATTTTTCTCAATCTTTTCAGTTTAATGGTCCTCTGTGATCAAGTGGACAACATAACTATACCAGTTGTACTTTCAAATGTTTTACAATTAAACCATTAAGTTACAGCAAATACCCTTTTATTAATAATTTCTTTGTAATATGTTAAATATTTTTCTTATGCTCCTCTTTATCCTATTGAATAGCACATATGTTTTAAAAATTATATCATTTATTTTATTCTTAATGGGGAATTCCTTTTCTGATGAATTTATTCATCATTAAATTTTTTTGAAAAAATATTATTCCAAGAGAATTATTTTCAACCTGCCATTCTTCCTCAAACTTAGTACATTGTAATTTTCCAAAACTATAAGGTTCTTAGGCCTGCTTTTAAAAAAAAACAAACCTATATTTTATGTTACAATCAATATGAAGTGTTGGTTCCAAGGCAGAAGAGTCATAAAGGGTAGGCAATTGGGGTTAAATGACTTGCCCAGGCTCACACAACTGAAAAATGCCTGATGTTGGATTTGAATCCAGGACCTTCCATTTCCAAGCCTGGTTCTCTGTCTACTGAGCCTCTTACTTTTAAAAAAATAAAACATAAAACAAAGAAATTGAAATTCTCCATCTCTGATGATTGAAATTTCTAATTAATGGCTTCCAATAATATTTAAAACAATGAATTAATACTTTCCAACTAGGATATAATCATGTCATGTCCTACAGAATATTCAATAGTGCCGTTCGATTCTGTTAGTTCTTCACACATTTCTTAAACATTTACTGTGTGCCAGGGCTCTAGAGGCAAAAGATAGGAAGCTGGGTAAAAAGCAAGCAGCCCCTGCTATTGTTCTCCTAGGTAGAATTAGCAATTATTACAATACGAAGGAGCAGAAGATAGTGACCTCATAAATAGGAAAGATCTAGTGGGAAGAGGAGAGGAGAGAATATCAGAATTAAATACACAAGTGACTAGAAGTTGGATTTTCTGGTATTTCTTTAGAATTCCTTCCCTTATATAAGAGAGAAATACATTTGCTATTTTCATTTATGTGTAGTCATGAATGTAACTTTCTTCTTAAGCTATAAAGTCAAGTATCACTAGGTAGATTGTGGTATCTAAAGGGTAGAAATAAAGAAGGGCAGATTTTAAGAGGGAAAATGAGTTTAAATTGTACAACATTGAATGTAAGCCATGGGGAATTTCTAGCAGACACTGAGAAATATACAGCAGGAGTACTAGTGATGCTGATATAGATTTGGAAGTGATCTATAAAGATAAATGATTCTCAGGTATGGGAGATCAACAAAGGAGAGAATATAAAATTTTAAAATAGAGAAAAGGGTCAAGAACAGAGCCACTGGTAAATGTACATGTTTAAGGAGTAAAATTAAGAGCAAAAAAGACAAAGAAGGGCTAGTCATAAAGGGGAAAGAATAAATCAAGAGTAGAGTTCTGGAAGCCAAAGGACAAGAGAATACTTGTTAAAGAAGTGTTTAACCAGCATAAAATGTCACAAAGAAATCAAGGGTAATGAAGACAAAAAAAATGCCACTGAATTTTAAAATAATGAGGTCAATAAGTGACCTTGAGAATAGATTTAGTAGAGTGGTAGGTACAAAAGCATCAAGATTGGAGAGAGAAAGATAAAGTGCTATATCTCTAAGAAGAAAATGACATTAGGGCAACACACACACACACACACACACACACACAATCAGGTTGAAATGGGAGGGGAAAAGGAATGCCATGAAGTTCCCCAGGGTGGCATTGTATAGGAAGTCTAGGAGAAACAGGAGTGCAAGATAGGGGAGAGAGGAATGAAAATATAGTTGGTTCCTCTTTAAAATGGAAGTTCTGGGAATAACCAACCAATTTAAGGAAGAGGCTACAAGGACAGGGGGTATTTATAATGGGTGAAGTCCAGGGTAAAGTGAGATTCTAGAAAGAAGAAATTTCTGGGGCACTGGAGAAAAACTGGGGAAAATCAGGGGTGCAGCCTGAAGAGGAACAGGGCTAGGAAAAGTAGAAACTATTATTTCAACACATGAAACTCTTCAATGTGTAAGATTTTATTTGTAACTTATTTGTAATATTTATTTTTGTAATTTTATTTGTAATAAGTTTTTTTTTCTATATCTGCTAACTAGGAATCTGATTATTCTTTGTTTTTCTTTTCCATATCTCAGTATTTCTCTTTTCTAATCATCTACTACTCCTGTATTCTTAGCTATAGCCCTTACTACAACTTTATCTGTATCTATTAGTATCTCAGAGTAGGAGTATACTTAGAATTCATTCAGTCTAACCTCTCATCCCATACAGGAATATCTCTAAATTTCTCTAAAAATAGTGTATTGCAGAGGGATAGGGGAGAATAAAGGAGGGAGATTTAAGCTTTGTGACCCTTTGCAAGTCTTAATCTTTGTATGGTTCACTCTTCTACCTATAATATATACTAAATCGTAGATCATTTACTATCTGTGTGGATAGAAGAGTTCTATAAACTTATGAAATCACACAGTTGCATAAGAATAACCTCCCAGATCCTAGAAGGTGAGTCCTTTTCTGTTTTTCATTGGACCCTGGTTCTTTGAATATGATATGTTTTTAGCTGATGTTTATTGAATTGAATTTAAATGAAGTGAAGAAATCATCATCTTTAAGACAAAATAATTACATGGGTTTGGAAACAGTTTAAGTAATATAGTCAAAATGATATTAGAAGAAGATCTTTAGAGTAATACTATGTGACTTTTTCCTTGGCTCAATTTGGTTCAATATTTCTATCAATAACTGGCAAAAAATTCTTAACTTTTTTCTGCGTGTCATGGAACTTACTTGGAGTCAACTCATGGTTATGAAATGTTTTTCAGAATAATGATTTCAAATACATAAATACGTCAGATTACAAAGGAAACCAATTATATTGAAGTACAATTATCAGACTTTAAAAAAATATAAATTCTTGATCCACAGGTTAAGAACCTCGAGGATGAAAGTATAGATAGGTGGGAGCATAATCAAATTTTCAGATGGCATGAAGCCAGGAGAGACAGTTATGTTAGATTAAAGGCTAAAATGACAATCCCAACCTGATCAGAGTAAATTTATGGAGTTAAATTAAAGTCTACCACTTGGCATTAGAAACTTAATTGCTCAAGCATAGGATAGGGGAGGCAAATTTTTTACTGGCCTACAACCTTAATATGAGATGAGTGTAATAAGATTTCCAAAATAGCATGTAATCTCAGGCTACATTAAAAAAAATTTAGAGTTCATAATGAAGTTGTGTTTTTTTTTTCCCTGTTGTACTCAGCCATAACTGGTCTATAGCTGAAATACTGGGCTCCAGTATTTGTGTTATATTTTTTAGAAGAACACTGAGAAGTCGTATGTCCAAAGAAGAGCAACTGCTGTGATGAAAGGACTCGAAATTACATTGAAAGAATTAGAATATGTTTAGCACAGAAAAGAGAAAATGTTGCTACTGGAAGGATTGTCAATGTGGAAAGATATTCATTAAACTGGTTTGGCCTGAAAATGCAGAAGTAATGAGATAAATATTACAGGAAGCAGATTTCAGCACAGTGTATGGAACAGTTTTCTTATTGCTGCTGTTCAAAAGCAGATTGAGGTCTTTTATAAGAGGCTGAATGACCATTTTCTGGTGATATTGTGGAAAAGATTGATGGATTTTAGATTAGATGATCTCAGAAGTTCCTCCTAGCTCTGACATTTTGTGATAATTAACAAATATTTATTGAGAGCGTAACTTTTTTGAGTCATTGTCCTAAACACTATAGAATAAGAAGCTGTCTAACTTATAGCTCTTACTGTCCTAAAACTTAGAGTAGATAAGATATTCAGATATTTTTAAAAATTACAAGGAATATTTTTGAAGTACCAAGTGAAGCAAAACGATAAAACTTTAATGGATGATTTAAAGTCATTTTTGAGAGATGATGAAAAAATAAATATATAGCTTCAAAAAAGTTCAAATAAATGAATAACAGATCCATTACAAGCAATTATGGGAACCTGGGAGGTTTTGAAAATATTCTTAATATACAAACTGACACCAAAAAAGGTGATCATCATCATGTACTACATGTACCTTTATGTCAACATCAGTGACAATCTGAATGTTGGATGAACTTAATGTCTGACCTAGAATGATAATTCTTATTCATTGAATAGCAGACAACTCTCATTGACATTCATTCATTGATTCATTGATTCATTCATCTAGTCATTTGGTGAAGTTTTTTTGAGTACCTACTAGATTAAATGTATAAGAAAGTACAGTTTGGTCAGAAAAGGACATTCATCTAATAGGAAACTTTAAAAGGGCCATTTTAAATCTCAAGAATAGATTGTTTTGTTTGCAGTTGTGATGGGATATCTATTAAATGAAGATATATATATCTTTTGTGTATGTAGAGAGGCTCATATTGATGTAATTTTTCTAATATTGATTGATTTATTAATGCAGTTGCAAAGTAATTAAAAGTTAAAGGGAAACTGTATTTTTTTTAAAGATCCAACTTACTAATTTGAGTTTTTCAGAGTTAGCATGTCTTAGGAGAGATGGAGAGAATAGCTTATAAAATGTAGAAAGGTTATGGAAACTAAAGGTGTGAATTAATACATATAAACTGAACACATTTTCTTTTGAGTTCAATTTTGGATTTCAGTTCTTTTCAAAACTGTGTCTTTCTTTAAAAAAATTTGCTGCCTGCCTCTTGTGCACCACATGTAATAAAGCTTGTTCCTCTTCATCAAATGAGATTTCTGGAGCACTAAGGGTATGTGTGGCATCAAGAGAGGAGCCTTCGAGGACTTCTCTAATACCATGTACCATCAATTTTCATGTGTGAAGAAAGGAAAAGGTATATTAAAAGATTTTTCTTCCTGAATACCTCCACCATCACAGTTAATAAGGGCAGCACAGAACACACATTGAGGAGGATCAATTTAATTTCAGGCTGCCTTGCAGTTCACCTTTAGATTTCACTTTGGTCAGAAAAGTCCCTTGACCTTTACACATATAAAAAAGAACAGATATTCATCTCATTATTTTATTTTGAAGTTAGCTCAGATTGCTTATAAGGGTTGCCCTAAGTCTGTGATCCCAGGGGGAGACCCCAGGCCTGGAAATCACTTCTTTCATGACACTGACTTTGTCTTCAGCACAGGTTTCTTTTATACCATAATATAAACGTGGCTGATTTTTCTACCTTTCAATCAGAGTCCTCAGAACATGACCTTGTTCCCTAAAGTAGCTTAACTCCTAGGGTCCAAAATTCCCTTGGACCCTCTCTGACACTCCATTGCCTTCTTTTGCTGTTGATATCTTAACTCTTACTGTACAACCTTTAGCCTTCCCTTTGTTTCCATCTTGCCTTCTATGAACACACAGGTGGATCTCTTTATGTTTTTTCCCAGTTGTTTACTCATAAAGAAAAAAATATTTATTTCAAAATCAAAGCAGAAGGTCATTACAATTATATTTGTTTATGTAAGAAACCATCCAAGGGCATACAAAACTCCAGCACTATAAAATAGATCTTTTAGGGAACTTGGAGGTCATCAGGTTGAACTCCTCATATTACAGATGAAGAAACTAAGATCCAGAGAAGGGAAATAATTTGCCTGAGGTCACACTGGTAGTAAATTATAGGTCAGTGATTTAAATCCAATCTTCTGACTACAAATCCATTTCTCTTTCTACTACTCTATCTTAAACATCACCAACTGGGATCTACTCAACTTTATCTAACTTATGCTGTCTTAGATTGAGTCTGTTCAGATATTTTAATTCAAAAATTTGATTTAAAATTTGTCCAATATGAGACACTTATTTGCATGACCCTATGCCAACCACTTCGGCAATATCGGTCTCGGTCTCCTTATCTATAAAATTAGAACTCAATGAAATGTCAGAGTACTTTCAGCTCTAGATTTGTGATCCTCTGATCTTATGCACACATTGTCCTCAGATGAGCAAGTCATTGGCCAGTTCTTCAATTCCATATCTCACTCAAAGAATTCTGATTGCTGATGGGCTTTTGGTGGTCAGAACAATCTATTGCTATTTAGCCACTATCTAAATAATCATCCAACCCCACAACATGCCCTCTAACCCCATAATCCATACCAAAACAAAGTGGAGAGAAAAGCCTATTACTAAATCCTATTAAAATTAAATTAATTTAAAAAATCCTATTAGAGTTTTCCCCTCATCATTGAGAAAAAGAATAATTCATTCTGTCACTCAAGTCATCCATCTCTAAAGTTCATAGAAAGTATTACTTTCCACAGAGCAGGTTTATCTAGGTGAAAGGGATCTCAAAGAGCTTTTGTTTATGGGTTTGTAGCTACTAACACTTATATTAGAAGTGTTAAATAATTAATTTAAAATTCTATGAAAAATATAGTTTCAAAAACAAAAGAAAAGTAGTGACAGGTGGCATTGTTTTTGTATTTTTTCAAATCTCCTTACTTTTTGACTTACTCGAAGTCAGATAAATTCTCTTATCTATTTCTGCATTAAATCTGTTATAATGCAGTGTGGTCTTTTGTTGAAATATATGAAGAAAAGCTGGTTTCATCTAGATAATAGTTGGAAAAGGGAGGAGGATTTTAATAGCTGAATAATATTTTAGCATTATTATGAAAATAGTTTTGACCTCATGGCCTTCTAAAGTAATCTTGAAGACTGCCAAGACTCTATGAACCACATTTTGAGAACTGCTGATGTGAAAGCAATATCCAAGAAATGAAAGATATTCTTCAGGTAATAAGAAACAGTGCATCTGGATTTTAATGAATCTTCACTAATTCTTCTGGTTTGCTATTCATATGCCAACCAGACCTTTATTTTAGCAATGATTTTCTTGTGGCTTTTAGCTCTTTTCAATCTATGGGAATTATATACCATATAGGTGGATAATTTAACTAATCTCCTTGGACCTCAGTTTTCTCATCTGTAAAATGAGAGGGTTATACCAGTTAATAATAGCTATTATTTATAGAGAGATTCGAAATCCATTATCTCATTTTAACCTCACAACATCCCTATTAGGTAATTGCTACTATTGGTTTAATTTTACATATAATATAGGTGAAACCCAAAGATCTAAGTGACTTGCCTAGGGTCATACAAATACTAAGTATCTAAGCATACCTGAATGCAAGTATAGACTTTTACATTACTACATCATGTGCCTGTCACATTTTTTCTAGCTTAAAATTTGTGATCCTGTAATTATACTAATGGGGCAGGGAGGTGGCACAATGGATAGAGTGCCAGGCAAGAAAATTTATCTAGCTGAGTTCAAATCTAGCCTCAGCTACTTACTATTTGTATAATTCTAGACAAGTTTGCCTCTGTTTTCTCATTTGTAAAATAAACTGGAGAACGAAATGGCAAACCACTCCAGTGTCTGCCAAGAAAACTCAAAATGCAGTCATGAGGAATCTGACATGACTGAAAAATGACTGAAACAACAAAATTATAGCAATAGGTGATGATATTTAAATGGGCTCTATGGTTTTCACAATATTTGTATCAATATCATCTATCAATATAAACTAATCTAGATATCTAGGTTACATGGAAATAGAGCCCCTGGACTAGAGTCAGGGAAGACCAGAATTCCAATTTGCCCTCAGATACTAGCTCTGTGACCTTGTGTGACAATCAAACTCTCTTGCCTCAGTTTCCTCAAACTATAAGATGAGAATAATAATAACACCTACTTCCCAGGGATGTGGTGAAGATCAAATGAGATAATAATTATAAATAGCTTAGCATGGTGCTTAGCACATAGTAAGCTATATATAAATGATAGTTTTTAATAATAATAATAATAATAATCTCTTTGGAGTCTCACATTCCTGTGGTACTTGTCAATAGAAGTAAGATTAGAAATAGAAGTATTGTTAGTCTCACTTTATAGATTGGGAAACTGAGGCTCCACTTTCAGGGGCAGAATTCAAACCCAAATTTTTATCACTTGAAGACCAGTACTCTCTTTACTATGCTAATACTGCTTTTATGATTCTGGTGATTAGGAATGTTTCTCTTATTTTCATCCTGGAATGGACTTCTCTTACCTCTACTTTTTTGTTGTTGTCATTGTTCTGAATCAGTGATTTCAGTCCAGTATGGATACCTAGAAACTTCTTTCCACAAAGGTTTTCACTAATAAGCACAATTCATCTCCAACTTAAAAATCTTTGTCTTGGTCATGATCCTACATGTAGTGTATGTCATTGGCAAGAATGGATCCCAGGTTTTCTTGAAGGTAAAGTGTTCCTCTGACCTCTATTCCTTGCTGACTTTCATTCTGCTTTCTTGAAAGTCATCTCTTGCCTTTTCTTTATCTTAGATCTTTGGATTATAGAGCTAGAGATAGTCTTTTAATGGCCATCTAATTCAAGCTCCTTATTTTGCAGATGAGGAAACTGAACCCCAGGATTAGTGAAGAGGAGAGAAAATAAGAATTTATTTCCTTGAGTCCTGGGAGTTTTTCAACTTAGAAGCTGAAAAATTCTCAAAAAGGGATGGAATAGAAATGGGGGGGGCATTTTAGTCTCAGAGTAGAGCTATAGTAGAAATAGAGAAGGATAATTGTAACAATGGAAAGGATGACTAGAATTATTGGGTTAAAAGAATAGCAAGATAACTTCAAATAAAGGCAGTATTTAAAGAGTACATACTGTGTTCCCAACAGTCTAGGGAGTGCCATTTATAAAATTTAATTAGTCCCTTGTTAAAATTAGATTACAATGTAATCAAAGGAACAAAATGATACTATATAGAAGCAGTTATACCAGGATATTTAGAAAAGAAAGGAAATATGTCAATAAAGATATTTTCAGAAGCACAGGCAAAAAAGATCCAACCAGAGAGAGAAAGAGATGAAGAAGGAAGGAAGGAAGGAAGGAAGGAAGAAAGGAAGGAAGGAAGGAAGGAAGGAAGGAAGGAAGGAAGGAAGGAAGGAAGGAAGGAAGGAAGGAAGGAAGGAAGGAAGGAAGGAAGGAAGGAAGAAAGGAAGAAAGGAAGGAAGGAAGGAAGGAAGGAAGGAAGGGAGGAAGGAGGAAGGAAGGAAGGCAGGGAGGGAGGAAAGAAGGAAGAGAGGGAGGGAGGGAGGAAGAGAGAGAGGGAGGGAGGAAGGAAAAAGGAAGATAGAGAGGTGGAGGGAGGGAGGCAATGAGGGAAAGCAAGGAAAGAAGAAAGTAAATGTTAGAAAAGGTATGCAATATGATTTTGCATTATGCCATGAAGAACCAACAAAGAGCAAACAGACAACAATAACAAAACCAGATGATTAGATACAATTATGCAGGTGGAAAATGACTAGAATGCAGGATGTAGCCACAAGTATTATACTATGGATTCAGAAAAGCACTTATCAGTGGACTAAATGAAAACATTTGAAGGAATGTACAAATTTTCCCATCTTAAAAGAATGTCATTAATGATTTTTATCTTTATAGTCTATAAAGGCTATGAAGATTTATGAGATTCCATAAAAATGGTAGAAAGATTCAGTCTTAAATCAGACATCAGAAGGAAAACTTGTGGAGCAGCAAATACCTTGAGTAGTAATTTTTAAGATAGGAAACAAGAATAATGATTTTCATTTAATTTAATATCTCAGAAGGGATTTTTTCATGGAACATATGCAGACGAGAAGAACATATCTTATTCAATCAGAACTATAAAGCATCATGCTCTATGAAGGATGTGGAAAATTTCACAGAGATGATCAGTTAATTAAAATAAATAAACATTTATATACATATGTAATGTATATATACATGTAGCTACATGTATGAATACATATACATATGTGTGTTAAAGTTAATTATATAGTCAATTCAATCTTCTGTTCTTTAATAATTAAAATATTCCCTATGGAGAAAACGTCAAATATATTGTCTCCATAAAATCTGAGTGGAAGAGTGTCACTACTACTAACATATGAGTCTCTTAGTAGTTAGGAATTTAACCAAAATATCTACAAATGCCAACTATATACCTTTAAAATCAGTCCACAGGTTGAAATAAGTATCACACAGACAATGCCCCCTTACAGAAAAATCCTTTCTACTTATCTTGAGCTGCATAGACATGTTTTTGAAACTTTCCAGTGTCCTTTAATGGGATGAGCACAGCATAAGCTGTTCAAGTTAGCCTTTAATCTTCCGAAAACAGAATGATTCTACTTCATATCTATCATATAAGGGTTTCATAGTAATATAGGAGCATAGAAGTTTCCCATTTGTGGGGTGATATGTGATATGAATCCATTTTTCTTTTATAAGACACACTCCAATTTAGATCTTATTAAATGCAAGGAAATCTTTACAGAACTGATTTTAAGTGGACAAATAATGTAAAATATACCCACAAAATCAAAAAAAAGATGAAAGAGTGTGAGATTCCCTAAACAATTCAACACAAAAGCCTATTTTCCTACATGTAGGATAAATGGCACAGCTTTCTACCATTATTTGTTAATATGATATGTCTATACAAGCACTATGAAGCAGAACATTGGGGTAATTTCTCCATATAATTCAGTTTGGGGACCCACTATTAAGGAAATTGCAGATTTCGTTTTTTTAAACATTCCCATGAATTTATTTTAATCAAATTCTCTGAAATTTACCAATTTTCCCATGGCACCTTATGCATATAGACAACTTTAGAGCAGTGATTTTATTACAACATTGATTTTTTAGTCAAATTATCTATAATATATTGAATGAAATTTGTTATATGGGAATTCCACTAAAGATAGGGGAGGGACATGAGGAGGAACAGGAGCAGGTTGAGATAAGGAATGGGATAATGCATGAATTATTGTTTTAACACCTAGTATAAATAATAATATTAATTTTCATTTAAATCATACTTCATACTCATAGTTATAGTTATCATTAATAAAATAACAACTATTTTAAAAATCAGTACTATTATTGTCAGCTATGCTGAAATGATTTTTCTTATGAAAAAATTTTTCTTTATTTTAATTTGTCAATATCAATTAATTTATAGAATATACTTATGTTTTAGGGGAAATTATACAAATATGAATTCTCACCTTCATGTAGATTGAACATGATTTCTATTTGCACCATATACACATGGCATGGAGGAAAGAGGGATTGAAAAAGAGTCACAACTAACTTTTGGCTGACCTAGTCACCACTGTCCATTCATGCAGAGACAAGATAGGCAGAGATCAGCAAGTGAAAAATTACTTTGATTGTCCTTGAATATGATAGTTGGAATGGTTCTTAGAACTGTTCTTTCACTTTCAAAACTATGTGTATGGAGCTAGATCTTGATTTGGGGAAAGTTTGATGGTACTCTTGGTAAGAGATGAAGCCAGTTAAATTTGACCTCTGGTTTCTCTCTGACTTATACCCACATAAATCTTGCATTTATCATAGGAATTATTCACAATCAGACACATCTTTTTCTGATATTTCTTTTGATTTCAATGCTGATAGTGAATTCTTCAGTTGCTGTTAGAAAAAAATCATTCACTCTTTTTTTATTTTTTCAAGCATTTTAAGAGCTATTGCTAAGATTCACAAGTAGAATTCCCAAAATTCTCCCAAATATGTGAGGCATATTTTTCTAATGCTGGACCTGTAGCAGAGATTTTAGTGATGGGAGAGAACCATGACTCCCTTCCTCTGCCTAAAAGTATGCAAAAAATACAAAGTTGCATCATTTGGAAAATTAGTTGTTGGGAAATATGAGTTAGTTTTATAAAATGAATTATTGCCCTCCTCTCTGGTAGAGAAAGAAAATCAAAGAATCCCATTACAATATATAACTTACAGTGTTAAGATTTACTCTATTAGTGTACCCATAATACAACAGTTTTTTTTTCATACATTTGTCCCTATTTACAAATTTTATTATTAGCATGTCATGGAAAAACTTGAAATCTCAAGATAACTTGTAACAGAGTTATGATTATAAATCATGGTATGTATGTGTCTTTTTTAAGTATTTAAACCAAGACATTCAATTCAAGAAACTTCTCAGCATGCTGACAATACATAGGAAGCTTCAGAGGCTGCCTTCTTGTAAAGCTTGGGACTAAGTTTGTCCGACGGCTGTCTTTTCATTCCCGGCTTTGTGAGTTCCATGTCTGTCCTACTCAACTAATTTTACTTTCTTCATTGGATCCTTTCAGATGTTCTGCCAACTGGTCAGGCACCCAGTGTGAAAGGCCAGCTCCAAAGAGCAGCAAGTCTGATCACATCAGTACAAGTAAGTGTTTAAGATTAATGCCCTCGATGGCTCGTAAATTGTACAAACCGGGGTTTTGGTGCTGGTGGGGGGGTGGGGTCGCTGCCTTTATTGAAGGAGATGAGACAGAGGAAACAGTCATTTCTGGGCCATTTGAAGGGGTCTACTGCAGGCCAGGTGTTTTTGAAATGCAGCATGCTTAGCTCTCCCCCATGATTTGATTCATCACGAGACTGTCCCTTTAAGCAGTTCTATTTCACTTTAAGCTATGGCAGGTGGCAAAGTGCTGACTTTTGCAAGCCTAGCATAAGCTTTTCTTGGGAAATGTATGTTAGGTTACAAATGCTGTGAATATCATGACATGATGTGAAAAGATCACCAGGAGGAGGGAGGAAAGTCGTATTTTATAATTAAAGCAAACTGCTTTGCCTCCTCACCCACCCCCAACATACATCTTGAAAGGTTGTGGAGAATGCCTCCTTGTTTGATTAATCCCAAAGAGAAGAAAATTAACATCCATTTGCTCATAAAGCCTGCAGTTGATTTGTAGTTTAATCACTTTTAAGGTGTCAATTTTGAAGAGCAATTAAAGTATGTTCAACCTTCTAAGAGCTTTTTTGTAAAGTTTTAGTCCTAGGACAAGCTTTTATTGTCTCTCAGATACCGCCTAAGACTGAAATTTAACTGTGTAGTCATTTTTTTCCCTTTGTCAACTTAAAATGTTTCAGAGAAAAGTCTGAAATTAAGTAATCTGAAATAAAGTTTTCAATCTACATATCTTGTCAGTAACTTGGAATATGAAATGAAATCCTGGGAAAGTCTATAAAGTCAGCTAATGATAAATTCTAATTAGGGTTAGCAAGGTGGCTCAGTGGATGGAGAGCCAGGCCCAAAGATGGCAGGTCCTGGGTTCAAATTTGACTGCAGATACTTCCCAGCTGTGGGAACCTGGGCAAGCCATTTAACCTCCGTTGCCCAGATCTTACCATTCTTTTGCCCTGGAACCAATATTTAATATTAATTCTAAGACAGAAAGTAAGAGTTTAAAATAAATAAAGTCTCATTAAAAATTCAAAAATGAAACATTATCCATAAACATGTAAGTATGGCTATAGACAGAAATTTCATGCTATTAATAGCACTGAGATAGATATTCAAGGCATATTGGGCAGCTCAGGAAGCACAGTGGACAGGGTGTCTGGCCTGGAGTCAAGAAGACTCCCCTTCCTGAGTTCAAATCTGATCTGAGACATTTATTAGCTTGATAACTGTGTGTCCATAAGGAAGTCAGTCAACCCTATTTGCCTCTGTTTCCTCATCTATAAAATGAGTGAAAGAACACTGAAAATCACTCTAGTATCTTTGCCAAGGAAACCCCAAATGGAGTCACAGAGTCAGACATAAGTGAAAAATTACTGAACATCAGTATCAAAGGTATATATAATATAGTAAATGTGTGTATATAAAGTCCCTAATTGATAACTTGCAAGTGGTAGTCACTTACGCTTATTAAAAACCAGCTTTTGAATATCCAACCAGTATGAACTTCTCTCCTTGCCCTTCAATGACTTCCACAAACTGAGTACATTCCCTCTCTCTCTTCCTCTATCTGTCTCTGTCTCTGTCTCTGTCTCTCTGTCTCTCTGTCATTCTGTCTGTCTCTCTTTGCCTCTGCCTCTCTGTCTCTTTGTCTTTCTCTCTGTCTCTCTCTTTGCCTCTCTCTGTCTCTCTGTCTTTTTCTCTCTGTCTCTGTCTATCTGTCTGTCTGTCTGTCTCTCTCACTCCCAGCCTAAATGAACAGGACCACAGATCTAGAGCTAGAAGGGATGTTAGAGGCCATTGTATCCAACTCCTATGTTTCACTTTAAATGTTAAGCCACTGAGGTACATAAAGGATATGTGACTTGTCAAGTGCCAAAGCTGTTAGGTATCTAAGGTAGAATCTGCCCAAGGCCACAGGCCACCAAGGCCACTTCCCTATCCACTAAACCACATTTCCTCTAATATCTACCTTGTCGTTCAGTCTTTTCAATTGTGTGGGACTCTCCAGGACTCCATTTGGGGTTTTCTTGGCAAAACTACCAGAGCGGTTTTCTATTTCCTTCTCCAGCTCATTTTACAGATGAGGGACTGAGGCAGCAAGGGGCACACAACTAGTAAATGTCTGAAACCACATTCAGACTCATGAACTTCCCCATTTCAAGCCAGTGTTCTATGTACTATGTCACCTAGTTGTCCCAAATTTTACCTCCTACTCAGACTGATTGTTTTCTCATTCACCCCACTCTGCTAATTCCCACTGTGCCATCTTGGCTTTTTATTTTCGTCCTGTCAAGGATTCTCCCACCCCCTCTTTTACCTTCTCCCTGTTCAAACCTTAAATATCCAATTCTAGTCTCAGTTCTTCCACAAGGCCTTTCCTAGTTAAAGCCAGCCTTTGCTGACCTCCTGCTATGAACAACTTCAAAAAGAGTTGCATTATACATTTAATACATGAAGAGGTTGCCTCAAGGGAGGCAGGAATAGATGTATCTTGATGACCTCTTTCCCCACCCTTCTGCAAGGGTGCTAAGCCTCTCCTCTACCTGCTGGCCATTCTGTTCTCCTCAGAGAAACACACCTAGGCTAGAATTATTTCTGTCTCCTCCCTTAAATACTGCTAGTCTACATGGCATCATTTTCGGTTTTAAGGTAAATCTCTGATTGCTATTCAATAATGCAGAAAGGAGGACTGCTTTTTATAACCAAGGCCTAACTACCTTCCCACCAAGTAACAGTTTCAAAATAAATACACACAGCAAATCGCAAAGAAACTCATTTAACCAAACTGAGAACAAAACAAGTCAGAAAAAGTATGCATATGAAAATACATACCATCCAATACAGAATGAAGGAGCACTCCCACTGGATGTAAGGTAACTCAGCTCACTGAAGAAACAGCCACAAATTTCACCCAAGGGGAAAATTTCCTCAAATCTCCAATGTACCAAGACAAGGAGAAGAATGTGAAGAAGACTGCCAGCTCCTCTCATGTTGGCTTCTTCTCAGTCTTTCTCCCCTCATGACCTTGAAGAGACTTTGGAATCCCATATTTTTACTTTCTTGACACTGGAAACCAGAAGCTCCCAAATAGACTCAAGAACCTGAAGAAACTAAATAGATCTCTCCTTTTTCCTCTCTCCTGACTCAACTCCATGTAGATTTAGAACATTGAACTTTAATGAGGAAAGAGTCCCATACCAATGGATTTGGGGTTTGGGTTATAAACAAGTTCAGTTATATCTATTAAACAAAGAGAGATAGATAAATCACTGTAAATATTTCAGGTCATTTCACTCAGTGCACCTTTATGCCCTGGCATAAGTGGGAGATGAGAAAGATAAATCTACCATCTCTTAGACATTCTCAATTCCTCCATTTAGGTAGAGTATCTTGGAATTTTGACTTTGATTCCAGAACTTCACCTTCATACCCACAAGAAGACAGTCTATTTTCTTGGACTTGGAAAATTTATAAGGACAGACTTGGTTGTCTTCTGTAGATAACCAGATTAGCCAGAAAGGTCCTTTATCTAAGTTCCTTTGGACTTTCTTTTATCCTATTTTTGCTTCATAGTAAGGCTGGAAGAAGAAGAAACAGTTTTGTGGTGTGCTATGATCCTCAGACAGAATCACACTTAGCTGTGACTTCCTTTCAAAAGTATTCCCCCAATTATAAGTTTTCCCTCCAGCTAAGTCTTTACAGATGCTTATTTTCCCCTCTCCTAATCAATAGCTTAGCTAGGCATAATGAAAAATATAATTTCTATTCAAACAACCATCTCTGATCCAGCTACTCTCTGATACATACTGCCTTCTTTTAATAAAACATTAGCCCTTTTCCTTTCCATCTTCAACTGTTATTTATGGTCAATTTAATAAATTTTCAAGGGTGATTTTTAATTATACAAAATTTTCAGTCTCCTTTCTGTCCTTTCAGTCCTCCTTTCTGCATTATTGAATAACAATCAGAGATTTACCTTAAAACCTAACCCTAGATAATATTTGACTCAAATGTATAGTGAAATGCTATTTATTGTAAGCTATTTGGTGATAATTATTGTAACAAAGGAATTTGGATTTTCAAAGGCCCTGAATTAGAATCCTGATTCTCTTACTATTCATGTGATGCTGAGCTGTTGTTTCTGTCTGTAAATGAAGGAATTGAATTCATGTGCTTTCTAACATCCTTTCAGCCTTAAATTCTATATCTCTTCCATAATCTTTTATTAGTTTTGAGCTGTAAGGACACTACTTTTATTGCTCATTTGCATACCCCATTATGAAGAAAGATACACATTAATATTAGTCCTCAATAAATATTTATTGAATTGACAAAGTCAATTAAGTTCAACAAACACTCCTCAAGTGCTTTTTATGTACAAGCTACTGTGTTAGGTACTGGAGATAAAAGATAAAAATGAAGTCAGTCTCTGACTTCAGGTAGCCTATATTCTACCATCAGTCTAGTTCTGTCCTCTCAGAGCTACAGATGGCAATAACAATATCTTCTTTCACCTTGGGAAAAGAAAAGGTCTTTTTCTTCTCCTACTAAAGTAGGCTATTGCTCCCAAACCCACAGAATTGCTTGCCTCTGCTAGTTTATGACGATTGTAAGATTTAAATTAATATTCAATAACTCCAAGTATTATATTTTATAAGATTTATTAATAATCACTTGAAGTAGAAGAAATAAAAAGAACAAAAGTAAAACCTGAATAAAAATACCTAAGTAAAATGTTCCTGCCTCTCACCTCACCCCACCTCCACAGCTGTATTTCAGAGTGTGTTTGGGGGAGCAAGGGCAGAGCTGCATAAAACTTATATCTTCCCTACCTTAGTATGTAAGTATAGTATAATAATATTATATATACATATATATATGTATGTATATATAATAAGTAAGTATAGTAAGAAGGAACATGGGAAGCTGGGAAAGAGAGTTTTGGGGAGCAAAATTCTAATTATACACTGCCTAACCTATGATGGGCAGGTATGAAAAATAGTTTGATGATTAAAAATCTTTCATTGTCACTATAACTTATGGTATAATGTTTATTATTGAAGCAGTTTCATTTCTGTTTCAGTGAATACTTACTCTGATTTTTACTATATTTATAGATGCTTTTGTTTCTTTTCCCATTATAAATGATCACAGAAAAAGATCACAATAAAATGACATTGTTTTTCTGTACTACAATAAACATCATTAGGATACCTTTATTTGTTAGGTTACCATTGAACATTCTTGATGCTTAAATATTGTGTTTTAAAATATGGGATTGAACCTACTTGTGGATGGGAGCTGGTAGGGGGAGCCCTTTATTTTCTAGCATAAATAATTGATAGCTTCTCAGCAAATAAGAATGACACAGTACAGTTAAATCCAAATCTGTTTTCTAAATACTTTATAAAAATGTCTAAAGGAAAAAATATGTTATTCATAACTGATTTTGTTAGACATTCCTCAAATCACATTTTTAGTAGAAAAAGTAATAAAGTCAGGTTATTTATAAGTTTCATAATCAATCAGCTGAAGCTCTGGTTTATGAAGTAACCAAGCTGTTCACTGGTATTTAAAATCTGTGAACAAATGTCAATTAGTGTGCTACCTGCCAAATTCTGTCCCATCATTAATTACTAATACGCTTCAATTTCCTAAAAACTTAGCTTTCTCAAAAAACAAGTCATTAGCATATTATACAACTTAACAGGTTCATTTCCTTTCTGTAATATAATTAAACAGAAATATAGGCTTTAGCATTTAAGGATCTGGGCAAAGAAAACATGACATTTCTTGCAATACAGAGTATTATTTTGAGGTGAAACTAGATTAGATAGATATTGTGTTTTTTTTCTTCTGCTGATGCTTTGGAGGAAAGGGTTATAGAGTATTACCGCCTTGAATGAACATAGACTGTCTTATAGTAAAGGGGATCACAGACAGCCTTGGACAACTCAAAAAAAAAAGTCAGGTCTCATTTCTGGCTCCAACTCTTCTTCCATCTTTAGTCTTTGTCCAAAATACACATAATAGCATCATTACATCATAGATTTAGAGCTGGAGATCTCAAAGATTACCTAGTGCCAACTCCCTTATTTTACAAATAAGAGAACTGAATCCCGTAGAGATTAAGTAACATTACATAGATAATAAAAAGCTGAGCTGGAGTTTGTACTCAAGTTGTCTGACTTGAGCAGACTTCTCTGTCTCCAAGCCGATGCAGACTACCTATTCAATACACTGCCCTTTCAGCTGCATATCATAAATTGAGACATTTTCTATTTTCTACTCAGAATAATATCTTTAGATTTCCTGTGGATTTTACTGTGAAGTCTCTATCGTAACCTAGTTTTAGAGCAGCTAGGCAAATGACATTAGTCATAGACATCTTTGAGAGAGAGAGATAGACCTTCCAACTTAACAGCTTAGTTAATATCAAAACTCAGTGTCTAGGTGAATAAAAAAAAGCAATCTACAGTTAAAGCTATCGTGGAGCCTTTTATTATTTTGACATATGCATAAATAAACCATTTTTCAAGAAGCTCTTTCATTTTGTTCTATTGAATTAAATGCTCTCTGAAAATCAAAAAACAGTAGAATCTTATATTCTTTAGAACACTTTATATTGTCATTGAAGAAACCTACTGAACTTTAATGAAGATTTTTATGCTTAAGATAGTGTAGGAAGATGGGCTAGTAACTGCTGGTTTATTGTAGGATAATAGATCTAGAGATAGAAGGGATGTCTCAGCCTACTTACTAGTCCATCTTCCTCCTTCTTACATATGACGATAATATTATGCTCCAGGTTACATAGTAAATGTCAGAAATAGGAACAAAATCCAAGACCTATGACCCTAGAATTAGCATTCTTGGACTCAAAAAGCAGTGCTCTTTTTCTTCCTTCCTTCCTTCCTTCCTTCCTTCCTTCCTTCCTTCCTTCCTTCCTTCCTTCCTTCCTTCCTTCCTTCCTTCCTTCCTTCCTTCCTTCCTTCCTTCCTTCCTTCCTTCCTTCCTTCCTTCCTTCCTTCCTTCCTTCCTTCTTACCTTTTTCCCTTTCTATCTCTTTCTTTCTTTTCATGGTGATTGGGGAAACGATGAGGGATAGTGATAGGGATGGTGATGGTAAAAGAACATACATGATCTTTGCCATTCTTTTATATTCTTTATTTCTTTGTGATATTTTGAGAATTAGTCTCAGAATGCTTTTGAATTAAATGTTTCAATATTACTTTCTGCAGAAATCGAAGCTACACAGGGATCACAGACGCTTATAAAGTAGAGGCTCAGGATGACTGTAAATAGGGAAAATCAATAGCTCTGACCCCCATTAGTTTAATACATTTAGAAGTTCCAGCCTTTCTGTGATAGCAAGTATGAAATAATATGTATATTTGAAGCAATATGTAGAGACAGAGATATGCAACAGCTTTTGTTGAAGGAACAATGTGTCATATTAGGCAGTAATGTGAGGAAATAAATTAGTGGTGGCTGAGTAAAGATGGAAGGAATTATTCAGAGAAAGGCACTTTCTCAGGGACAGTATTTCTAACCTTCAGAAGCCTGCTACCTATCTTCAGAACTCCAGAATATGGAAAAAAAAAGAACAGTTTACATAACTGTTCAAAAATGAAAGGGGTTTGTTTCATCTCACAATAACAAATATATTCTGGACATCTGGAGACTGTATTTTCCCCCTTCATACAACAATGAAATTAAGATCAGAAGTGTTTTTTTTTAATTGTGTTTATTTATAAAATTCTTAAGTATATTTTTTTATATCAGCCTTAGATTATATTTTAGACCTCTCCTTAACCTTTGAATTTATCTTCTTTTACATAGATATATGATTCTTAAAAATCTTTTACAGGAAGTATTGCGATCATTGTTCCTCTTGTCCTCCTGGTGACACTAATTACTACTTTAGTAATTGGCTTAGTGCTTTGTAAAAGAAAACGAAGGTAAGATATGTTATTCTATGACCCCAAAAGGAAAGGTGCATTGCAAACATGTATGAATGTGTGTATTTGTGTGTATATTTACATAAATACATAAAATAGATCAGCTTTCTACTTTCCTTTTGATAATCAGAATCAGAAAGGTTTCGTTCATATTTGTGAGCTCTCTACTACAATGTTTTTCTACTTGGTTTTTGAGCCAGCTCAGATTCACCGAAAATGGCTAGTAATTTGTCCACTCCTTGATGGAATGGAGATAGTCTGGAAAGATTTGACAGATAAATTGTCAATTAATAGGCTCTGTAGAGTCTTCCTTTTGGTCCTTGATCAACAAAAGATGGTCCATGAGAGACTCACACTTACTGTAGTAGGCAGGGGCAGCCATCTTTTTCAGAAATGAACCATACAATCATAAATGTTACTAGTTACAGACTGCATTGGTTCATTTGAATAATTAATTATAGTCAGGTTCATTAACTATGACTCATTGACCTAAAACTGCTATTATGGCACCTGACAGCAGTCAATTACATAAATGAGGTGGTCTGCAGGTGGTTAGGCTAAACTGGCCACTAATTCTTGATTAGTAGATAATTAGATAATTATCTGGGTACATTTTGCAAAGAATCTCAGGGTAAGTTTAACTGTATTTGGCCTCTGGTCAGACTTTGAATGTTTAGGCAATATATACAATGTCCCCCAGAACCCTTACTAGCTAAAATCTTTTAAGTTATTACATATACATACATGCTTATATATGGGCATACATACATATATACACATATAAGTGCATGTATGTGAACATTTACATAATATTTAAGCAAAGAACTATATAAAGAAAAAAGTTAGAGATCAACTAGAGTTATAATGGCCTACTCTCACAAAGGTGGGCTGAAGCAAGGAGAAATGGTAGCCAAAAGAGCATCTGTAAGACTGTTACAGAACAAAAAAAGAGAATGAGATAATTTGACAGTGTGATTGGGGGATAAAATCATTTTGTTTTAATTTCCCTTCACTCCTGTTTGGTACTGATAATGAAGTGGTCAGTTTTTTATAGCCTTCTTGAATGATGATAATTCCAAATATGGATGTCTTTTCAGTAATTAACTTGGACAAACTGAGGATATCCTTAATGTTTTGGGGGGTTGGTTTTAGATCTTACTATTCTCTTTTTCCCCTAGACAACTAATAATTCATCATTTACTATATACATTTTATATTGTTCTAAAACTTTTTTTCTGAATAGAGTTAATTGTATATTTGTAAAAAATACTAGTTAAATACATAAAATTAAATATTTATGTATATCCTGCTTATGATATTTTAAAAGTGTATTCATTTTTGTTTGTCCTTTTATTATAGGACAAAAACTATTAGAAGACAACCTATTATTAATGGAGGAATTAATGTGGAGATTGGCAATCCATCATATAATATGTATGAAGTGGACCATGATCATAATGATGGAAGTCTTTTAGATCCTGATTTCATAGTAGATCCAGCAAAGGTAAAACCATTTCATTAGAGGGTAAAATAAATTATTTTTATTTCTGTGTCATAATTATTTCTGTGCTTCTGAAATAATGCACATTTCCTTTTCAATTGAAAATATTAAATAATAAGGATTCTTGAACATATCTTCTTCCAAAGAAAAATTTGCAGGAATTCTGCATTATATATAACTAGCATTATAAATTACTTTTAAAAAAGGTAAATATTTGAGGGAAGTATATGTACTATAAATTCACTCAGTTTGTAAGTATACAGTGTTAGTGTAAAACAATATTTGTTCTCTAAGTATGGTGTGCTTAAATGTACATTGAAATAAAAACACATTGCATAGATTCCAGCAGATCAAGTCTTACTCCATTAGGATAAGTATCAAGGATGAAGTTCAATGTACACAGCAAAGTAATCTATAAAAAGTACTTGTCTGGCAAAAGGAAAATCCTTATGGTATTTGGAATTTTAGATTATGTGCTCTCAGTTGCTTATGTAAGGGATAGAGAGTGGAACTATTATTTCACTGATAGAGAGAACTCACTGGTGACAAAATGTTCTCTATCCATGAAAAGAGGATGCGGGCAGTTAAATATCAATAACGTGATCCCACCAATGTGGAGACGCAGGGAATTTTGGGAAATACTATACCCTTCCCACTACAATTTAAGGGTCTTAGTGAATTGCATACACCTCTGAGAGGTTATGCTAAGATCCTATGTCCACATGTCAGAGGGGCCTCTTAAAACCAGTTCTTCCTTTCTCTAAAGCAATTCCCTATCCATAATGCCCCACTGCCTCTATAATAATAATACTTGTTAGCAGATAATTTTCGCTATTAGACATCCTTTCGTTATTTTGCCTTGAAAAATATCATTAACTCAGAGATGATAAATTTGATATTTTATTTTCTTAAAATCATTAGATCCATTTATTAGATCACTGTTGTTTTACCTTGCTTCATGGTCACTTTTACCTTAGCAGAAGGAAATAGATAAGTCAAGTGGTTAATCAGAAAACAGGAAAAAAAAAACAATCCTTATTTCCATGTGAATTTTATTAATATTTTAAGTTAAATGGTTCAATTTTTAACCTGATTGCTATGAACTGATTTCACTTTTTTCCTACAACTAATGACTTGATCTTAGGTCAAATATTCATTCAACAGCTCTTAGTATCAAGCAAGTTTCATGTTTCAGGCACTGCTCTAAGTCAAAGAACCTTTATTTGTGGATACCTTGCAAAACCTTCCCATGCTGTATTCTTAGATGCCATAAGGGCAATCTTTTGTCCAGGTGAAAAAATTAACATTTCTAATTAAATAAGTCCACCAAATGGCAACTGTTTTTTTTTTTTCTATGAACACAAATTGAATTGAACTCACCTTGGAATGGGACATTTGTCTCTACTTCTAAGACATTATCTTAGTGTAGAATGTCTTGTTATTGAAAGGAACAACATCCAGTTGAAAATCGGTGTCAGTAATTATTAATTCAGTAACTAACTCCTGCATTTTAAATTTGTTCAAAACACAAACACAAATAACCTTAATTTTTAATATTCTTGCCACAGAATTGGCATAAGACAGGTAATCTGAACGTTTTTATTAGTCTATTTGAGAAGTGGAGAGACATCTGAGATAATGTGCTTTCTGAATTCTTTGCAGTATTCTTAGGGAATAAAAATAATACAGTACCTAAAATTGCAATTTATAATTGTTTGAAGAATCTAATTTAGACTATTTTGGTGGGAGAAAGGGTTCTAATTTTCCCTGTCATTTTAATTTCTCATTGATTAAACTGAGCCAATTATTATCCACTTCAATGAGAATAGCTCCATAGGACTAAAATCTCAAGTTTATGGGAAGACCCTTCTAGAAATCTTTCTTCAGTCAATTTGTCATTTACTCTAGTAACAAAAAGCTGACCTTGACTGGTCTCTGGAGGCTCCTAAATGAGACTGAAGCTCCCCATATTGTCAGTTTATGACTTGGGAAATGATTATTTGAACTCTTGATTGCTACCCAAACTATAATTGTCAGAGACAACCTAAGGAATTATAGGAATAATTCTGTCCAGATTGACTCCTTGAGATAACGGAGAACCAGAGAGGAAATGACCTTTAGCTTGAGGCTACATCAGTACTTCTCAGTATTTCAGATGCAGCAAGCCAGATCTCCTACCTCCCAATTCAATGATCTTCTTAATTAAGTTTTTTTAAAAAATGTTTTCTGTTCAAAGAAGGAGGAGATTACACCCTGAAGAAACTTTCTTTTCCTGTGTATTTCTAGCCCAGCCAATGAAATGGACCAGATAGTTTAACATGTACATATCTTTTATTAAACATAATTAAGCTGGTTAATAATTTCTGAATTATATAAATTGAATTCATAGAACATTCGAGCTATAAAGAGAAAGAATTTAGTCTCTTCTAACTTTTTCACACACACTATTTTGATCCGCTGCATAGCCCCATTTCTTTCTTCCATGTCACTAATAGGAAGTAGGGTATGGGTGTCAGGCTAATTAACCAAACTTTCAAGTTGATTAATTCTAACCCACAATACCAAATAAAAGGGCAAGTCCAACTCCTTTGGGAACAAATATACTCAATCTGTTCTATCATTTTTTTTCCTGGAGAAATAAGGTGAGAGACTCACAGAAAGGTCATGATAAGTTCTGGTTTGAGTAGGAGCAGTCAGGGTTAATAAAATGGCTAATTATCCAGAACAGTTCAACTAGCAGATTTTCCCAAAGTAAGAGGATTTAATTGGGAGATGTAAGCACATTATTCACAGAACTGTATCAGAGATGTTTCCTGGGGGAATAAAATGGAATGGAAAGAATGCCTCTTGGAGTTCAGTCTCTCCAGTAAGTTGGAAACATCTGAAACAATGAGTGAATATTAATATTTGATTAATAGTATTGAGATTCTCTTGATAAATGCCACAAGTACAGTATTTCATGTTAAATAAAGGTCTAAGGACAAAAATAGTATTTTGTAACAGAAAAGAAATAGACCTGTAAATGGGGGGGTGAGGGGAAATGCAATGTGATATAGACCAGAAACTAAAATTCTTTATTTATACACAGGCCAGATATATAGGGGGAGGACCTAGTGCTTTCAAGCTTCCACACACAGCGCCGCCCATCTACTTAAACTCTGATTTGAAAGGACCACTAACTGCAGGGGTGAGAAGATGAAAATTCTTTTTTCCATGTCCATTCCATCCCAGGGTTCCTCATAAGCCAACACTGTATATTTGACTCTGTGGAGACATAGTTCTTTATTGAGTTTTTAATTGAAAAGTTATTGCAAAATCAGAGATTGTAATTATCTAGGACTGGTTGTTTTTCATGTTAACTAAGATTTTCAGATTTTTCTACAACTCACTAAAGAAAAATGAATCTTCTGCAGCATCATATTAAAATAAAAGAAAGAATGTTGCAGTTCATAGAAAGTTAGAATTTCTGGTCAGAATTTTCAGGTGAAAAAATTAAAATGTTTAGTCTTTAATATTCCTTTATATACTATTAAGATAGATTGTTTATGTAACCAAACTCCATAGAACCATGCTGCATGCTTTAGAAGAGAATCATCTTACTCATTTCCATATTTTTTATTTCCATATTTTATAATGTCACATTGCGCCTCATTTGCAAACAGTTGCCATGACCTTATTGTAACTGAGATTGCATAGACAAAGCTTGCTATAAAATATAAAGCACTGTTATTAGTGATCCTTTTTTTCTTAAATAGAATAATTGTGTGTATTCTACAAAATGTATTACTTGAACATGAAAGATTAATGAATTTACGTTCATTTTGAAGTTTGTTTCCATAGCCTAGCACAGTATCTATCACCTACCAGCTATTTAATAAATGATTATTGAAAATAATAATAGCTAACATTTATATAGCACTTACTGTGTACCAGGCACTGTCCTGAGTGATTTACTGTAATTATCTCATTTGATATTCACAGCAACCCTAGAAGTTAGGTTCTATTATTGTTCTCATTTTATAGATGAGGAAACTGAGTCAAACAGAAACTAAATGATTTATTCCTGAGTCCACAGCTAGCAAGCATCTGAGGCTGGATTAGAACTTTCTGCTTCTAGGTCCAGCATTCTATCAACTGTGCTACCTAACTGCTGAAAAAAGAACCTATAAAGTAATTTTGTAAATATCAGTGGAAATTATAAAGACAGTATACGTAGAACAGTTTCAGACCTGAAAATGTCTCTTTGACTCAGTCTGAATGCATTTTTATAATACTTTGGAAATGGTATAGTCAATGATTTTTATAAATAAAAGTATATAAATAAAACAGCCAAAGTCTACACAGAGCTACAACTGTTTTGGTTATAAAGCTACTCCTTTATATAAACAAATGTTTTACTTTTCTTTTTTACTTAATGATAAGAAAATGCAAAATAATAAGTGATTAAGTGATTTTTCTCTTCTCACAGTTTTTGACTGAATTTAATGACTGCAGGTACTGTAGCCAACCAGCCAATCCTCAGAAACTGGTTTAGTGCCTCAGTTATGTAATATATTATTTTAGTCCTAAAATTAGTCATCCTGAGAACTAGAATATCAGAATGGCAAAGTATTTTTTCCTTTTAGTCTCACTTTTAGCAAGTAGTTCTTAAGAATGTCTACAAGACATGGTTTGAAGGCAGGCAGCCAGGCGACACAATGGTTAGTGTCAGGTGTGGAGTTAGGAGGTCCTGGGTTCAAATATGATTTCAGACATTTCCTAGCTATATAATCCTGGACAAGTCCATTGGCTCCATTTATCTAGCCCTTGTCCTTCTGTCCTAGAGTTAATACTAAGAAAGAAGATAAGTTAAAAAAAAAAGAAAAGGAAATGGTTGGAAGGAAAAGACTAAGATTCAAGTCATCAATCTGATGTTTCCAAATGACTTTTTGGCATCATATTAACAACTTATGCCATAGCTAATTGATAATTTGATAATTGATGATTTAAAATAGAACAGGAAAACACAAAGATGACATTGTGAAAATTCCAAGAATTGATATAATTTAGTGAATTCCTGTTCCAGGGCTTAAAAGATTCAGTTTGTTTCCCTCCATGTCTAGGCCCCACAAAGCTTTCATAGGAACTTTCTCTAAAGTATCACCAGGAGCAGCTAAGTGGCTTATTGGATTGAGAGCTAAGCCTAGAGATGAGAAGTCCTTGGTTCAAATCTGGTCTCAGGCACTTCCTAGCTGTGTGACTCTGGACAAGTCACTGAACCCCCATTGCCTAGTCCTTACTACTCTTCTGACTTAGAACCAATGCACCCCACTGATTCTAAGGGGAAGGTAAGGATTTAACAAAGAATAAAAAATTAAAAAAAAATAAAAATGTGACCAAGCTTACAAAATACATTGGATCTAGAACTTATCATTTTTCTGAAAAAGAAAGAACATTTCAGTAAATTGTGATTTTCCCAAAATAAACTTGTCACATTTAAATTATACTACATGCCATGTACATGTTCCCCTTCACAAGTATTGTTATCTTTGTTAAGGATGAACGAAAAACTGTTTCCTGAACATATTTAAATCCCCCCACTTCCATACCTTTGCACAAACTATTTCCTATATCTCGCAAAGCATTCTCTTCCCACCTCCAATTTTTAGAAGCCCTAAAATCCTTGCAAACAAAATCTAAATATCATCTTTTCTGATCTCCACACCCTGCCACCAAACTCTTTAATTGACTGTGTATTAGCTTTGTATTAACCTGTATCCAACTATTACATCATCCCATAATTCAATGTAAGCTCATTGAGGACAAGAACGATTCCATTTTTGTCTTTTTGTCTTAGTCCAAGCATGTTGTCTTATACAGATCAGGCACATTTTTGTTGATGTTGAAATGAACTGGAGTTAATTAAGTAATAATTTCCCTTTTTCTCTCCCCTCAGCCAACGAATTACTCCAATCCAGTGTATGCAAAATTATATATGGATGGGCAAAACTGTCGAAATTCCTTAGGAAGTGTTGATGAAAGGAAAGAACTCCTTCCAAAGAAAATAGAAATTGGGATAAGGGAGACAGTGGCATAATCTGCTGACAAGTTTTATATTCTGTATAAATGTATAAAATATAAGGATTACTTTTGTATGTCCCAACAGTATTATAATTGTTTTGGCATCAGCATTACCTCTTTTGTTTCTCCCTTTTTGGGTTTAATTGTTTTATGAGTTTCAGTTGTTGGTTTGTTTTCTGCTGATGACTATTGATTGACCATTTGTATGGTATTTTTACAAAAAAAAAAAGAAACTGCACTACACTACAATTTACAACAATGCTGCTGATATGACACACCTTTGAATTTGTTAAAATTAAAAACATATTCCTTTGTAGTGTGAATATGAGCAATCTATTTTGTACGAACTTTTTTTGGTTCTACTTAGTCAAAAAATTGTTATCTGCACTTTTCCATGATATAGTCTGAAAGCTGTAGTACGGTGCGTCATTTTTTCTGTTTAAATGGTGAAAGAATGATTGAATGGTGTACTTTCTTCTTTGCGCCCATTAGGATTTTACTTCAGAGCCTGAATAAAAGTATATAATCTTCAAAATTCCAACATGACCTGCTTTTGAAATTTGCCTTAGATCATGAAGAGATAAATTAGGCTTTAAGATGAAAAAAAAAAAAGATAAATTCTTATGATCTGCATGAATACAAGTAAGCTTTCTGAAATTGTATGTGCTATCCTAAACACATATGCCATATAATCAACATTTATATTTAACCAATACTGATAGAATATAGCAACATTATCCTAAAAGCGGAAAGACTTTACTTGCTATGAAACAAGATCTTCTGATCTCCATTAGGCCTTTAGTATAGTAGCCACTCTAGAGCACAAGAGGGCATTACCTATTCATATATTATGGATTTGTTCACAGTCACCTGAATTTTGTGGATGATTAACCCCTTACTACATAGGAGACAATGGAAGAGAGAGAAAACATAAGCACACAAACTGACAACAGAATTCCAATTTTGTGAAAGCAAATGAATTGTTTTCTTCAGATCATACATACAAAGCAAAGCAGTTTTTTCAGTAGGCAATGTGGATTGGATATGTTAATGGTACACTATGACCGATTCATTTAAAATATATATATATATTTATATATATATTGTTAAAGAACCTTAACAAAATAGTTCTGGGATAAATATCAATAATCTATAATCAAAGGTGGAAAGTGTCAAAGTTGGACTAATTACTCTGGTCTCCATTTCTGTTCTATTCTATTAAGTATATAGAGCCCACTCACTTGTTTTTTCCCAAAATTTCAACTGAAGAAGTATGATTTATTTAAGTTACATATTAAAAGAAAGGATAGCATTTTTATACAAATATCTTTAAAGGCACAAAAGATTTATTCACACGGTATAGAGGGCTTTTTGTTCCTCTGATAGACATGACCGACTTTTAGCTGTCATAATGTATTAACATAACAGATGAAATATGTTTGTGGTTGCTCTTTATTCCCTTTGTACAAGCATTAAAAAAACTGCTGTTTTATAAAGAGATTTTTTTGTTGTACTATGTGCATGCATACTACCTATTTCTAAACTTTGCCATATTGAGGCCTTTATAAACTATTGATTTATGTAATACTAGTGCAATTTTGCTTGAACAATGTTATGCATATCATAAACTTTTTCAGGTTCTTGTTTAAGTACATTTTTTAAATTGAACAGTATTTTTCATTTTGGTTATAATAGTCATTTTGCCTATGTTTCTACAATGAAGTGTTCAATACTTTATACAAAATTGTTGACTGACTTATTTAAATGAAATTCTACATATTTAAGTCCTTGTGTTGGGTAATTTTTAAAGTTAAGAAATTAATTGATTGCCTTATAGATAATTATAAAACATCCTGGGAAGAAGAACCCTAGACAAGCATATAACACGTTTATCATCCCTTTGCAGTACTTATTGTAGCAAGGGGAAGCACTGACATCATTATACATGCGGTTGCCATGATTCTCTCTGCCATGTGAGAGTAGGAATGTCCTCTGGCCTGGGAGGAAAAAAAGCTGCTCTCTCTTTCTTCTTCCTCCCTCTTCCTTACTTTAATTTCTGTTTCTCATAAACTTCTCAGTCTATGTTCATATAAGTCCAACCCTTCCTTTTTCCTACTGCTATTGAAAGCTTATGTTGGAGATGGAGAAGAATAAAATTATATAGGTGCATTTATGTGCATCTTTAAATGAGGGGAGAGGGACAGACAGTCAGACAGACAGACTGACTGACAGAAAGACAAGCAGACAGAGATGTTCGTGAAAGACAACAAGCCCTGGAGGACAGAGAGCTGATTTTGGAGATGGCTGAAGTCTTGTCTCTGCTACATATTGGCTGTATTACCATAAACAAGTCACTTTCCCTCTCTCAGACAAGTCTATAAGTAGACTACCACATGAGATGACATTATACAGATGGAGTTTTGTAGAAATAAAATCATATATGCTTATACAGTTATAGAATATACACACATTTTTTAAAGTGGACTTTACTCCTGAAACAAATCTTTTGAGGCTTCTCCAGTTATGAATTGGATCATGTTTTCTCACAAAAGGATGCCATATCATCAAATTTGAAGCATTATCCCTTTTTCCCCCATTAAGGTTTTCATTTTTGTGGGGTTTGGCTTCATTCTCAACCGTTTGGTATTGACAAAACGTGCAAATTACATGCTCCCACTGCATATATATTTCCCCAATTACAAATGTGTCTCATTTTCCAAATTCCTAAAATAATCTGATACTGGCACCTATCGCCGTGGAGGTTCTAATTCTCTTCTGGAAAAGTGAGAGCTTGGTCCTTCTCGAGTCCTGCTTATCTCTTTCATGGGCATTGGCTTAAGGTACCATCTTTTCATTGCTTACCACTCTGTGTTCCTTGCCACTGCTCTGAAGAATTAGTCAGCTAAATCCTGTCCCAACAATTACCTCAGCTTTAGCCTAAGGAAAATATAATAGGCTTCAGTTGGAGGTGGTCCATTTCTCTGCTACTTATGGAGTCCCTCACAGACTGAAATATTACTAATTATTTAACACTATCACAATAACTGAGAGCCCTTAGGTATGGAACCCTGAAATTCAGACAGAGGCTTAGCTCTCTGTGTTCATTTACATTTTATGCAATCCTAGCTTGCTATCTGATTCTTTGTTCTGATTTCCAGAATGTAAATGCTCACCCTGAAAAACGGGCTGTCAGCTCTCACAAGTTGCCACAAGTTGTTTTCAGAACACTGGCATAGGGGCCAAACAGACTCCTTGGATCTCTCTTTTTCCTGCTGCAGCTCAGCTCTCCTTTGTGTTTTCCCTTTTAATCATTCTTTCAGTTTGGCTTCTGATAACCTGCACAAGGATTTCCCCCAATGCTGTTGATTCTCAACTCTGTTAGGCCCTATTCCTTCTTCTCAGTTCACTCTCCTACAACTGTGTAGGCATCTTTAAAGATCACTGGACAAGATTTCAGGCTGCCTTTTGGCTCAAAGATAACAATAATACAAATCACGCTCAGGGATGAAGGAAAAAGCTCGTCCCCCTCAACTAAGAATTTCAGAATGTCACTCAGTTCTCAAAACTTTAATTAAAATATGATATGATGCCAGAAACAAATGAAAATTACATTATACATATCTCCTTTCCATCTCACTTATTTAATAATTTAAGTGAATTACATTATTTTCATCATTTGACATTTACAAAATCAAAGAGTAGGGATATATATGTGTGTCCTTATCATTATTTTGTCCAATTAAAAATATAAATTTGCGTGTGTCATGATACAGATTTCCACAAAGGTAACAGCTTTTGCAGAGAATTGTCCATCATCTAGACTTCAGTTCATTTAAAAATCAAGTCAATAAAAGATATATACATATATGTACATTGAGTGGGCTCATATAGTGAGATCCATTCAGAATTATGGAAATTTAACACTATGTGTTCTCCTTTTTCAACACCCCAAGAAAACTTTGGGGTCTTAAAGGGAAAAAAAAGTTTAATTTTAAGATGAAGCTTCAATGTGTGTCTCTTCCCAAACTCTTGCTGAATAAGGGTGGAGGCAAGATCTGGTTCTTATCCAGAGTGAGGTCAGTGTGCTCCAACCAAAGAGGCCTGGGAAAGGAAATGAGACTTTTTTTTTTTTAATCCAGAATGAGTGGGTGTGCAGGACCAGCTAGCCAGCCACACATGGTTTGTGCCTTCTCTGGCCTGTTCTTTTATTACTTAACAAATAATTGTAAATTAAGATATGACCTTTAGAAAAATTTAATCTAATAGGGTGGTGAACTTCATATACAAATGTTCAAGTCATCTATAATGTATGTGCCTCAGACACTGAAAGGTTAGGTTACTTGCACAAAGTCATACAGCAAGAATGTATCAGAAACAGGACCTGAACCCAGATCTTCTAAGACTGTCCCCTATCCACTCTACCACACTGTTTCTCCATATTCTTAATATGATGCTAGTAATGGTGAACTATACTAAAGAATCCTATTAGAAAAATGATCATTTGGCTTTTAATGGGTTAAAAAGTGAAGAGACTCACAAATTCTCTCTTCCTCTTTTCCCCAATGAATATACCTTCTATTTTTATATGTGGAAGAATATTTTAAAGAAGAATGCCATTCATCCTAGTTTCAGGTTAGTTTCAGAGAAGTTATTCAAGAGGTGATATTGTCTAAACAACTTAAAATGCATTTTTAACACACAATCTACTTGCCAATCTCTTTGTATACATACATACACACCTATCGAAGAAAGCAATGCATAAAACTGTGTTCTCTGCTTCAATCACTCCTTTCTTAATGGATATCATTCCTTTGCGTCTGTTATTCACTTTGAGAAATGGGCAACTTCCATACCATCTTATCTTTTTTGTACTGAGAGATCAAAAATCCAGAGAAAAATTGCTACTAAATAGTAAGATTACCCAGCTGATAAATTCTCTGCTAAAATTTTTGTCATTCTTCTTAATGGATGGTCTGTTCCTTCAGGACATGTCTACTAGATATTTGTTAAGGTAAGTGATGCAGTGTTATTACTTTAGTCATTTGTTCACCATGAGATAATTTTTCAGCTGCTATTTCTTCTGCAGCTTTAATACATAAATTACGAGGTTTCTCATGCAGGTTGATTTCCAGTTTATTTATGCGCTGGTGGTTTGCAGACCTGAAAACCTAACTGTTCTAGCCATTTTAAATGTAATGTTAATAGTTATAAACAAAACAAATCTCATTCATCCTAGTGGTCTAAAACTTCATAAGTGAGGAAATAATTTTCTCCAAGAATTAGTTGTAAAATACAGTTGAGAATTAAAGATGAGAATTTGAAGTGAGTTTAAGAAAGAAGATATCTTATAGCACTTATTAGTATAATCTTGGGCAAGTCACAACCTCTGTTTGCCTCCATTTCCTTATCCATAAAATAGTGATAATAATAACTCTACATTGCAGGATTGGTGTGAGGATAAAAGGAATTAATATTTGCAAGGTATTTTGCAAATTTTAAAGTACAAGATGAATGATCTTTATTAAATTATCCCCACTTTTGACAAAGTAAAACTGATATAGAGGTTTATGTTGTGAGCTGCCCACATAGGTTAACATGTCTCCATGTATTTCTTCAGATGTGGCTTTTAGGTAGGCATGAATTGCTTCCTCTACTCACTCTTCTCCAAGAGAGACGATGATTCCTGCCCAGAAAGGAAACAAGAGGTTGAGGCCAGAAGGTGACCACTCAGTTCAGTTAGTTAATCAATTCTCTCCTTTGAGAAAGGATAGAGAGCTAGAATTATGTCTATATGGCCCCACAAATATTGTTCATCTAGAGAAGATAATTTTTAAGCTTAAGCTGAATTCTTGAAATCTCTTTTTTGTTTGGAAAACTTTATTATAATAATTAATTAATTTACAATATTTTTACTTGGTTACAAGATTCATGTTCTTTTCCTCCCCTCCACCCACCCACCTACCATAGCCAACATGCAATTCCACTGGGTTTTACATTGTCATTGATCAAGACCTATTTCCCTATTATTGATAATTGCACTAGAGTGATCATTTAGAGTCTGCATCCCCCATCAACTCATGTGATTAAGCAATTGTTTTTCATCCGGGGTTTCTACTCCCACAGTTCTTCCTCTAACTATAGATAGCATCTTTCTCATGAGTTCCTCAGAATTGGCCTTGATCATTGCAATGGCGCTAGTAGAGAAGTCCTTTACGTTCAATTGTACCACCGTGTATCAGTCTCTGTGTACAATGTTCTGGTTCTGCTCCTCTCACTCTGCATCAATTCCTGGAGGTTGTTCCAGTTCACATGAACTTCCCCCAGTTTATTATTCCTTTGAGTACAATAGTATTCCATCACCAACATATACCACAATTCGTTCAGCCATTCCCCAATTGAAGGGCATCCTCTCATTTTCCAATTTTTTGCCACCACTAAAAGTGTGGCTACAAATATTTTTACACAAGTCTTTTTCCTTATGATCTCTTTGGGGTAAACCCAGCATTCGTATGGCTAGATCAAAGGGCTGACAGTCTTTTAGTGCCCTTTGGGCATAGTTCCAAATTGACTTCCAGAATGGTTGGATCAATTCACAACTCCACCAGCAATGCATTAATGTCCCAATTTTCCTTCCAACATTTATTACTTTCCTTAGCTGTCAGTTAGCCAATCTGCTAGGTGTTTTACATGTGTCATTGATCAAGACCTCAGAGTTGTTTTGATTTGCATCTCTCTAATTATAAAAGATTTAGAACACTTTTTTATATACTTATTGATAGTTTTGATTTCTTTATCTGAAAATTGCCCATTTATATCCCTTTCTTTTTTATCAATTGGAGAATGGCTTGGAAATCTCCTTCTTAATGGAGAAGGAATAATCCAAGTTATTTATGCAAAGGCTGGTCTCTTTTTCTGCAAAATGCCAGTTCTATATTGAAAACACATAGCAAATTGCAAATAAATCCATTTATCCAAGCTAAGAGCAAACAAGAAATAGAAAGTATATGGATAAGAAATATATCAGACAATACTCAGAATGAATGATTTGTCATATGGGTAATTATATATGTGAGCTCAACTGACTAAAAGTCTGATCTCTTACCCGAAGGGGAAATTGCATAAAACCATGATCCAAAGTACCATCTTTTCTAAGTACTGGCTTTTCTCCCTAGCCTTTCTCTCTTTGGAGATTTCTTCCTGAAGAAGATATGAAATCCCTTGTCTCCTGTCTCAAAGCTGGAAACCAGAAGAGCAAACTCCCTTTTCACAAGCATACCCAAATCTTTTTGAAATCATCTATTTTCTTATTTCTTACAGCATAATAGTTCTCCATCACATTCATATATCACAACATTTTTCAGTAATTCTTGAATTGCTGGGTCTTCCTTTAGTTTCCTTTTTTTTTTGACAACCAACCCCACTACTTACAGAAGAAAGGAACATTGAATAATCAATACTCAACATTGAGGAGCTATTTATTCAAAAGGACTTTGAGCCAAGAATGACACTAACAAAGTGACCTCATCTGAAAGTTTATACAACATTGCACATCTGCAGCACTACCATCTCTTTTTAAAATTATTATTATTATTATTATGTTGTTGTTGTTGTTGTTTTTAACTTTCAGAAATCTAATTTTTCACCCTCTTATCCCATTGGAAGAAAAAAAAGAAACATTCCTTAAAACAAGTATACATAGTCAAATAAATCAAAAATTCATTATATAGAAAAATACCCTTGATAGTAATTATAATAATCCTAGTTCTAATGCCTTTGATTTCCAATATAGTGTTGTGGCTTATGTAAAGAGTTCCCTTGGTTCTGCTTATTTCATTCTTCATTATTTTCTGAAAATCTTCAAAATTGTTTGGTTTTATGTAATTAATATTATAATATAAATTTTTATTTCATCCTGTATCATTTAATATAAATCATTCCATGTCTTTTAAAAATCATCTGTTTTCTCATGTATTCTCTCAAAATAGTATTTTTAAGTCTTTTTCTTTATTCTTTCTTGGATATAGACCCATCAGGGATATAACTGGGTGAGAGTATATACACTATTTAATAATATTTCCCGTATAATTCCAGATTTTTTTCCAAAATGGTTGTATCCATTCATAGATCCCCCAACAATGAATTCATCAATGTGTACTTTTTTTTCCACAAGAATTTTTTTTTCAAGAATTGAACGGTAGTGAATTGTTAAGATTCAAATTATGGTCTTCTCTGGCTATCCAGAAGTATCTGTTACAATTTCAGGGATATGAAAATGAATATTACATTCTGCTCCTTGTCATTGGAAATAAATTTTCTTTCCAATTTTTATTAAAGTTTACTCCCTTCTCCACCTATGCCTCAAAATGAAGATGTTATTGACCTTAACGTTGACACTGGTAAGACCTGATAGCAATCAATTTCTTAGATCCCATAAGATCATCTAAGTTTCTATAAGATCAGGCTTCCAGACCCTCAAAATTATGTCATCTGTAAAGAAAAGTGATTTATTCTACATCCACCACTGATATTGAATCATAACTGTAACCGAAAACCATCGAATGTTAGATCTGGAAGGAACTTTGTTTAGGGAATTCCTCTCATTCTTCAAATGAGGAAACCCACACCCAGAAAAGTAAATTGATTGGCTCAAAGTTGCTCTAGTTAAAAATGGACCTGCTTTCTGACTTCTAGCCCAGTGATGTTTTTATAATATTACATCATTACTTAGCTCAAAGAAGCAGACAGATAACCTCATTTCTCTAAGGATCATTCTTTGCAGATGCCCCTTGGCAGCATGTGGAAGGAGCTGTTAAGCTGTCAATTAATGGCAAGGAATAGAAAACTGAATAAGTAATAACCACCATTTCTAGAACAGAGTATCGGGTTGCTCCAGAAAAGCCCAGTGCTTGCATTTTCCATTCAAATAATTTAGGAACTGGGCAGTTTCTAATAGATAGTTGGTTCTGAAAGGGAGCTTTCTGTACCATCCTGATATCGAAATGTCTTTTAAAATACCTTCTAAAGCATTCTTCCCATGGAGTTATCATTGACTTTAAGGGTTAAAATCTCTGGTCCCATTTCATGTACTTGAAACTGACTGCATGAACAAGAAAAGGCATGTTTTCTAGTGTAACCTTGAACATAACCACTGCCCTATATATCTAGGGCCTAACTTCAATAAGGGTACACTTAATGAGAATCAGACAGATAGGAAGAAACAGAATATTTTATGACTTACATTTAAATTCTGTTTGTTGTCCACAGTATTGTGGCTGAACTTAGTAAATGTGTCATTCCTCATTATTTTCTTGTTGAGCTCAGCATTTCTTCAATTAACAGGACATACCTATTTTATTTCCAGCTAAGCAGGGCTATTGGAGGATATCAAAAATGATTACTTCACAAGTAAAGTATGATGTTAAATATAAAAATGATAACTAAATTTTAGGTGATAGTGGGTTTTAATGAGAATTATCTTCTAAAGCATTATCTGAATTCTCCTTAAGTTTATATAAATATTCCCTTCCTCTACTCCCACTTTCAAAGGGCTAAGATTTATATTTTCCTAGCCCATTTATATAAGGATGGAGAAGTGAGATTATGAAATCTGTAAATGTGGTGAAAAAACTCCATAAAATATAAGTGTGCCAATTTTCAAATGTTTTATTAATTCTGCCATGGTACTTTTCCTTATTTAAAAAAGTTAAGTATAAGCTAAAAAATGCAGCATCTCAGTGACTGGCAGAGCATGTCACATGCTTTAGGGATTAATCTATTGCCTTTCTACCAAGAGGAAAGCCTTGGGTTCCAATATTAAACCTCTGGAATAAACACTGGTCATAGGTTAATTGTTTTTTAAATAATTTTTGAGGCTGTCCTTATTTGTAGCCAGCTATTTCATCTACAGATAGAAATCCAAGTGGACAATTCAAACAGTTTACTAGGCTAAAACAATTTGATTGGATGTGTATGGATGATTAAAATAAAAGGCATTTTGCTTGATCTACGTAAATTGACTATTCTGATAACTGCCTCCATTTTCTTGAATAATTTGTCTTTCTGTTGCATGACTTCCTTTTCATGATTTCTATTCAAATGTAATTAAGATGTAATAATTAACTATGATTTGTACTCTTCTGTCTGCTTATAAAATTTAAAGATAGAACCCTTTTATCCCATCTTAAAAGTTCCAAAACAAAACATAAACCTTTCTGGATATTTGCTTTAATATTGCCATAACCTGCAACACTCCACCTATATACATGTAGATTCTTCATTTGAGCTTAGAAATAAAATATTCCTCAAATGGTGGGTCCTGCAAATGTAGCTGGGAATATATATATATATATATATATATATATATATATATACAAATTTCCAAAATGAATGTCTTCCTCAGATGATGCAAAATGTGAACCTGACCCCTGACTCTCAATTAATTAATATAATGAAAGAAAATCTAGACAAATGGCCTCACTACTCAGTTGAAGGCTAATTAAAATGCATGCCCTGCACAAGTCACTAGACTCTCAATTACAATTAAATATGTAAGGTTATCAGAACATAGCAAGCATGGTGCTGGACAGGTCCTCCCTTATTAAAATGAGGAGAATAGATAATAGGAGAAAGTTTCAGATAGAGCAGTGAATTGTGATATAGCCTGAATTAGATAACCAGGGCACGCATACTCAGATTATCACGACAAGCCATTAGTTTTAGTGTTCTCAAGGTTAAAACTCACTGGACTATGAACACTTTACAGGGGTCCTATCAAAATATCGAGTAGATTGGTTTAAGAAAATCTGTCAAGCTCTAGATCCACTCCCATGGTGTTGGGTTAATTTTGCAATAAAATTAATGACTCCCTTAAGATGAAGCGATTTATTATGCCCATGAACATTCTAATTGAGTTAACCCAATCAGGCAACTACAACTCACATAGCTCAAGAAAAGAATGATTAATAAGATGCTGAAATCCAACTCCATCCACCCCCCCTTTCCTTTTGCCTGAATTCACTCACATTATTCTATTATTCTGTTCAAATAATTATTTCGTTTTCATCACAGTTATTTTCCCTCTTAGTTCTAAATTAGCTTGTTTTCTTAAATGAGCCCTTGAAGAGGGTCTCTGAGACCCTTTTATAGCAGTTATTTATACATTGGATAAGTCTTTGCAAATTATTTTAGTTTTGTTTGTAAATGTATTTGATTACTTTCCATCAAATTGACTTAAAAATTTAATGAAGTGAACCATGTTCTAAAGAGGAATTAAGTAGGAAATGCTAAAAGTTTCCATTTGATTATTAGTATAAATAACAGTCCTCACTACTTCTGCTTTTTATGGCTGCACCTGAAACAGAGATATGATAGAACTAAAATTGCAACAAGGAGTGACTAAGTATGTGTCATTTTTTTCCTTTAAAAAAAGCCATTCTCGTGAGAATAAATTCCAAAGGTGCTGGTTTCTCATTAAAGTCTTTTGATGAGGATGGGATGTAGCAAGTGTTCCATCCTGTACACAATGTGGAGGAGAAGAATCATCTCACACATCTTCTTGGTGTAATTTTTACTGACTGAACATTCCACTACTTTATTACAGGTAGCTTAGGCTATAAAAGGGAGAGAATAGGAATGGCTGGCAAATTAAATCATAGGTTGTTTTTAAAAAAAAAAAAAACATCAGAAAGGGACAGAAAGGTTCTACAACCTTACTCTGTTCTCTTTTGCAAATGTATAAAGAATGAAAAACTCCAGACTCTTTCAGTTCAAAGACACTCATCATATAGACTAGACAAGGAATTCAGTTGCATAGTTACCGCTTTTCCTGTATCTCTTACTTAAGTAAATCTTATATTATGTTTTTCCTTTGTAAAGTCCTCCCCAGGTTACACCAACTCTCAATCCACTCTGTGGATTGTTTTTTAGTATTATTTGAGAAACTTAAAATCCTTAAAGGTTTAAGGAATTAAGTCTGTTTTTGTTTTGTTTTATTTTCTTTTTGTGTAACAATTAATTAATTTGAGAAAGATATTCACCTGTTTGGGGAACGTTATTGTTGCTTTTTGAAATTAGCTATATGATACTTTGAATCCAAAGTTCTTTTTCACATACAAGGAAGGTCTCATGAAGCATATGTCACTAGCCTTTCTTAAGAGCAATTCTGAAAGTTAGAGAATTTTTAACACAATGATTTTGTACATTCAAATCTTTATTAAGTATCCTTTGGGGCAAGTAAACTATATCTTTAGAGTAAAAGTTCAATGTGTTTATGTCTATTTCTCAGAAAAGCATTTTCAATCCTTCATATTATGGGTTATTTGAGTGATATAAATGCTTTCTTCATGAGTGCAAGTTGAAACTACCCCATGCCTTAATAGATGGTCCTCGTGAGTTTCTATGGCATCCAAAACACATCAGTCTTCTTGTAATAACTGTTTCCAAACTTAACTAGATTAATACTCAGACAATTGACACACAGTGTATTATAAAACCTGCTTCTTCACTTCGGGAAAATCTGTCAGAGATTGTAGCCCAATGGCAGAGCCTTCTAGAACCACTTCCAAGAAAAAATGAGGCATCAGAATCAGACATTAATAGATTATACAGAATGCTACTTATGGGGGGTTGAATTTATACTCCTTGCCTCAGTCAATTTTCAAGGAAATTAAACCTTAAACCAAGTAAGTTCTCTACGATTTGGAAAATGGTACTAGTTATCCATTTCCTTTGTGATAATATAGACTTCCACTGAATCTATTCGTAAAAGATAAGAGAAAGCAATATTGATTTAACATGGTATCTTTAAAAAAAAAAGGTTCACAAATGCTATTGGAACTAATCAAAATTCAAGGAGATCAGAAGATCTTTTAAAAACTTTCCTCCCCTCTTTTTATGTGTAGATTATGTCTCATAAAATCTCAAAATTAGGGAGAAATGGAAGGGTTGGTGTTGTCTTGGCAATATGAATTTTCTTATATGTTATTTCTGCCGAAGTTTATTTATCACTAATTTGAAAGTTACCTATTTCTATTTAGGAGAGAACTGAAACAAGGATTAAAATGTCCACTTGTTGACTGTGGTCATGTCTATGTATAATACACACAATTCTGATTTGGGACTGAAATTATCTTCATTCCTGAAAGTCATTTTCATAGCATTTGAAGAGTAAGCTCAATTCTTTCAACAATGAAATATTTTGCATAAAATGTAACTTGCTTAGCAGTGTTATTAGATCAATTTCTGCACTGCATTTTTTAAAGTATGCATGTGCTCCCCTGATAATAGCAAAGCTTATATTCTAGCCATGAAGTATGTTTTAAAAGTAGAAAATCGAAGTGCTGAATGAAAAAATAGAATGATATATCATGACCTAACAAACTCAATGATGATATTAATATTGAGATAACTGTAATGAAAATTACCTTGCCTGAAAGACTAGATGCCTACCTTTAAGTTCCTCCCATTTGGATGTATAACTCGTATTTACATAGCTCAAGATCTGCTCCCATAGTGTTAGGTTAATTTTGCAATGAAATTAATGAGTCTCTTGAGATGAAGAGATTTATTATGTCCATGAACAGTTCTAATTGACTTAACCAAATAAGGCAACTCACATAGATCAAAAAAGGAATGTCAAGGTTTGGAAAATATTGTACATAAATTATCTCATCAGAGCCTTACAATGAGTCTGCCCATTTTACAGATGATGAAACTGTGGTATGGAAAGGTTATCTGGAATGCCCATGATTACACAGTGAGTTTCAGAAGTAAACTAACATTCTATGACATCCCCCCCCAAAAAAAAACTGTTGTTGGAAAATAAATATATCGTTCTTAATGCTGCCTCTCATCTCTCCAAAGTTTCATAAGTTGCAAGTTCTTGACCCTCAATTACTCAGTGGGTATTTATATATGTCATGGATTATTGAGGTCCCTCAATGTTTCTTTTATTAATCTCCCTTTGGGGATTTTATTAGGTCTAATATGAAATGGGGAATATGGAAAGAAGATAGAGATAAAATAAAATCGCTCTCTGAATTATTTTAGTTAAGATTTAAGAAATGGTTGTGCTAACTAAGAATATTGGAATCTCAGGCCACATTTAAGGTTTGGGATCCATTGATTGATCTGTTCAATCAACAATACAACCACACAAACTTCAATGGAAAGAACTGATAATGTTTGGCAAAGAGAAGAGAAGATAGGAAAGGTACAATACCAGTCTTCAAATAATTGATTGAATTTATGTGCTATATGTGCATTATTCATTCCTAGGTAGCAGAAACAAAATAACTGGGAAGAAGCTACAAAGAGAAAAAAATTCAATTTTATGTAAAGAGGAAGCACTTAAAATAAGAACTAATATGTTACCTCATTTGATATTAGATATCATATCACTGGAGATTATTAGGGGTAAAATTAGGGGGTATGACTGAATATATTATTTAGTGGTCACCAGGGGTTTAAATTCAATCCCAATGAAATACTCAAGTCAGTGTGGGATTTTATGGTGGTTTATTTACAATAGAAGGAAGAAAGTAAGTAGAAGGAGAAGAGGGAAAGGGTAGAAGATCTGTTCCGGCCTGGCCTAAGCTAAGGGGAGTTCAAAGGCCTCAGCCAAGGGGCCTTCTCAGAAGATTAAATCTAGTTCGGCTTCCAGCCTTTAGAGGGTCGAGAAAAAGGAGAAACCGCCTCACCTAAACCATGCTACAGAGCTCCTCCCAGTAAATTCCACCATCAATGTCCACCAAAGCCTCAAGCTTGCCAAACACTGCCAAAAGCTCCCAATCCTGCTGGGAGAAAGCTCATAGGAAGTGATGAAAAATATATAAGCATTTCTTTACATCACTTCCTGTGTCTCACATGTACCAATGGTGGCTTAAGCTTGGCTTAGGGCCCAGGGGGTCAGTCAGTTGTTTCTGATTTGTCACTTGCTAGCACATGTCAGTCATAGGTCATCCTCTCCAACAGTTAATCCTTAAGTGGGGGTGTATGCATTCCTGGTTGCTAGAACTCTAAAGACTAAGCCGGGTGGAGTAGAACTAAAATTCATAAGATATAGAATATGAGCACTTGCCAGGGATGTTACAAACACAGAAGTAGATGACCTAGAAGGTTCCTTCCAACTTTCTAATCTTATGAATGTAGAATACAGTGACATGACTCACACTCCAAACCTTAAAATGACCAGTCACTGCCAGGTACCAACAAACTTAACAAACTTTTTATATTCCAGCCTTTCACAAATGCACTCATCATATTATCCTGTGTATATTTTTCATTCAGTCCTGTCTGACTTTTTATGGCACCATGGATCATAGTATCTGCTGAAAACCCTATCCATTTAATCTTTTATTTACTCACTTTTGGTGAATTATTTCTGGATATCTCTAACAAAATGGTTGAATAAGCAATCATAAGAAAGCCTTGTCCCTTTTCATATGCCCGTAAATAGCAACAAATAAGTAAAGTAGAATAAAAGAACAAAGAATTCCAAAATTTTCTGAAATGAAAACGAGCATTTATTAAATACCTACTGAATGCAAAAAGTGTCTTCTCTCAGTCAAGATCACATTTAACTGGAGATAAAGCATGTAACCACTCTTAACAAATATACAGTTAGATAGATAGATAGATAGATAGATAGATAGATAGATAGATAGATAGATAAAAGATAAGATGATCTCAGATAGAAGCACTAGCATTAAGGGACATTAGGAAAGGTTTCTTTCTTTTTTTTTTTTAACCCTTACCTTCTGTCTTGGAGTCAATACTGTGTATTGGCTCCAAGGCAGAAGAGTGGTAAGGGCTAGGCAATGGGGGTCAAGTGACTTGCCCAGGGTCACACAGCTGGGAAGTGTCTGAGGTCAAATTCTAACCTAGGACCTCCCATCTCTAGGCCTGGCTCTCAATCCACTGAGCTACCCAGTTGCCCCCTGGGAAAGGTTTCTTATAGAAGATGTGAACTAGTACTATTTGAAAGAGCTCAAAGGAAATATTATTAAAGAGGTAGAAAATGGGGAAAATGAAAGATTACTTTTAAAAAGAATGCTTATCAAAGATATTATCTGAGAATTATTAGTTTGCCCTCCCCACAAATAACTGCAAACAGAAAGTGTCTGATATACAAATTTAAGTAAATAATACCCTACCTCACCAAATCCTGAGACTATTGCAAGTGATAGTTAGAACACACATCATCAGAATCAGTAAAATGCCAAAAAAAAAGGTGAATACTACATTTGATTTATCCAGATATAACCTCACTAGCCTCCAAAATTTCAATAACCAAGAGATGACTTTACAAGGACCCAAGAAGAAACGTATTATATACTTCAAAATCCCAACCAGAAAAACAAAAGTTTTCTGATGCAGGACAAAAAAGGACAGGAAAAAATGTAATTTTATATACCAGAAATGAAGAAAAATAGGATTTCATTCTCAAATTACTTAATTACCAATACTGAACTTGCTTTTTGGGAAAAAAGAAATGTATTTTACTCTACAAGAAGAAATCTAGACATTCCTGAAAGGAAGCCAAGCCTGGCCAGGATGTTTAACAAAAATGAATTAACAAATGAAAACTACAAAGTTAAGGCAAATTTAAAACTATCAATGAATATATTATATAATTACATATCATGGTATGTATAAATACAGTTATATAATAGAGTGAATGTTGTTTCATCAGACTTCTTCAGCTTGATGGGGTGTGGCTTCTATCAATTTCAAGAATTCTTAAAAGGGGAATGAATTTTTTATTTTAATATTTTGATAATTGTATTGGTATAATTAGTTTTCTCTATAAAAATGACATGTTATGCTTTCAAAACCATGGTTCTGAAAAGGGGTCCATAGGCTTTACTACACTATCAAAAGGATCTATAACAATCAATCAATAACATCTGTTAAGCTCCTACTATGTGCCAAACTCTGCTTTCACATCCATATGATTTGTTTGACTTCTCTTTTCTTTGACTTCTTACATGGGATAATGTAAAGTGCTTTGAAAATTATAAAGCACTATATATGGCAGTAATTAATTATATGTCCCATTATTCAAATTGAACACAAAGAAAATGAGATATAACTATACATACATATGAGTTCTATATACTAAAAGTATTTATTAAGTATCTACTATGTACAAGAAATTATACCAAAGTTTAATAAGCAGACACGATTAAAAAAATTATCTTTGAGAAGCTTACGTTCTATTAGAAATGTGGGATAGAAGAGAGGCAAAGAAAATGAAAACTTGGGAAGAGGTATAAAGAATTCAAGAGTCCTCTGAATTAAAGACTTTGAATGTGGACATTAGGCATGAACAAGTAAAGAAGTATGTGGCTAAAAAAAATACAAAGAGAATCCCCAAAATTACTACATTCCTCTGTAGTAATGGTAGTAAAGTCAAAATACTTTGAAAATGTCTTGGTGGTGGTACATAGTTATCCTAGTACTTATAATAGAAAAGGGATATGAAGGGAATTAGCATTTATATAGCACCTACTGTTTTCTAGACATGGTACAAAGCACTTTACAAATATCGTCTCATTTGATCCTTACAACAATGCTGTACAGAAGGCACGATTATGATTTTCATTTTACACATGAGAAAACTGAGGCAAAGGTTTAGTGACTTGTTCAGGGGCATGCTGCTAGTAAGTAATTAAGGTCATATTTGAACTTAAATCTTCCTGACTCCAAGCCCAACATTCTGTCCACTTTATGACTAGCTACCAATTATAGTATAATTAATTATAATATTAATAATTGTTAATAACTATAATAAATATTAATAACAATTATATATGGGAAATCTGTTTCAAGTATTTGTTAAAGGACAGGGGTATAGGCTGATGTGAGTGTCCAGGAAGATTTAGATTAGATTGAAAGTGAAAAAAAAAATGCGCTAGCCTCTGCTTACAAAACAAATAAAAGGTTATATGATAAAAGTTGGCTACAAATGGATTGATTTATTTATAAAAAGAAAAAATGGTTGCAGAAGTATTTAAAAATATATCCTCTGGCAGTGCAGGTAGGTGGCCTTGTGGTTGAGAGCCAGGTCCTAGAAGTGAGAGGTGCTGACTTCAAACATGGTCTTAGATAGTAGTTCCCACCTGTGTGACTCTGGGTAGGTCACTAAACTCCAATTGTCTTGACTTTACCACTTTTGTGCCTTGAAACCTCCACGTAGTAAAAATTCTAAGAAAGAAGGTAAAGGTTTAAATAAATATATATTCTCAAAATACATTGCACATGCGAAGTATCCTTGAGAAATGTGGACACCGAATTAGACTGATATGTTTGGGGGGAAAATTGATGAATCATGAGACTACAGAAAATAAGGGGTGTCAATCATTTCACACAAAGTAGAATCCAAATTGGAAAGCATAAAGAGGGCTTAAATAAATATCTGTTTAAAGTTTAAAGTCTCCTTAGATGATGAAATCATCTCAGTATTAAATATATATACACATCCAAAGCATATTGACAAAATTCTAAAAGAAAAAGAGTTGACTGGAGTTCAAAAAAAGATTCAAACAAGGGGGGAAAAAAAGAATGGTTGAAGAACCCAAACTCTATCGATGCACTATGAAAAGTCAGTAAACAAAAAAAGATCAATACAATGCTTAGAAAGTTGGTTTCTGGGCATAGAATAAGAACCAAATAAGATTACCAGGGAATTTAACTTTTATTGAATTATTTTCCAAAAATTAATAACTGTGTAGGGAAGAAGATCTTAAGCAAAGGTCCATGGGCACATCCTAGATTTCAAAGGGTTCAGGAAAATGAACAGAAAAAATAATATGTATTTATTTTCACTACTCTTTGATTTCCTTTGAGATTCTATGTGTTTTGTTTGATACATTTAAAGACTTTATTTTAATAAAGGATACATAGTCTTCATTAATCTGCCAAAAGATCCATAACACAGACAAAACCCCTGCTCTAGCACATAAATATCTCATAAACAAATGAAGGGTAGAAATTTTAAATATGTAATTAATAGTATATAAAACAAAAGACATCATGTGTAATAATGAGAATTAGATAAAAAGATGAAGACTTAGTTGAAAGTTAGAATGATTATTTGCTAAACTATATCTTGTTGAAGACTAAGCTATCTGAACAGTAAATATTATATTAGGATAATTACAATAAAGAAGATTGAAATTTATGAGATATAGATGTAGTTATCCTAAGAGAGAGAGAGAGATTTACATTTCTGAGATTAATAAAATGAAAATACAGTTGAGAATGCATTTTTATGTATTTATTTATTTTTAAAACCTCCACCTTGTCTTAGAATCAATACTGTGTATTAGTTCTAAGAGAGAAGAGCAAAAAGGATTAGAAAATAGTAGTTAAGTGACTTGCCCATGGTCACACAACTAGGAAGTGTCTGGAATTAGATTTGAATACAGGACCTCTGATCTCTAATCCTGGTTCTCGATCCACTAAATAGTGGTCTCCAAGAAGGCATTAAAAAAAAAAGAAAATCAGAAAATTAAGTCTAAAAATGCACAAATCAATAAATATGAATTAAAAGCAAAAAAAAGTCATTGAATTAAGCAGGGAAACAATAAATGAATTAGTAAAGAAAAAAAGATCTCTGTTTTTGAAGTCTAGGAAAATTGATTAGGTATTTAAATAAAAATAGAGAAAAGAATAAAATATTTTTGAAAAGAAGAACCATAGGAAATGTTGAACAAAGAAAATTATTATAAATGAGCTGAAATTTTAAATGAAATGGATTAATAGCTACAATAACATAAAACATCCAAGTTGAAAAAAACAGGAAATATTTCATCTAAATAACCCAACTGCCAGAAAAGAAATTGAGTAAGCATGATCTAATAAATGAGCAATAATGAGAGTAATAGTAATAATAACTATTTATAGAACACTTTGAGGTTTGCAAAGCACTTTATAAATATCTCATTGATCCTTTCACAGTCCTGATTGATATTATTATCCTCATTTTATGAACAAAGTACCTGAGGCAGAAAGAAGTTGTGATTTGCCCACTGTCACCCACTAGTAAGTATTTGAGGCCAAATTTGAACTCAAGTCTTCTTGACTACACATCCAGAATTCAGTCTACTGCATCATCAGGTCCTCTTAAATAAATCTCTTAGGATCATATATACAAGCAAATCATAACAAACATTTAAAGGATAAACATATGTTGGAGGCAACTAGGTGGCTCAGTGGACGGATAGAACACCAGGGACTAGAGTCAGTGGACCTGAATTCAAATATGGCCTCAGACACTTAATAGCAGTGGGACTCCAGATACTTCTGTATGCCCACTGGAGAAGGAAATGGCAAACCTCTCCAGTATCTTCTTGCCAAGAAAATCCCTCATGGGATCCCAAAGAGTTGAACACCACATAACTAATGACAAATTAGTATTATTTTTAAAAATGTAATGATATCACTTTTCTCAGTTTTTTACATTTTGTCAGAGAAAGAATGATAAATAGAAATAAGGCTAATGATGCAAAAATGCTAGCAAATATCAAACAGCATTCTACTGAAGGAAAGAAAGAATAATGCCCAGAATGTAAGGAAAATTCGGTATCAGTATATATTTTTGAGGAATCTCTATGTGAGTCTAAATTGAAGCCTCCCACCTCTTGGCCACTGTCTTTGCCTAGAGCCTTCCCAAAGATCCCTGCTTTCCCAAACAGCTTTCCTGGGCTTGACCCATCTTAATCTGCCTTCTCTGACCTCCTGACTTCCCAGTTAATGCAGGACACTTAGTTTTGTTTAGATGAAACATCACCACTTATTTTTAGGCTGAACATCATCGAGTTGGGGCCGTCTTCAACAAGCATCTCTCCGCCCAATTATATTCTGCTTGGACTCATAGCCACCCTTTCTAATACTTCTTATATTTTCATTCATACCCTTTGACTCTTTGGTGATGGAGAGAATTGAGATGCCCTACTCTCCACTGCTACTGCTAAACCCAGTTACCATAGTTTCCTCAACTTCTGACATCATATTAAGATATTTTAGCATACAAATTGATACTTTCTCAAATACCTTCAATTCTCAGTTCTTTAATATAAGTCTGACATATGAAATTTATGCTTTCTTCACACTCTTCTCTATTAGTCATTTTTCTTTCCTCACACCATAGCTAAATAGAACTCACATTTGTAACTAATAAGTGTAATCAAGAAAAACAAATTAACATATTGCTCATACTTAAAATGTTTTATTATTTCATACCTCTAGTCCCCCACTTTTATGCTGAGAGGAAGCATGTCCCAGCATCAGCCCCTTGAAGTTATACTTTCTTATCACATAAAGCAAAGTTCTCCTTTCAAAGCTGTTTGCTTTTACATTGTGGATATTGTTTTATAAATTGTCCTAGTTCTGGTTACTTTTTTCTACATTAATTCATTTGTCTTTTGAAGTTTCTCTGAATTCTTTAGATTCATCTTTTCTTTTCATGTAATATTATTCTATTTCATCTGTATTCCACAATTAATTGTCATTCACCAATGAATGGGCACTTATTTTCCAGTTATCTGCTATTCTTAAAAATGTTGCTATCAACATTCTTTTTAAATTAATAGGGCCTCACCATTTTTTCAGCCTGTTTGCATATATGACTTATATTCCTATCACTGATCCAGAAGCTATGTGCTATCTATTAAATTGGGAGGGGGGATTAAAATCTATAAAGAATTGACAAATTTATCATGAGACATTTTCCACCCAATAAGAGGTCAAAGCCCATGAGTATGAAATGTTCAAAAGGAGGAACATAAACTATCAACTACTTTTTAAACACTTGAAATTACTATTAAGCAGAAGAATATATGCTTGAAAAATTCTGAGAAACTATATGATGGCCATCAAATTTACAAATAAATATATATGAAATAAAAAATTTAAGCTAACCTGGAAAAAAACATATGCCAATAAATATTAATAAAATTCATGTTATCCACAAAAAAGAAAAAGAAAAAACAATCAGAATAATCAATTTGATGAGGATAGAAACCAAGAAAACTAAATCTTCCTTTCTTTTACAAGGGGTCCTTATAAAAAATATGGCTGGATTACTGAATTATTTGAATTTATTTGCGAGTATCATTAAAAAAATCAAATTCCATGAAATTAGTGCCTCTAAGGAGCCTAGCAATGGGAGTTATGCTCGTTCATTTTCCATATATGAGACCAACTATTCATTCCAATGGATAGTTAAAGTGAGACATATTAATCCTAGAATGGTAATATCATTGACACTGATGCTATAATGAAAACTCTTATGTCAGTCTGCCATTTGGTCATCATACCATCATAGTTCCTATGATTATGTCATACCTATGGCCCATAATCTGAATAGTTATCCAGAATAGTAGAGATTAGGTTGGAATAGTTTTCTGGCATTTCTTTAAAAAGTTGTTCACTTGAGACAGCTATGGTGTAAGAAAAGAAAAAGGTAGAAGATACATAATCAGAATATCCAATTTGAAATGTGAGCTTTGCTACTTAATATGATGTTATTAAATAAATCACTTAGTTGCTAGGAATCTTAGTTTCCTCATCTGTAAAATGAGAACTTTAGATTAGATGGTATTTAAGGTCTTCTCAAGGCTTCAAATACTACAATTCACTCCTTATGGATTTTTCTGGTCAAAATCGAGGAACTTCTATTAGAATATTAACATCTTGAGGGCAGGGAATGTCTTCCTTTTGTGCTTATATTTTTCCCCAACTCTTAGCAAAGCACAGCATATAGTAAGTGATTAATAAATACTTCCTATCTTTTGCCTTGGCACCTCAGAAAAGTGTTCTTGGAATACAAATCAAATTCCATTAACATGAATCATGCTAGTCAGTGGGCTACCCTATGAGTGAATCTCAGAACTCTGCTATTCTCATTTACACAAATATCCTTTCAAGTAAGAAATAAAAGAATCATAAGTACAAAGAAAAGACATTTAATTTTATGGCTAGTGAAAATTCTCCTACACTGACATTTGTTACAACAGTCTTAGAAATGACAATCCATTGCTGATCAGTGAATTTAGAACTGAATGATCCTCAACTTCCCCAAAGACCTTAATTTTTCTAAAAATCTTTCTATCACTACCAACAGAACTGACTACATTTTTCTATCTTGTTAAGGCGAAATGGTCTCCTTCCTTTCCTTTGTCACTGTTTTCTTTGTATTGGCATCACTGTGTGTGTCAGCAAACTCCATCTAGGAACAAATCAACTAGCACATTTGAGAATATAATCTAGAGGTTAAAGGAAAAAAAGGTAAACCTGCTTTGATTATTAAAATGGCAAACTTTAATTTTGGTAAAAATGAAAGACACATCTGAAGATTTAATTAAAAATAAATGGGATAGGGGCAGCTGAGTGGCTCAGTGGATTGAGAGTCAGGCCCAGAGATGAGAGGTCCTGGGTTCAAATTTGGGCTCAGACATCCCAGCTGTGTGACCTGGGGCAAGTCACTTAACCCCCATTGCCTACACAGTATTGATTCTAAGACAGAAGGTAAGGGTTTAAAAAAATAAATGGGATGCTTTTCAAATTTAAAGCAATAAAATCACCAATTAATTATTTTTCCCAATTTAAAAAGTAAATTGCTAACATATAAATATAACTTACCCATAAGTGCATATAAGCACAGAGGGATGACTTCATTTATCTGAAGTTGTAGCTGTAGTAATACAATATATATAGTATTGACTCATTAAAGATTATATGACAAATGAAAGAGATACATTAGATAATGAGTGAGGTTTGTTTTTGAAACAGCTGTTCCAAATTTGCATTAACTGATTTTTAAGCCTTTCAAGGTAGATTGGAATAAATTACTAGAAAGTTAATGTGACAAGGGGAAATTTGGGAAAGATTGTGACTATATCAAGGGCTACTAAAAGTACTATACATTTAATCATTTCTAATCTATGATCTTTTATCATTTAAAATTATAACTAAATATATAGAAAAGAAAAAGAAGATACTTAAATTCTAATATTTGCAAAAAATTAAAAGATGATTGATGAAGACAAAACATTCTAGTTTTATAAAGTTGAAGTTCACTTATCAGAAAATTTATCAACAAGTTCTTTATGTTAAAATTACCCTTCAAAACAAATCAATATTAATACTACATGAGCTTAACCTGCACAATATTATTTTGAGAGGCATTAATTATAAACATAGAAATTTATTGTTTTGTATTGTTGAATATATTGTTTTTTATATTCCTGATTTAGAATCAGGAATATGGGAGCCAAGTTCTGACCCTGAAAAAATGTTAATTGCAGGACTGGTATGGGGGTACCGGGTCTCCTGGACATCCCAAGTCCCTAGAGGAATCCCAGGTAAAAGAGTACATGAGGGACTTCCCCCACTTGCAACCCCACAGTGCTAGCTAAAGAAAGCCAGGACTAGTGCAACTAAAGGGACAAACTGCAAGATCAAAAGCTTTCTGTTTTAGGAGCATTTCCAATAGATTTTTAATAAGAATTTTTAGCACATCTTCTGTTTGCATCTCAAACATACCTGTGCTTCTATCTAGACCCTAAGGCACCTCATACAGAAATGTCACCTAATCTCCTTGTTTGTTCCCCTCCCCACCTTCCATTCCTGGTCACACAGTCTGTTCCTTTAAGGTATAAAAATCCTGGGTGCCTTCTCTTCAGGGAGATAGACTTTACCTGCATCTGCTTCCTGGAAAGCAGTCTTCACCTGCACCTACCTCCTAACCATTCGCTCAATAAATTCCTCTATTTTTAAATGTTCATCGGAGCCTGGTAATTCTTTAAGAGAGCACTGTCCAGAGCCAGACACATCAAGCATGCTCTAGCCATTGACAAGTCATTTCCTCTCTTAGGGTCCCACAGATGCTACTCCGCCATCTCTTCCTTCCTGTGTCTATTTGTCTCTTTTTATCAGTCTTCTTTCTCTCTCCCTCTCTCTCTCTCCCCTCCACTCTCTCTGCCTCTGCCTCTTTCTCTCTGTCTCTGTGTCTCTTTGTCTCTCTCCAACATCTTTTTTAAAACTTTATCTTCTATTTTCATACCACCTTCATTTCTGAATATATCTTTCCAGCCTACTCTCCTGCACAGAGTGATGCCATGCATAAAGTACTAGAGCAGAAAGATCTGAATTCAAAAATCACCTCTGGCAAATACTAGCTTTGTGCCTGTGTACAAATGACCAAATCTCAATCATTCTCATCTTCATGTAAAATGAGGATTAGATAAATTCTAAAATCATTCCCAACCTTCATCTCTCAATCTGTGATCCCATCAACCTATGGTCAATATAAAAAAGTTTATTACTCATATCTGTTGTCTGACATTATCAGCAAAGTTGTACACTCAAGAGTTCCCTAACTCTGAAAAGAAGTAAGGTAATAACATATTCTGATTTCTTGTATGGGATAGACAACATTGGTATACAGAGGTCAGTTTCTTTTTCTGTTTTTTTTTCTTTTTCTGTTGTTATAATCATTATAGATAGGATAGACAGATAGACAGACAGACAGGCAAACCGGCAGATAGACAGGTTCTGCATTCCTGGTTCTGCTTAATTTATTCTGCATCATTTCAATCTTCCTTTGTTTCTCTGAATTTTATCTTTCCCTATTGTGTAGAAATGTTCCACTACATTTATGGAAGTTTATATTCCATTTATGGAAGCTTTCTGCCTCTGACTTTCTTTGCATATTCCAGTCAAATTTCTCTCTCTGTCCCTGTTTCTCAAAATTTATAATTGTTTTCCAGAATGGTTGGAATAAGACTTGACTCCAACAACAGTATATTATGCCCGTTTTTCTGAAATCCCTCTAAACACTACTGTCATCTTTTGGCATCTTTGCCAGTGTAAGATGAAATCTTGTTTAGCATTTCTATAGTATTTGTGCTTTCATATTGTGTTAGCAATTTGCGATTGTTTTGAGAACTGTTGGTTCCTATATCAGTTGGAGAATCCCAGGTAATTGCCTAAGACAATAAATTACTGAATAATCAGTTGCATTAGGGGAAATGTTTTCCATATTGGAAATTATTCAAACCATTGAAGCTACAGGTTTGAACTATAACATTAAAAAAATCAGTAGAATTTGGAAACATTCTCCTCTACAAAATTAGGGAAATGGTGATGTTTATGAGTATTCATTTTATGTTTATGTATGCCCATACTTAAATCTTCATTTATGCCTATGTCTATACATGTATATCCTGAAATAAATTATAAATGTTTATAATTTACATTTATTTGATAGGAAAATTACATAATATATATTCACTGAAATACAAAAATTCACTGAAATAAAAATCCTGAAAATATATATTCCAAGCAGACAGTCTAGAAGAGTCTTTTTGTTTGGAAGGACAAATCATAGGATGATGCATCCTATCCACTTATATCAGCAAAGCACAGAGGAAATGTGTCAAGCTCTGAGAAATAAGAACAAAAAGATGTTTAAATGTATCAGCTATAACTGGATTTTGGTGAATAAATCCCTACTATTAAGTCTTGGTTTTCTTAATCAGTGACCTAGAAAATGTTAAAATAAGATGTTCCTGACAGAGCTTGAGGGGAAACAGTACAACCCACCATCATCTGTGCAGTTACCAGCCAGACGATGAATCATTAATGCCTCAGACAGTAAAGTGTTTCTTATGCTTTCATCAGGAAACAGTTGCATAGTCAAAGTATGGCTTGTCATCTTTAAGGAGCTGGAACAGATGAAGAAGACTTAAAGATAATTCTGATGATCAATTAACTATTGCTATTAGTGGCTGCTCTGACTATCTCTTCTCAGTCATTCATTGAACATTTATTAAGTATCTCCTATGTGCCATACACTGTAATGGGTACTAGGGATACAAAGAGACAAAAGATAGTCCCTGCCATCAAGGAATTTACAATCTAATAGAGAGACAACAGCAAAGATATATCTATATCTATGGATATATATATATATATATATATATATATATATAGTTCTTATTTATTGTCTGTATATATGTATACAGACAATAAATAAGAAATAATTAAAAGAGGAAAGGCACCAGAATTAAGATGGACTGGAAAAGACTTTCTGAAGAAGATGAACTTTTAGCTGAGGCTTAAAGAAAGACAAGAAAGCCAGAAGGCAGAGATGAGGCAAGAGAATATCACAGGTATGGGAAACTTTCAAAGAAAATGCCTAGAGCCAAGAGATAGAGAGTCCTCTAGTTTCTTTTCCAGGGTTTAGTGCTAATAAATGGACTGGGTCTACTCTTGGATGTATATATACATGCCTATATATCTGAATATATGATGTATGTGTTTATATATTTTAACATATATAATCCTAAATCTTTTATCACTAAATTAGTAAACAGTTTGTTCAATTGTGTGTATATATATGTGTATATATATATATATATATATATATATATGAAGAGAGAGAGATGGATTTTTTTATCTGATTTCCGATTCGCTGCATCCCAGAAATTCCACTTAACTTCTTTCAATCTCAATTACCTTATCTGTAAAGAGGAGGTATTGAACTTCACAACCTATAAAGTCCCTTATACTTATACCTCTAACATGATTCTATTAAATTTTGGTATATTGTATCATAATTATTATTTTCTTTCATGTACTTATAGTTAATATGATTTGTTATTTGACACTCATTATCTAGGGTTTCATTATTATATTCCTAAGACAACTAGTTAGCATATTGGAGAGAGGCCTGATCCTGGGGTTAGGAAGAACTGAGTTCAAATTTAACCTCAGAAATTTATTAGCTGAATAATCCTGGGCAAGTCACTTTGCCTGCTTCAATTTCCTCAACTATAATAAAATAGAGATAATAATAGCACCTACTAACCAGGGTTGTTGTGAGTATCAAATGAGATATTTGTAAAGTGTTTAGCACAGGGCAAAAACTTGGCACATAATAAATACTTAATAAAGGCTTATTTGTTTTTACCTTCAGGCCTTTGTGTATGCTCAAATGGTTGATTACTATTTTATTTCACTAGTCTTTAAAGAATCCATTTAATATTTATTTTTTATATTTGTTTTCATTTTCTCTGTCCTCTAATATATGCTTTCCCCCCTAAAGTCCTCCATGTGGTTCTGTAAGTTCCCTGTGGACCACTATGTTTTCTATAAGGGGGAAGGTTCTGTCTTCTTATCCACTCTGAATATGTTAATTTATTTAATCAACTCATGTTTAAAATTAATATTTAAAGTTTGTTTTCATATACTTGTCTCTAGAATTTGGGTTTTTAAAGGACATTTTTGTTTCCATTCTTCTTTTAAGTCAATGCTTTATCACTATAATGAGTTTTACTTAAACTGCTTTAGTATAACCCTATTGCCATAGGCACTCTTTCCTCCCATCCCAGGTCCTTCCATCAATCCTTTAACTAGATGTGTGATTTTACTCAAATTCTCGAATTATTTGTCCTTTATTCTTTCCTTTATGTTTCTAATAAGTCCTCTATTTTTTTTGCCTTTCTTTTCCTCCTCTTAGTTAAGAACCTAGTTTAACATTCTTTCTCATCTCTGCTCTTCCAACTTCTTTTATTTATTAAGATTTTTATGTGCCTTCTGAAAAGGATTTCTTTGCCATGTTCTCTTAATTAATTCTCTTCCTTTCTGTCTGTTCTAAACTTAATATTCTCAGATTCATGTTCTATGTCTTTATTTATTCCTTTTTAAATTTCATTATGTTCCTTTTAGAGTTAAAGCTTCCAAAGTAACAGGTTTAAGTTCCCTCTTCTTTCTAATTTTTATTCTATTGCCTTTGTAGATCTTATCTTAATGTTTCTTGAACTTTTTTTTTTTAATTGTGCTGCCCTCTTCAGAGTATCAATTCATGAGGGAAGAAAAGTGAATAGAATCAATGTCCAATAGTAGCTATTATCCAATATCCCAATTTTGAAGACCAATTTTTTTCCCCTGTCCCATGATGCTCCTTTCTATTGTAATCTCATTTCTGGGTATATGTCCTTCTATCCTTCTGGGTGCCATTAACCACCCAGAAATTCAAATTTCCTGTTTCCTGATAGAGTGTGCTGTCAATAGAGGCACAACATTTTCTCATATGTCATCTCCCACCTCCCCATTTCCCATATCAGAAATGTTTCTTCTCCACTGGGTAGTGCTTTTCAATGGGACCTGTCTCACACTGAGCTGAGACTTTCCCCTTCCATTCCAGCAGGTTTCAGGCTCTCCCTTCTGCCACCTTTATCATTCTCTTGTGGATTATAGGAATTATCCCTTTGCTCTTCTTCCATTGATTCGATAATTCTATATTCCCCTCTCCCACATACTTTCCATCTCTATAGCCACGTTCTCTCTGCAAATTTGCCCCACAAAATATAGTTTCATCTGTAGAAAAGCTATCGTGTTTATTCTGTGATGCTTTAGCATCTTGTGTGCTTTCATCTGTAAAATCCATTTTCCTACTTATTTCCTTGTATACTTAAAAATGATGATTCTTCTTCTTTGAGTGTTGTTTTTTTTTAATACCATAGCATTTCTTCTCTCTTAAAAATATTTCCAGAATGAGTAACTTATTAAGTTATTCCTTTTTTTGGTAGTATTACCTATTTGCTCATAGGTCCTACAACAGGAAACAAAAGGAAACTTACTTAATGAAAATAGGAAAAAGATATGTAAAAAGCTGAGAGAAGCTTTCATGCCTGAATTACCTATCATTGTCTAGTTTTCAAATAATTTTCAACTAACCATCATATTATAAATAGAATGCCTCCGGGATGCTTAATCCTTAGGTGATTATGAAGTGGTGTCCATAGTATGAGCTTTAGTTCTCTGAACCAACCAAGATTCCAGAATGGTTTTAATATCGTTTTTAGGAAAAATTAGTTTAATTCCAATGAAGAGCCAGGGAGGAGTTAGTACTAGATTCCTAGTACTGAATGTATTTGTCCTCAAAACTCATAATGTTGGTTGCATCTTTGACTTCTTTGCTTTTCAGAATACACTATTTTATTCCCTTCTATAGTTTCTGGGGGTTTCAAAATTAATTGTCTTTGTGTTGTTTGAATTTCTTTTAATATAGATTTGAAAATTTTATTCCTGGATATTTGTGGAATTTGTCATTTGTCACTGGAATTGTTAAGTTTGTATTATGTACCTTGGAGTTCAGAATATCAGTTCTCTAATTGTTTTCCCTCTGGAAAGCATTGTGTGAATTCTTTGTTTTGTGCTTAATTTTCTGAATTTATAATTTCTGAGTTTTCTTGTTTTTTTTCCATTTAGGGTATTTCATTTGTTTCTTTGTTTTCATTGTATTCCTCAAGGAAATCAATGATCTTTAAACTGCCTTTGTGCATCATATTTTCAAGGTTAAAGACTTGTGCTTATATGTGTTCTTAGCTTAGATATTATGTTTGTTTTGCATGTGTTCTTTAGTATCATTACCTTTTGCTTCTCCTCTGTAAAAATTTAGGAAATGTAGGAAATTTCTTACTTTTGGTATTCGAAATTATTTCTTTAGAAGAACTTGCCATTATGAATTCCAGTTTGTTTTTATAAATCAATAATTTCAATTGTAAAGCCTACAAATTCTGACAATTGTTTAGTCAGAGGAGGCCTTTTCACATCCCCATAACCCCTCTTCCGAACTTGGAAAGATGCTCCAAATGAAATCCTTAGTTTCCTTGATACTTGGCTTTGACACAGCAAACCTTTGTGGACGAAAGGCTAAAATAAAGTGTGCTTTAGGATTAAGAAATGAGAGGCCAAAGACTTCTAGGCACTGCTACTGCCTTCCCTATAAGATTATCTCAAATTTACACTGCATGTATCATGCATGTACATGGGTGTTTACACATTATCTGTCCCATTAGAATGTGTACTCCTTGAGGTTAGGAACTCTGTTTTTTTTTTTTCTATCGTGTTTAGGACAATGACTTATACATGGGATGGTATTAATGCCTCTGGTGCTAGGGCTTGCTAAATTCTTTTGGGGTTTGCTCATCTGCCTTTGGTGTTCACATTTCACCCAACCCTGTAAAAATGGAGATTTGAACCCCAGACTTCAATTCCCAGAAGTCCTTAGCCACTTCCCAAAATGCCTTGAAACCTCACCTGAACCTCACCTGGGCCAAGAACAGAAATTATATTTAGGCTGACTCTCTGGCTACTTTGGGTCTCTCTCTTCCTGCTTCTGCTTCCAAGCACACACGTCTCTCAAGATGTAGTGTAAGTGTAATTGAATGGGCCATTTGGCCCTCCTAGTCACGTGCTTTCTTATTTTGTATTTTCTTTATTTCTTAATCTTTAATAAATCTCAAAACATATAATACCTTTAGCCAAGAAACTAAATTTTAACCTTAACAACCCTCATCTATGGCTCAAAGAATTGCAGCATGCCCAGTGGCCACAGCCCAATAAAACTATTTTGGCAAAGGGGCTAAACCAGGTTGAGGGCAACCAACAGGCTTCAAACATATAGGAGAGTTAGGAGAACATCTACTCTAAGCATGTGAAGACTTCTCCCCAACAGAATGGGCAACTGAAAAAAATTTGTTCCAAAAGCCATGAAAGTGGTTGAAGCAGGTATTGTGGAGCATTTAGAGTTTGGTCAGACATCAAAGATGCCAAGGTCATCCACTACATCCTGGGCTATCAACAGCTGTCTTGACTTTTGTCTTGCCCTTTGATCTTGTTGACTAAAAGAATGAGACTGATGACATTGTGTCAGTTTGCCTCATTTAAATATAATTCACGAGCCAGTCAAGTCATCATCCCATAATATTACTAGTCCTCTTGAAAATGAAGGATGGGGAGCAACTAGGTGATTCCATAAGTTATGGGCCAAGCCTAGAGACAGGAGATCCTGGATTTAAATCTGGCCTCAGACACTTCCTAGCTGTGTGATCCAGAACAAGTCACTTAACCTCCATTGCCTAGACCTTACCATTTTTCTGCCTTGGAATCAATAGGAAGTATTGATTCTAAGATGGAAGGTAAGGGTTTAAAAAAAGGCAAAATAAAATGAATGTCAAACATATAGTAATTGCTTAATCAATTGTTTGATTGATGATGATGATGGCTTTAAAATTTTCTCTTTTGATCAATTCTGTAGTATTTTGGTTTTGTTTCACACTTTTGTGATCTTTCAAGATTCCATGGGTTTCTCTGTCATTGGTTCAATTTTCTTAATATTACAACAATTAAAAACCTTTCTAATCTCTGAGGATTTAAGACTCTTTTTTGTAGTTGATGATTTATATCTGCTTGTTCCCTAGGTTTTTAATTGAAAAAATTTTCCCCTTTGAAACTGGTGGATCAGACTTTTCTTCCTTGTCCTCCTGTGAAGGTGATATGTCTTTAGGCTAGATTGCAAAGCCTCCTCCTATTTTGGTGTATTTATTCTTTACTAGCTTAGCCTTGCCCTAAGTAATTTGGTACAGAACTACCCTCACCTGTTCTAAAGCGTCTGGGACAATTATTCCAACTGGTTTCTTATCACACATCTTCTTTTAGCTCCAGTCCTTCTTCTTTGGTTGGGTTGAATCAAATTCTATTCATTTTGGCAGGGTTGGGTAGACATTACTGTTCTACAACAGAATCTCTAAACTGAGATCCACCTCTGAACAAAGGCCAAATTCCCTTTCCCTTCCTTTCCCCCCTTCTTCATATGAGTGGGCAAAATCAATATCTACTACTTGGTGCCACAGTATCTGGGATGAGCAGGAGTGGAGTATTCCAGTAAAGTCTTTGAGACAAGTGACGAATATCTTTCTTGTAGGATCAGCTGTGATTGTTATTTAGTATATAAATCCTCTTTTGGGAGCTTTTTCAAAGCTAATTGAGACTTGAGACTGTCTAATCCACCACGTTATTATTTACATGACCATTGTGTAAAATGTTCCTAACTCTGAGAAATTACTTAACTCCAAGGGAAGAAATTTAAAAGGAATTTCTCAACATCTTTAGAATCTGATTTTGAATTGTAGTTGAGCCTTTAAGGTACTATGCTATCAATAAATGGTCCTTTTAAGTATTATTATACAATCTACAATATTCTACAAATCAATCTCAGTGAATTTTAAAGATAGGAAGAGAATATTTAGATGTTTCAGAGAATAATATCCTAAGAATGTACAAGTATAACTGTGGAATTTGCCTAGAAGTCTGTAGCCTCTCATTTCTTGACCCTAAAACTTACTTTATATAAGAACATTTTTCCTATTTCCCCTGTCACAAATCCTATGAGTATCAAGGCATCTAATAACTTGGTTTGGAGGACTTGTCAAGTTCTAGAATTCCTCTACTTTATTCTAAGGAATAGATTTTGGATCTTCAACTGCAATAATCTCCATGGTTCTGTGCTCACAGGAAGGGGAAATGACCTGTGTCCCACAATGTAATTGTACAGCTCTTTTATTTTCCTCGCTTGTAAAACCTGACAGATCTGTGTTCTGATGCAACTTCTGTACGATACCTGATATCAAGTATTACAAAGATACAATAATGACTTAAGCTATTCCAGCAAATATATATTGACTCTTTCTAATATGGACAGAGGTCATAGGTTTATGTTTGCAGTGACAACTGGTTAATGCTTTGTAGAGGGTCTAACCATAAGAAAGATTAGGTGATACATATTACAATACCAAGCTTAAAGTTAGGAAGACCTGAGTTCCACTTCTGTCTCAGACACTTACCAGCTGTGGGACATTGGACAAGTAATTAGCCTAGGTTTGCCTCAGTTTCTTTATTTGCAACACAAGGATAATAATAGCACCTATCTCCTAGGATTGTTTTGAGGATAAGATGACTTAAAGTACTTAGCATAATACTTGGCATATAGTAAGTGCTATATGAATGCTAACTATTATTATTATCTTTATTCTTTCCCTACTTTTAGGGGAAACACTAAATATACTACTCATTATATTTTAAGCCACTCTAGCTCTTTCTTCACCTCTTGCCTGGACTACTGAATCAGCCTCCTAATTGGTTTTCTTGGCCTAAAATTCCTCCCCATTCCAATTTATTCTCTTGTGGCTACCATAAATATTTCCATAAAAGGCGGGTATGACCATGTCACCTTTTGACTCCATAAACTCCTCTATTTGGCTTTTGGAGGTGACTATCAAACTGTGAGTTTCATCATCTGTAAAAAGAAAGGGTTGATCCAGGTAACCTTTCCTTTGTTTTTCCAATGTCTACTTCTACCATTCTCCTTTCTTATTTTTGTTTCCTTTTCCAGAAAGAGTTAGGAATTTGATTAACCAGTCCGTTCAGCAACATGGTTCTGGGCAATTAATGTCTCTTTCCTTATTCTCCATTATTGCTCTCCTGGATTTTGTGGCAACATCAGTATTAACATGCACTTCATTACTTCCTAATTATCTACAGCTCTTTTATTTATTTTTCTTCCTGAAGAAATTTGTGATGCCTCCCCAGCATCTGAGCTATTGTGAGAGCTTTTGCTCAACCTCCCTCCTTATTCATTAATGAGTTTACCCCCCTCCTGCCATTGCTTTCTTTCTCACTCAGTGAAATGCTGTATTTAACAATGTACTATTGGCTTAGATTGCCTATTCTATATTTCTGCCCTGATTTTTCTCTGCTGTTGTGTACTTTTCTGCCAAACTTGGAGGTCTCCAATGGCTTGCAGACCTCCCATTGTAATGTTCACAATACATGTAATAGTCTCAGACCTAACTCCTCTTTTCCTTCCATATTTCAGAGCTGGCCTTTTTCTATGGCTGCTTTGTGAGTTCTTTTGCCCACATCTTCACCCTGCCCATTGGGTAAATCAGTACTTCATTCTCAGCTACACAGATGTTGTATGGGATGATAATGAACACATCCCACTTGTTTGTGAGCTACATCCACAGAAAGGAGGAACTGAGGAAGTTCAATCTCACAGTTCGAAGGGAGAAATAGAAAGAATCCATTGAAGACAAGTTAATAAGAATGGAAAATGTGAGTAAACTGCAAATGACAATGGGAAGAAAAAGAAAAAGGAGAGTTTTTTGTATGTCTTGAAAGAAGGAACTATAGCCTAATACATAATGATAGTGGCAAAACCAAGCAGGTCAAGAGGTACTGGAAGACAGCACTATTATGGAGAGAAATTTCTATCATTCCCTGAGTAGTCAGGAAGTAATTAACTGCAACTTTAAAAGAGGTACTTTTAAAATGGGCCACTCTGAAGTGACAGACAGTATTGACTTTGTTGTTTGGGAGGGTAGATTAGAGCACATTAACATTTTCTACTTTACCCCTAGTCAAATTAATGATGCTGAAATTCTTGAAGACAGTCTCTTTAACCATTCAGAGATTTTAGTACTTAATGCTCATTCTCAAGAGATGGGTGTTCTCAGTGATGTCGATGTTTATTCCAACAGCAGTATGTTTCACCCCATTCATACCTGCCCACCCCATGTCACTCTTGTACACATATTCCAGTAAGTAAAAAAATGATAATAGCAGAGCCTGTGATCTATCTACTAACTATTTCTTGCTCCAACCAGGTGACTAACACATCTTCTTTTTCTATAGAAGGTGGGGGATAGGGAAGAAGAGAAGGAAAGAAAACAAGCATTTAATTAATTCCTCCCACAGTGCCCAGCACTATGGAAAATGCTTTACAAACATCATCGCATTTGATTGTCACAATAGCCTAGAGGGAGAGAGGAAGAGAGGAAATATTATCCCCATTCTACTGTTGAGAAACTGAGTCAGACAGGGTCACACAGCTCATCAGTATATGATGCCATATTTGAACTCAGGTCTTCTTGACTTCAGCCTGGTTGCCTATACCTTATTCCACCTATCTAGGGAAGTGGTTGCACAGCATAATCACTATAACTTCTGAATCTCAGAAAAAGTGCTGGAAGAAAATGGATCTGGCTCAAATCAGAACTCTGATACTTGTTATCTCTGTGATCCTGGACAAGTCACTTAACTTTGTGTGCTTCATTGTCCTCAACTGTAAAACGGAAATAAGAACAATATCTAATCCCCAGGGTTGTTGTAAGGATGAAATGAGGTATATTTTAAAGCCAACACAAAAAGCCAACACAAAACAAGCACTTAATAACTGCTTGTTATCCCCCTCCCTAGCATTTATTTCTCAAGTAAAAATCCTATGATCATATATTACAGCCTGTTCACATTTACCATAAAATTCTCCATTGCCCTCTCTGTGGTACTGCTTTGTTTTGTTTTGTTTGATTTTTGTTCTTTAGAGACTTTAGTGTTCCATGAAAGAAGGATATTGGCAATAAAACAATGGTCATTTGTTTACAAATAATGTTGTCTATGACGATGTGGACAAATATAGAAAATTCTGTGTTTCAAAGGTGAGTAGAGGTGATGCTCAGGAGAAATGCTGGAGTATGCTGGCAAATATTTAAGTGGGGGGTGGGCAGTGATGAATTTAATCTGCATTACTAACATTTTTCCATCACTTTCTTAAGTCTAAACAATCAAGAAAACAATAAATCAAGCTCTATTTTGTAGTATTTTCTGATTCAAGAGTATAAATGCTCATACTGAAAATGTAACAACCAATTCCCTTTTCAAACTGGCTCAGCACACCTCTGGGAGAAATTATGAAGGGCGCTATTCAATTCAACAACAATGCATTCAATATTACATATATTCAATAGAGTAAAAGTCTACTATGTGGAGAGCCCTATGATAAGTATTTGGCCAGGAAGTGTAGTATAATGGAAAACTCAACTAGGAGTCAAGAGAGAGGTTCAACTCTCAGCTCTACTGCTAACAGGTGGCTAAATTCACTGGGCCAAAGAGTGCAAAAGAACAGACTAACATTTTCTGTTTCACTTATTAGTATTCAAATTAGCAGAGCACTTGGCTACCAACTCTTGACAGTGCAATTCTTAAATCTGGCAGTCTTAAACTGATTAGAATGACTCCAACCACAAAGTCTCCAAAAAGGAAAACTAGCCCTCTAAGCTGTGAGTAGAAGTGATGTTTAGGAGAAATGCAAATAGTGACAATTCAATTCAACAATAACAAGTTCAACATATATTAAGTAACCACCCCAGGCATAATATTTGTTCTAGGCACTGGAAAGAGATTTAAAGTTTAGAGGGTAGTAAAGGGACTGGGAAAGAGGAAGGTTATTTCATTTGGGAAATCAGAAGCCTTGAGTTTCCTTTTTTAGAGGAATTCAAAGTTGGAGTGAGCAGAAAGAAATAGCAGAACTTTATATTTACCAACTTGACTTTGGAATTTATATATTAGGTGGATTTAACCCAATAAAAGCTAATCCAGCTGATTGAACTGATTAAGACATATCATTTTACTCTTCTGGGCTTCTCTCATCATATGTGTGAAGAACTGGATTCTTTTTCATGCCTCTTGTCAGCTTCAGCACTTTATGGTCCAGGAATCCTATAAAAGAATTGCACTGCATCAACTTCTTTAAAAAACAAAACAAAACAACCGTACCTTTTGTCTTATAATGAATGCTGTGATGTCGTTCCAAGACAGAAAAATGGTACAAACTGGGCATTTGGGATTGTTTCTTGCCCAGGTTCGCAAGTTAGAAGAATCTGTAAGGGGGAAAAGGGGTTATTTTTAAAGGTGTTGGACTGGATTATTTAAGAGTGTGGTCGCTAGGAATTTATATTAATTCCAAAGAGATTTATTTACAATTTATTTACAAAATATAGAAAGAATGAAATAAGAAAACCAGAGAGAGGGTAGAGTAAGATATCTAGCCTAAGCACTAAGTAATTTACTTCTGGCCCCTGGCCCAATCCAGGCAGGGAGAGTTGGTCTTTAGCTGGTCTTGGCAAAGCCAAGGACCTGGGGAAGTCTCTTCAGAAAAATACAGCAGTTAAAGAGAAAGCTTTTCACTCACCATGTGTCAGTTCAAAGGAAGAGATTTTAGAACAGCCTCACCAGGAAAACAGGGTCTCAGGTCTAGTTAGCACATTCTTCACCAGCCTCCACTTCAAAGAATGAAGAACTGCCAGTCAAACTGTACTCAGGAAGTTGTAACTCCCTTTTAAAAACATTTTCTCTTGCATCACTTCCTGTGCCTTCCCCTAATTTTACATCTACCAATCACAGTTGAGGCCTTGCCTTAAGACTGCCAAGTAGCAGTTAGTTTAATTTTGATTCGTCACCCACTATTGCACATGTGGGTCACAGACCTCCCACTTAATGATTAAGGGGGATGTTCATACTTTTGGTGATTAGATCTAAAAATAGGCAGGGGTTATAATTTTAATCTTCACAATCAGGGGAGAGTTAATTTTAATCTTAACATATCTGAGGCCAGAGTTGATCTTGGGACCTCTTATCTCTAGGCCTGGCTTTCTTATGTACTAAGCCATTTAGCTGCCCCTTGCATCAATTTCATTCTGAGACTGTGGACCTTTGAAACATGTGTATATAGTTTCTGCCCCAAAACTATTTTTAAAATTAATCTTGACTCAGGCCTTGCCCTGATTAATGAGACAAACTCAGGAAAAGAAAGTTTGAAGTATTTTATTCAGCATACAAAGGCAGCTGGTGGTTGCATGTTTCAGGCTCTGATTCAAATTTCAAGTTGCTTTTTATAGACAGGAGTAAACAACTTTCATGCAAGGGCAAAAAAAGGACGTGAAAACTTCCCCCAGTGGAGTGGGCAGATGAGAACAATTTATTTCATAGGCCATGATAGTGACTGAAACAGGTGCTGCAGAGTGCTTAGAACTAGGTCAGAAATGAATGATCCTCAGGTCATCCACTGCATCTCAGGCCAGCACCAGTCATGACTTTGCTTGCCACTGGACTTCTCTGACTTAAAGAGAGAGTGTGGCTGATTCTTTTGTGCAATTCTGCCTCACCAGTTCATAAGGAAGTCAAGAACTCACTTTGTAAGGTCACTGGCCCTCTGAAACTAAAGGACAAGCAAGAGCAAAAGTAGTTTGATTGGTACACATCATTATGAGGAGAATTAGTGAGCATCTGTCCCACCCACCCCACACATGCATAAACAGTGACTGTCTAAACTAGGTTTGTAAAATTTAGGCAGTCAGACAGACTCAGCATAAGTAGTTGACTGTATATTATCATCAAACTATTTTATTACAGGAAACAGTTTTCACACTCTCACCTGTGTGTTGTATGTATATAATTCGGGACCGCCTGGTGGAATTACCTGTAAGAAAAGAAAAGATGAAAGAATTGGGGAAAAGACACTTTCCCTTAATTCTCTCCAGGATCCTTCTCTATTCCTTTAAAGAAGCAGCACTTCTCATAGTATTGTCCATGGACCTTTGGGGGTCTCTGACATCCCTTGAGAGGATATATAAGCTTATAACTGTTTTCATAATAATATTAAGATGTTATTTGCCTATTAAAATACTTTTCCAACCACACATTTCTGTGAAGCCAGATTTCCTTCATATACTCCAACCAAAACAACATATCCCAACAGATTGAATATAGAGGCAGATATGGGGATGCAGCTGTCCTCTATTAAGCCAGACATTAAAGAGATTTGCAGAAATATGTAAAACAATATCACACTTTTCACTAAATGTTTTTCATTTTGGAAATATAGCTATTTTTTATAAAAATATATTACATGGGTTCATTATGGTTTATTTTCATTTTTGTTACCATTTAAGTTATATTTAAGAAGTTATATAATAATATAGGACATATGATTTATTTAAATATGTAATAAATGAAAATAAATATGCTTATCCAAAAGAAATGAATTGTATTTCTTTTTATACCCCTTCCTCTTACCACTCCCCTCTCCCCAAATGGCAGATAAGATTGGTTGTACATATAGATTATCACATAATACATATTTCTCTGTTCATCTTATTGTGAAACAAGACACATATTTCTTATACTAGAGAAAAATTCAAGGAGGAGATAAAGTAAAGAAAAGAGTGTTTCAATCTGCATTCTAACATTTTTCCTTCTTTGGAGGATTTCCTTTTTCATCATGAATCCCTTTTTGTCTTGGATCCTTGCCTTGTTTATAATTGTTAAGTCATTCACTTGTTCATTATCATACATTATTATTGTTTCTGTGTACAAATTTCTTCTGGTTCTGCTCATTTCCCTTTGCATCGCTTTATGGAATATAAGATTTTCCAGGGTTTTTGTGTGATTATCTTGTTTGTCATTTCTTATGGCACAAAAATATTCCATTACAATCATATACCACAACTTGTTCAGCCATTCCTCTCCTGAGGTATGCCCCTTCAGGTTCTAGTTCTGCCTTTCATAATCATAGAATGCTGTCTAGAGCATCAGAAAATTAAGTAAATTGTTCAGTTACACTATTTGATGTCCATAATAGCAGGAGGATCCTTCTGTTTTAGGCAGCAAAATAATAACAGAATTAAACAGTAAGTTAGGGTTTGGAACTTGAAGACATTTTATTTATTTATTTTTATTTTTTAAAACCCATATATTCCACCTTAGAATCAACACTATGCATTGGTTCTAAGAGAGAAGAGTGGTAAGAGCTAGGTAATGGAGATTAAATGACTAGCCCAGGGTCACAGAGCTAGAAAGTGTCTGAGGTCAAATTTGTAACTAGGATCTGTCTCTATATTTGGCTCTGGTTCTGAATCTACTAAGCTACCTAGCTGCCCCCTTGGAAGACATTTTAAAGATAATATCCTTCAATCTTTTTGTTTTAGAGATGATTTCAATTACCCTGATCAGTTCTGCTTGGCTTCTAACTCCTTCATTATCTTCTTCATGCTTCACACAAATTAAACCTCCAATAAGTTTGTCACTAGGAAACTTAATATCAAAGAGATTGCTTCAGTTTTGCTATTCATACCTCATCAGTAGCCTCATTCTACTTCTCTGAAAAACTCATCCTATATCCTCCATTTATAGAGGTCATGCATGCCAATCATCTCTTCACTTGCCATCAACCTCTATGCTTCAATTTCATCAGATGATCAGTTAATCAATAAATATTTATCAAGTACCTACTAGGGCAGCTAATTAGGAAAACAGAGTGCTGGATCTGGAGTCAGAAAGACTCATCTTCTTGAGTACAAATCTGGCCTTTGACACTCGCTTAACTCTTTTATCTGAGTTTCTTCATCTGTCTTTGCCAAGAAGACCCCAAAAGGGATCATGAAAAATCAAACAACAGAAACTGAAAGGACAGATCAATAATAAGCATCACTAAATGTTAGACACTGTGCCAAGTACAGGTGTTACAGAAAAAAGCAAAAGACCATCCCTGTCTCCAAGAAGCTTACTGTCCAATGATTTTCACCTTTATCCCTCTGACACTCTCCTTCTTCTCCTTGTCAGCTTCCTATTGTGTATTATCTTCCTTTGTTAGACTGTTAACTCCTCCAGGGTAGGAATTGTTTCCCTCTGTTCTTATTTATATATCTAGAAATCTGCACATAGTATTCACTTAAATCTTTAAAGTCTCAGAAAAAAATGACTCATGCAAGATAATATAGAGCAAAAGCTATGAAGTTAGCTTTATTTATTGTAGTAACTTCCATTATCTATTGCCTTTTTTTTTGTAGTAGTTCAGTCTTGTTCAATTCTTCTTGGATCCCATTTGAGAGATTTTTAGCAAAGATACTAAAATAGTTTGTCATTTCTTTCTCCATTCTCCAGCTCCTTTTATAGGCGAGGAAACTAAAGCAAACAGGATTAAGTGACTTATCCAGGTCTGCACAGTGCAAGTTTCAAAATGTTGTTGAGGGGAGGGAACTGCATCCCCCATCATGCCCTGGGGTGGGGTTCCCCTCCTTCCTACTTCTGGTGTGGGATTGGTCTTGAATGGACCAATCCTATGCTAGGGAGAGACCACGCCTCCCTACTTCCAGGTGTGGGATTGGTCTATATAAGGACAAATCCCTCCCAAGGAGACTTTCGGTCTTTTTAAATTGAGAATGGTGAATGGGGAGTTGAAATGAAAGGGGTGAGTTAATTACGGTGGGGGGGTTAGGGGGGTGGGGGGTGGGGAGAACTCCGGTGGAGTGAGGAGTTTTCTTTTTAGCTTTTTTTTCCACAATAGCTAGTAGGTGTCTAAGCCCATATTTGAACTCAGAAAGATGTCTTCCTGACTTCAAGACAAGCACTCTATCCTCACTGAACCACCTCTCCGCAAGGTACTTATTACCTAATTAGCAAGAATATTTATTGGTGTTAAGAGATGCGGTAAACAAAGAACTGTTATAGGAGATAGGCCAAGTCCCTGCTTCTGACAGGATATTCCTGGCTATGCGATCCTTCACAAGTCACTTCACTTCTCTAGGCAACTCCAAGACTCTTAAGTTGAAGGGAAGGAATTAGCCACATGGTTGAAGGAAGTTCCCTATAGGAATGAAATCACAAAAGTAATTGTAGTAAAGGACTAGAAAAGAGAGTAGAGAATTAGAGAAAGAGTTGGGAATTGTTCACAGTCATTATCATTTCAGTCAATAAAATGGATCACCTTTCATATAACACTTTATCATTACCAAAGGCATTCACATCCATAATCTCATGCGATCCTTAAAACCATTCTAAGGAGAGGAAGCCTGACTTAGTGGACAGAAAGCTAGCCTTCAAGCAGGAAGGTCCCAGTTCAAGTTTCATTCCTGGTTCTGGGAAAGTCACTTCCTCTCATAGTTCTTTTAGGCCTCTTACTGCTAAGTCAATAGCACAAATGAACATCAATTGTATTTTATTGTACTTTTATTTATTTTGTTAATCATTTCCCAATTACATTTTAATCTTAATGTAGGGATGGAGTGTCAATAGGAGTGGTGTGAGAGGCTGTGTGTTTGTCTTCTTTGTACTAGTGCTGTGGGGGGGCCTTGAGGTAAACACCCTAGGTTTGGGAAGGGTACTCTTTGTAAGAATTCAAGACTCCAAAACTTAGCCTAAAAATAAAAAGATAAATTTATTAATTTAGAAGGTAATGTTGAGTCTGGCCAGGACAGCATAGATGGGAAGCTGCCTCCTAGAGAACATCAGTTCTGGGGTCTTTATACTCTTTAAAACAGTGAAGATGTGACTCTAGAGTGGTATGCACTGAGGTGGTGGTGGGGTGGTGGTGGTGGTGGTGGTGGTGGTAGTGGTGGTGGCAGTGTGTAGTGATTAAAATAGTGGAAGACTTAAATTGTAGTAGATGTAATAGTGGATGAGTAAATTGTGACCGCAGAAAATATGTTTCAAGACAGTGTCTTGTTTTTAAATCAATATATAAGGTGGTCCCCAGGGAAATATTCCCAATTATGAAATATACCCAAGTCAACTGGGTTTTATAGAGATTTTAATTAATTAATACAATGAGGAATTAAAGAAAGAGAGAAAGAGTAAGAAAGGAATAAGTATGAAGGGCCTTAAGCCAATATGGCCTAGACCTGAGTTTTAAGAGAGAGAGATCAGTCAGTCCTTAATCACTCACCACCAGATCTGTTCAAGCAAGGATATAGACACCAGTTCAGCCAGCCATCCTTCTCCAGAGAGGGATTCTTCTGACTGTCCTCAAGAGACTGTCCCAAGAGCCTATTTCCAGAGCTCTCTCCCAACCACCTCCTTCAGAGACTGTTTTTCAAGAGACTGTTTCTTTTTCTTATATAGGGAATTTTCTCCTATGTCACCTCCCCTAAGTTCTTCCATCTACCAATCACAGTAGACGTTTTTCAAAGGACAAACCATTCTTAGTCCACACCTAAGGAGGTGAAAATTTTTGAGTAATTCACACCAGGAAAGCTCTGAGTAAGTTTCTCAGCTCTTTGTTCCTTGTAAATTCACAAGTTGCTTGACCTTTATAGGTACTTATCTTAAGAACTTTTTGCCTTATTATAAGTATGGGTTTAAGTACTTTTCATTGTTCAGAAAAGAGTTTACAACTTTATCTTCCCCTAGGGCAGACTTAAGTAGGTGAAGTAGAGTTCTCACATTCCTGATCTAAGTAGAGTTCACTGCCCAAATGGGGAATGGTCTTAATTCAATCTTATGAAGTAGGGTCTGGGAATTTTTAAGGTTCATAAGTGGATGGGTGGGTAGGGTGGGGAGGTTTGCCTGAAGACCTAGGGAGTGACTCTCATATTTTAGTGGGCAGATAGATGTCTCAGATACAATCCAATGGTATCAAGACATAGCCTGGAGGTGTACCTCCCTGTCCATCTCAAACCTAAAAGACAATCCCAGGAGAATATTCCTCTCAGGGTCTTACCAGGAGTTATCTGATGTTTTGGGTTAGTAGTCACAAGGATGTAAGAGAGCAAAGGAATTTTCCTGCCTACAGTTTGGCCAGAAATACTTCTATAATTTAGGAATACAATGTCTCATACCACTAGGAAACTTTTAGACTCTAAAGTTGCAAAGAAGGTATATATAACTTGTCTTGATGACACCTTGGGAGTTTTATTCCTTGGGATTTTTCTCTCCCAAAGAAATCACAAGTCTATATTCCTTTTTCTATTCCTAACAAGTTTGTGAGATAGGTGGTACAAGTATTATCTTCATTTGGACAAAATTACAGAATTTCAGAGTTGGAAGGACCTTAGTGACCACAGTCCAATTTCTTTTCTTCCAGAAAAGACTCTTCTGTATAATATACATTAACAAGTGACCACCTAGGTTTTGTCTGAAAATCTCCAATGATGGTAAACTCACTATATCCTCTCAAGACACCCTAATCTTAGCCTCTTCCCTGAGTGTGGAGTATTATCACCAGTCTTTCCCCTAACAAGTGTGCTGGCAGTCAGTCCAGGATCTGTGCACATGTGTGACCCTGTCTACTATGGAATAAGTCTAATTGTTGGGCAGTCTTTTCCTCATATCAAAGCCAAATTTTCTTCTTTATGGCTATAAGAATAAGAGCCACTGTTATTAGAAAAGAAACTGACTTCCACAAAAGGAGAGATCACATGATTTCCAACCCCAGCAGTCTAGTATCAATTTAAAAGTTAATGGGCAACATTATTCTTTTCATGTGATTGAGCTCTTGGCTGCAAATCAGAGAATCAGACAGACAGACTATGGGCTGCATTTCTATTTCCTAAGATGAATAAATACATTAGCCATTTAATGTTAATGACCAAACACAATAAATAGAATTTACAGATAAAATCTGCATTAAAAGAACATTAGCATTGTGGATTGAAACTACAAAACTATGTAAATGAAGCTGCCAATTTAACTCACTAGTTCTCCCCTCAGTTAAAAAGGGGTGGGGAACATCCACCCTCTGCCCTTGAAAGACCTCTGTTGGGCAATTTGATATTTCTTCAAATGCCTATTGGTTGACCTGTCATTTTATTGTTCCCCAAAGAAAAAAGAAAAAGGCAGAAGTCTGTTTCCCCTGACAACTATGAGGAGAAAATGTATTTGTCCTGTTTGTGACTTAAGTCCATGACTAGAAGCCCAGTATGGGAAGGGAGATGGAGGAGAATATCATTTCTTTCATTTATTGAAGGGGGAACAAATAAACAATTGGATTCATCCTTAGCATCAGATCTACCCTTGGTTTGGGAACCTATGATTCCATCTATTCCAGATTTCTCAACTAAATTCTTGTCTTCACCTGATATCTTTCCTGTCTACTTGTTATCTGACTGTATTGTGCAAGATCAGTCACTACTTCCAAGTCAACCTATGTGACCCCATTATTTCCCATCTATCTGTCCTTTTTTGTACTTGCCAGGTAGCTTGTAGGGACTGTCCTTTGAGCAGGAATCAGTCATCTTGTAAGGAAGGGAACAGCTGAGACAGGGCACTAGCTCATCCCCTTTTAGAAATGTATTCCTATCAGGAGCATCTTGCTCTTATTACCAAAGTTGTCTATTAAAGGCAATGGGCGGTCTGAAATCATCACTAGGCCATCTCAAATTATCACCTGGCCCCACACAACTGGCTTTTGTCTGGCATGATATTATTGGAAGGAACATTCTTTGTTCAAGCTTTACCATGATTAATGAGGTAAAACTCAGGTTTTAAAGAATTAAAAGGAGTTTGTTAAAAGTATGTCAAGATAGCAACACATTGAGTGGTCTGATCACTGGGAAGAGGCAAATGGTTTCAAAGTGGGTCAGCTTTATATAAGATCATTTGGATAGGTCCGTGCCAGCAAAAGAGATTGAGTTAGGTGGGCATATATAACAATTTTTAAGATACAAACAGATAGAGGGTGACTCAACAAGGTGATAAATATTAGAAAATACTAAGCCCCAGACTGAGAGACACCTCCCCCCAACACTGATTGACAAGCAGTTATTAAAACAATGTATCATTGAGTCAACATAGTTTTCAAAATTATAATAAACTTCTTTAGAATTTCTCTTCCCGGGCTTCCTTCATTATTGAGGGCAAGACCCAAAGAAAGATTTTCTTTAAATGGTATAATTTATGGTCTTGATTTGTTTCTAGAGGTTTGTTTATTTCTATGATTAATGGGAATAATACTGCTCACAAAAGTTACCAACTGCCGATTGAACATTTCCAATGAGATATCCTACAGGCATCTCAAAATCCACAAGCCCCAAATAAAATTCATTCACTTGCTTTCTAAGCAAACCTGTCTTTCTTCCTAACTTCTCTGTAATGGTTGTGGTCACCACCATCCTTGAAGTTAAGAGGTTTTAAAGAAATTATCATATTTTTACAAATTACAAATACATATAATTTTGAATAAACATTTCAACATTTTGCAGTTCATGTTCTCTCCCTCTCCTCTCCCCCTTCCTGAGATAGAAGATAATCTGATTTAGGTTATACATGTGCTATCATGTAATATATATTTTAATGTTCAACATGCTTAGTACAGTCTCCCACTCCTTGCCTGGCAGAAATCAAAGTTACCCTGAAAAGTCTCCTACAAAGGGAAGGGATTCATATGGACACACATATGTAGCACACACATGTACCTACACATGCAGCAAAGCATGACATCATTTAAGAAGTCATATGGGTACTTGTAGCAAGAAACTGGAGTGGAAACCTAAGGGAAGAATATAGTAAAAGTAGTAAAAGAAAATAATCCCAAGCCAAAGTTCTCCCAGCAGCTGTCTTGTTTGTCCTTAGGTTGTGGACGCTACTGGTGTCCTTTCTCTTTGACCATGTCAAGCTATGGCAGCCCAAGGAGGTTTTCTCACAGTTTCTAAGGCTGGACAGTAACACATCCTGACATCCCTGAACAGGTTTCATCCTTCCTGCATTCACAGCATTCTCTGTAGGTTCCAGAAGTTTCAGTATTCCTGCTATGAGCAGCAGTAGCTGTCAGGCATTGAGATGCAGCCTTCCTACAGTGAGGGGTAAGACTCTGAATCAAATTCCTAGCACCTATCAGGAGCACTTAATTTGGTAGCAACAAACATTTTTATAAAAAATATGCTATAATTGTGTCTTCATATAAATGTTTTGCATTTTAATTACATGTTTATTTTATGCATTTAAAAACTATTTTGAGAGGGGTCCCATAGGCTTCACCAGAATGGGAAAGGACAGGAAAAAAATTAAGAACCTTTTCATCTGGATGGGGTGTCAGGCTAATGGTCTAGGAGCACAGACTGTGAGCTAGACTAAAATTTCAGTCTGGTCAGATTTCGAGATGGACTGCTTTAGGAAATAGGTATTATAAATATTTCCTTTTTAAAGATATTACATTTTCCTATGGGTCTTCTAGGTGGTGCAGTGGATAGAGCACAAGAGAACACCTGAGTTCAAATGGCCTCCAATGCTAATTAGTTGTGTGTCTCTAGACAAACCATTTACCACTGTTTTCCTCAGTTTCCTTATCTATAAAGTGAGGTAGAGAAGGTATAAAGATAATTTTAGGGTTGTGACTTATAATCTAAATTAATTGGTTGCCAGGGAAAAAATCCCAAATAAAATACCCAAGTAGTCTGGAAATTTATGGTAATTTTAATTAATATAGAGGGAAGGATTTAAGGAGAAAGAGAGAAGAGGGTATAGGATTTCTTCCACCTGGCCTGTGCCAGGGGGAGTTCAAGATTTCCTCTGCTAGGTCTTTGAAGGAGATTAGATGCTAAGAGGATAAGTTTGGAAAGTAAAGGGGAAAAAACTCAGCCAGAAACTAACCACCGAACCGGACAATAGCTTGTAGTCATGTCAAGATGCCGAAAGGCCCAGTACACTGCCACCAGCTAACTCTCCGCCACCAAAAAGTAATGGAGAGAGGAAGTGAGCCAAATATATAGACCTTTTACTCCTGTCCCCTCCTCTAAATGGCCATTCTTTAGTTCTCATCTTCTTTGATTAGATTATATCTTTAGAGTTACTTCACACTTCTTTGTTAAGTTCCCCTTTTGTTAGTTACTTGACCTTTTTGTGATTAATTTACCCTTTATAGTTACTTAACACCTTTCTGTATTAAGATCTAAAAATAGACTTAACGTAAAGTTCTAGCTTCACTATAAAATAAGAACTAAGTACCTTCATTGTTCAATCAGGAGATTACAACTTTATCTTCACCATAAAGTAAGATCTAATGTAGGGTGGAGTAATTTAAGGTTCAGCATCTTTACTAGGAAAACTCCAATTGAAATCATGTAGAGTTGGACACCATTGAAATGAATAAATAACAAAATTTTCGTAATTTCTACTCTGATTATCTCTCTTAAATTGTTTTCATTGCTTTAATGACATATGATAATATCTGGTTGTCAGGTGAAAAGATTTAAACAGAAGAGAAAAAAACAAATGAAGGGAGCTATAAGCAATAATTAGGGTTAAGGACACAAAACCTTGTACAAATTGGGTATGGGAGGAGCAAAAGAAAAAGGACCTTTAATATGTAAAATGTAGACTTAATTTTCTTCACTGCCTTACAGAACAAAGCAAGTATAATAACTCAGTCTGAGGCAAAGGAACCGAACTTGTGATTTCACTTATTTAGAGAATTCTCTAGTGGGGAAATTCCCCACTAGAGAATTCATATAAATTCATATAAAGAGAATTCATATAAATGCAAGTTATCACCTCTGTAAATTATAATCTAAGAAAGTTTCTCAGGAGAGTCAGTGGGACACATGCAGCAGAAAAAGCCCAAACTGCCAAGTGTGAATGAGAAATTCCCTGTCCCCCCTTTATGATTTATTGCAATATTATAAGAAAGGTCAGCATAAGCACTATCTGTGGAGATCAGCATAGATCAAGCTAAAGTCAGATATAACCTTAGCATAGCTATGTGGCTGTAACTCCAGTACATGTGACCCTAGGATTGTTACAAGGTGGTCAACATCAAGTCAGATATAATTTCTTTTATATACTATATAACTTTAGTATAGAACCCCAGCATGCTTAGCATTAAATTTAATGTAATCTTAGCACAAGTGAATGCAACTCTCTCAGTTAAGGTTATCATTATGGGATTATGTCGGTCTCAGCAAGTTTTTCTTTATTTTATTTTTTATTTATATTTATATTTTTATTTTCTTTATTTTTCTTTATCATAGTGTTATAAGTTTATCTCTCTTTCAGAAATGATTAGTTGTCTAGTTCTGTAACTAAAAATCTAAAACTTCTCCACATTTTGTTTTGTTATCTGAAGCTTTAGTTTAAACACACCCATGCCATCTGATTTTATTTGATGCTGAAGAACTAAAATAAGATTTGACCTTTAGGGGAACTCTGACTTTATGACTCTATGATTGATCCCTGGGGAACTGTATTATATCCTCTACTCAGCTATTGACACTTGTACTAACTGATTTTTGTTCCTGATCTTGTACCTGAAGCATCATTTTTTGTGTATAAAAGGAGGCCACTCACAAGGCTTGAAGTCTTTGATCTTGACCAGGGTCCAGCTTTATTGTGAGACTGGTCCTCTCTCAATAAAACTATTTCTTTTTTTCTTGGAGGCATTATTTCTTTTGTTAGCTGCTATTCAGTAATTTTTGCCATACAAGAACTAGAATAAAATGTATTTGGGAAGTGTTTAACAAAATAAATAAAAATATAATATGCTATAGATATTGCTAATTTGTGGTTTTCTTAATCAAAATGCACCCTCAGGAATTTGAGTGTTAGGAGGACTGAATGGGGATACCTCATCCCACCTGCAAATCTGATTCCAAAGTCATTGCTTGAATGCCTAGGTCCTCAAGGCAGAGCCAAGATGGCAGAGTAACATGAAGCTTCTCTGAGAATCCTCTCTAACCAATCTTAAAAATAATGCCTCAAGAAAAATAGTGCCTCAAGAAAAATACTTGAGTCACAAAACCAACAAGGGAACTAAGTGGAGTAACTGTCCTACAGAAAACAATTCGAAAGGTAGGCAGAGATAGTCTATTTCATGGAGTAAGAGGGAAACTGGAAATAAAACTGTGCTCAGAGGATTGTAATCCACCTATCACCCACCTATTGTGCCAGGTTCCAAACATGTGCACAAGCCAATTTTGAGGTCCTGGAACCCTGCCTAAACCAACAGAATAGCATCCCACACTCACTCCTTGAAGTCCCTAGCTCTGACACAAGCCTGAGGTACCTCTTAGCTTAGGGCAAAGTAGTTTCCAATGCTCTGAGCCCTGCCAGCCATCAGCAATCCCTAGAGGAGATTGCATCAGCAGCAGGAGGTGGCTTCCAGAGCTCTCAGCCTAGAGGCTCTCATATCACCTTGGAAGAACTGAAACTTGCAGAAATCCAGAGCTAGAGCTGAGGGTAGCAACAAGGAAAAACTGAAGTTTAAGAGCATGCACTCTCTACCCTAAAAAAAGGGCCCACTTATAACATAAAAGTAAAAGACAAACAAAGGGCTGGGAAAATAAGCAAACAGCCAAAAAAACACCTAACCATAGAAAATTTTTATGGAGACAAAGGGCAAGGGACAGACTCTGAAGGGGACAGTGAGATCAAAGCAGCCACATGCAAAATTTCAGAGACAGATGGGGAAAAGAAATGGAAATAATGTAAAAGGAAAACAGCTTAAAAAGCAGAATTGATCAAATGGAAATCGAGGTTAAAATACAATGAAGAAAATAGTTCTATAAAAAAGTAGAACTGACAAAATGGAAAAGGAGGATCAAAATCTCATGGAAGAAAATCATTCTCTAAAAATTAGAATTGGACAAATGGAAGCTAATGACTTCAAGAAATATCAAGAAACAATAAAAACAAAATCAAAACAATGAAAAAAATGGGAGAAAATATGAAATATCTCATTGAATCCCTAGGTCCTTTGGGGATCCCCTTGGGGATCCCCTCTGTTATCTGTGTGAATTAAATATCGGGGGGACCTCCAACCCTGTACAATTCCAAAAAGACACACCATTGGAGTCATAGTCACATGTCCAGGCTACCAACAGGGCAACCAGATTGATGACCAGTGAAATTCCCAAAGGTGGGAAGGTTGCAGTGGTCAAGGAAATGTGACTATGGAGCCCATTGGCCTATCAAAATATACTGAGGGAGGAACTTGGAAGAGGTTTGAAAAGCCAGCAAGGGAAACTCACAGCATCTCTTGGCTCCCATCCCTCTCTCTGGTCTGACTCTTTCTCTGAGCCATTCTAGGGTTCTTATCTTATCCTGACATCTCTGGAAAGTGGTGGCAGGGAGAGAATTGAGCTAGGCTGGAATCTGGGACCTGATCTTACTTTTGAGTTAGAAAGGTTAGAAAACTAATTTTTTCATTCTTTCTTTTTACTACTACTTCTGCCATGTAGGATATCCTGCTCCTGCTTTCCTTATAACAATATTCAGCATAAAGTCTCCAAGATTAATTTTTATTCATAACAATTTAGCAACATGAAGAGAGGGCTTGTACTCTTCTACGTGCAATTTTACTTCCAGTTCCCCTCTTACTCCATGAAATATACCCTTTCTGCATATCTTTCAAGTTGTTTTCTGCATCCTTCTCTATGGCTTTTTCTGATTTTTTTTTCTTTCTTTCTCCTCTTCCTCTCAGTTTTTCACAAAAGTATGTTACTAGAAAAAAGATTTTTTTTTTTTTTGGAGTTCCAAGTTCTTGAAGCTCACATCCTAGGAACTGTGGCTTCTCAGGGCTTCCATGCTGGGTTGGCTGACTACATCATACAAGGCAGGTTGCCTTAAAATCAGGTCCCATGAGGGTCATTTCAAAGACCTGAAATTGAGAAGGAGCAACCCAAAATAAAAACTAACATTCTGGGCCCATTTCTCCAATTGAGTAGTAAAAAAAATGGGATCAGAAGATGGCCGAGGCCTCCCTTTTTCAGTAGTTGAGTACATGGTGTCATAGAATTAATGCTGAAAAGAGCACAGCAGAAAGAGCAGAAGAAAAGGACTCCTTCTAAAAAGGATTGAACAGTCTTTCTAGTTTTAAAGGTTCAGGCAGTCAATAAAAGGAAGCTATCCAAATTCATGTAGTAAGGGATGAAGAGGATTCCATTTTGGGCAATCTGGGCATATTCCAATAGCCCTTCAAGGATAAACTAACATGCCCAGACCAGCATGAGAGTAAAAATGAATAAAATCCAAGTATTTTAAATATGTAGAATTTAATAACAACAAAAGTGAGAGAGAAAGGGGTTAATTCAGCCAAGTGAGTAGAGCATAAGTCTAAAGACCCATACCAGCCATGCTTTACCAAAGCACAAGCTCAAAAAGAGTCCCACAGCATGGGTCTCAGCCAAATTTATCTCCCAAGCCTCTGTACATAAAGTGAGGATGTAACTTAAAGGAAAGCTGGGTAAATGTAGTTCATGTGTAGCAAATTTCTCTTTGCACATTTGTCAAGTTAAACTAGTTTAACACAACTGGTGGAGCTCTAAAAAGTGACTTACCCAAGGTTCAAGAGCTAATAGTTGTCAATAGAAGATCACTATGAACCCAGTTTTCCTTATTACCAGGCCAACTCTCTATCCATTAGACCACACTCTCAATTTGTAGGCCTAGCTACTTTATTTATAATTCCAAAAGCTGAAACAAATCATATATAGATATATGTATATATCTATAGATGTAATAACAAAATGAATAGATCACTTATGGAATGTCAATAGATAAACAATGATACTATTAAAATCTGAACACTATAAGGAAATATGGAAGAACCATATGAAAGGAGACAAAAAGTTAACAAAAGCAGAGCTGTATGCATATTGACTAAAACTATCTTAAAAAATTAAAAATAAAACAAAGCCAAAGACTGACAAGGGACTTAGAAAGGAATACATTTTGTTGAGCTTTGTTAAATATTGAGGGGTTTATGTAAGATTTTACTCATTTAATGTTTATTAGATTATTTGTTTTTTATTATGGTCATCAGGTTTACAATCATTTAAAAATATTTGTATCTATCCTAGAACCTAAGCACCATAGACTGCACAAAATATTACTTAATAAATGTTTGTGGGATTAAATTGAATTTCTTGCCATTACCCTCAGGACTCATCACTGAATGGCTCAATTCTGATGATCTGCCTGAAAGCAGTACTTTGTAAAGTAGAATGAAATTGTCCTTTGCTAGGAAAGATCCTTCTGGTTTGCCTGCATAGGTTATTACTCCCAAGGTACACATACACAAAGTCATTATTCTCTACCACAAATCTCTCAGATGAATGATTTAGGCACTGGTTTTATTCATTTTACTGTATTTGTGATCTTGGGTAAGTCACAACTTTCTGTGGGAGGTCTTGGTTTCTTTACTGGTAAAATAAGGGGATCAGAGAGATTGATCTCTAAAATCCCTTTCAGTCTTAAATCTTTGATCCTAATATCTATTTTAAAACAATTCATCTTTTATATACACCAATTTTCTCACATGTCCTCCAGAATTTGTCATTTTTCATTTTTGTCAGCTTAGTGTATCTGATGGGTTTGAGGTAGTACCTCAGCATTATTTAAATTTGCCGTTCTATAATTGGTGTTAATTTAGAGCATTTTCCTCACTGGATATGATGTCAAGAGAAATTGAGAGAAAGATATTTCTTTTTGTTTGTTTCTGATAAGCACAACTCACTTACCTCAAGAAAATTCCAAGTTTTGTCCCAAAATTGCAATAAGAAGGAAAAAGAACCTATATGTACAAAAAAGTCTCATAACTACTCTATAGAAAAAATGGAAACAATATTTATATCCAACAATTAGAGAGTAAAAGAATAAAATTAGGAGAGAGAATGGCTAGAGGTTGGACCTGAGATTTCATCAATTCAGGGAAATATTAACTAAGAAAATTCTATTCATTACTACAGGCATCACCTTCTCTGGAACATTTAGCCAAGAAGGTTTCCTTAGAGCAGTGAGAGGTGAAATGGCTTGCTTAGGATCACACATTTAACAGGAATTAGATATAAGACTTATTCAAGTCTTATGGGCCAGCTTTTTTATCCATTGCCATCATTTTCTCTCAGGAAATTGATGGAACAATAATCAACATGAGCAAGGTCGAAGGGAAAGGCAGGGTATTTGGGCAACAATGAGCACAACTTTAAACTTTGGCTTAAATGGAAGATCTTAAGCATTTCTATAAAAAAGTATATGCTTAAAATGTTATTTTGCAAAACAGGGCAAAAATGTTAATTGGAAGAAGAAAGGTGACAACAAAAATGTCAGGCTTAGGAGTTCCAACTTTGTCCTTTATCATCTGCAATAGTGAATCATTAAAAGGTGACATGATCAGAGCTAAAAATAAGCAACATGGTTTCACAAAAAGGGTTGATATTCTAGATCTGCTACTGGGCAAGTCACTGTAAAATGAAAAGCTTAGAATAGATTATTTCTTATGTTTCTTTATATGACACTATGACCATTTTGGCAATGTCAGTATCTTTTTATTTTTTCAATTGAGATATATATATATATATGTAGTGCTGAAGAAAAAAATAATATTGCTGCAGTTTTTTTAATTTAAAAAATTCTTTAAAAGTTATGTTGCTCAGTACTATCCAGTAACTACTAGGACTCATGAACAAGTGAGACACTTCTTTTCCAAAGTGAGATAAAGAATGGCTGTTTTGGGGATCTTATAAAGCTCTGGAAATCGATTGGTCCTTCAATCAGGACCCACATGCCTGCCAAAGAATCCACTCAGCCTGCTTTTTATGTTCAGAGACCTCTAAAAACATGGAGCCCTCCGCCCTTCAGGGTGATAAGGGCTCAGGGAAAGGGCTGAATGGCTCACTTAAAGTTCTATCTTGTTCTAAGCCCACTTGAGTCATATTTGTAGTTGACTCCATGAATGAGGGCCAACAGGATACCTAGGTGGAGGTGTAGATTATCCAAAACCCAGAATTCAATATGACTATGGTGTTCCTTCTTAGAATAGAATAGAATTCTTAATGAATATTCTGGTCTATTTCCATAATCATGTGGGTTCCCCTTATCCATTGTACTCCCTTAAACTTTATCATTATGCTGATTAACTCATGTTTTTTTACTCAGTGCCTCAACTGCTTCAACTCACCTTCACTTACTCTTCCCTTCTGATTAGAGAACTGGAAGGTGTATCTTTAAAGCTTTTCAAAAGCCTTCCTCTATAGAATTTTTAGAACCTTCTAGGGAAATCCATTTGCCATCAACAACTCTTCTTGGTTACAACTCCTCCATGAAACATCATGTCTCCCTCTCCACTATCTCCTCTCCCTCTCCTTTTCAGTTTTCTTTTGTAGGTTATCTATAAAGGATAATTTAATCAAGCAACTTCAGTTTATATTTATTGTTTAATGTCTCCTCAGAGTTGTATATCTTTTGCATGTAATCCCATTAGATAATCAGTATTTTAGTAATAAATTATAAGGAAAAATCCCAACTATTAACTTTTTTGAATAACTATGTATGAGAATCAATAGTTAATAATCATGTTGTGAATAAATAACAAGGAAAATTCCTTGAAGTCCACTACATTAAAAAGGTTAGGCAAATCCTCAGTGATCACTATGCCAACTTTGTTCAGCCTCTTGTATTTGAAGTCATCAGGTGCCATCTGTTCATTAAGTGATAGAGTTATTGTCAGAAAGTAGAGTGACCTATTCTGGTCTTTTTTTTTTTTATGTCCATCACTAGAGAGAAAATTGCTTTCATTCTTCTTTGAATCTGGTACTCTTTTCTATTAATCATATAAGATGCCCTTGGCAACTCCAAGATTTTCCATATAAACTTACCCAAAATAACTGAAATAGAGGTTACTACTATATAGATAATAATCCTCAATAGAAATTGTACCTCAAAAACTCCTGTGGAAATTGATATGTCAGAGAACATTGTACACAGTAACAGTGATGGTCTATGATGATCAACTGTGAATGACTTAATTCTTATCAACAATGCAAGGATCTGGAATCACTCCCAGGGACTAATGATGAAGAAAGCTATTCATTGCCATAGAAGGAACTGATGAAATCTGAATGCAGATTGAAGGATACCATTTTTTACTTCATTTTCTCCATGAATTTTTCTTTAGTGCAAACAATATTTTTTTCTTTTACAACATGACAAATACAAAACTATGTATTATATGATAATACATCTAGAACCTATGTCATATTACCTACTCTCTTGGGAAGAGGGAAGGGGTGAAAAGGAGGGAGAGAAGATGAATTGCAAAATGTCAGAAAACAATTAGAAATTGTATCAACATATAATATGGAATAAGTTAAATTAAAAAAAAAAGAAATCGATATGTATTAATGCATATGTTGGAAATTCCCTACTATAAAAAAAACCTTGTCATTAGTATCCTGAAGTTCTTAATATCTAACTAGGGTTGGGGCTTTAGAGGATGCTTTAAGCTCATATGGGGTTTGAAGAGCACTTACTGCCCCAGGACTCAATTTCACAGAATAGTTTTAATAGTACCCCAATAGACTGATAATTATTTCCTTAGTAACTCCGTGTTTCATTAGCAATGCCCAAAGATTTCTTTGGAAAAGGGTACCTTCATATTTTATCCAGTTGCAGAAATTTCTTTCAGTAGAAACACAAGAGAAACAAAGTCACCAAGCCAAAAAGAAATAGGTTTATTGAGAGAAGGCTGGTCCCACAATAAAGCCAGACTCTGGTCAAGACCAAAGACCCAGAGCCTTGTGAGAGGGCCTCCTTCATATGCAAAGAATATCACAACTTCTATACCAGTTTAAAAATAATCCAGAACAATTTATATACCAGGATAAAAATAAGGCAAAGGGAAATAATATTCATTGGTTGAATCAGACACTTGATGGCTACATAGACTAAAATGGGGAGTAGGAATGTTTAGCCCCACTCCATATGGAAAATACAATCATATAATTAAAGCTAAAAGTGCTGAGGGACCATGGTAAAGCAAAGTTACAAGTTTAAGGCCTTATTCTCTAAATGCTGACTAACAATGACTAGCTGCATTAAAACTATGTTTAATTAAATCAAACCTTAAAACTTATACTAAAACAATCACAAAAACACTACTAAAATCATAAGGAGTATTAGAATATTAATTCTCTTATGCTAACATTATTTAACTCTCCTAAAATTACAACTAAAACTACTATTAAAATCTAATCATCATATAAGGGGTTGGGGGATTTCACAATTCACCTAGTGTAGTCTTGTCCGGTCATATCCAGAGCCCCAGTTTGCATGAGATGCTATATTTTCTTCTGCATTTGAATTGATTCCAATCAATTTTTAAAAATTGATCTTCTCTCCCCTATATGACATTGGGGTAGCAGGATGAGACTCTACCCTCTCTACCCAAAGAAGGAATCTTATTGTCCCCAATGTAGTATAATCATAGAATGTTTATAATAGGCCTTTGGGTTGGAGTGAGGGGGCAAACGGGAATAGCATAGGTCCATATTGCACTCTTCTATTTTACCCTCTCTTTTACAGTCACCCAGCACAAAACTGACTGCCAGGAAAACAAATATATGGGGCCAGCTGGGCACAATTCCCCATCTTATTTACCTAAAAAGGGACAAAGGATGGTGTCCATCAAGGGACTCTAACTGACTTAATAAGCTTTGCAAAGGTCAGTCTTTTGTTAGTTCCCAAACTGTTGAAATTCTACCATGCAGGGATTTCATAGTGGCTCTATTGATTCATACCTTCAGCAGACTCCATCCCAGTGACTTAAGTTTTTGCTTAAATTTCTTCTAAAATATACTCTCCTAAAACTTGTCTAGTTTTGAGTCCCCTATAGAAGTAGTAATAGACAAATCCTGAGATCTTTTTAGCACCAGGAGTTCATTCCTCATTCCCAGTTCTACTCCTGTCATATCTCTTTATAATTCTGACATCAGCATGATTCAGCACATTTTCCATCCTGACCTTTGCATCTGAGAGTGAATTTGCCACTAACAGACCTCAGGACAGCCATTCCTCAACCTATCAGACTGAGACAAATTAACCTCCCCCCACCTGAAAACAACCAATGAAATCTCCAACTCATCCCCCCACCATCTTTTTCTTTTTTATACAAAGAAAAAGGTGGGAATGATAAACCTGGAGACCCCAGCTAGGCAACAGGAAGCCACAGCATGGTTGCCAATGATATCCACCCTTCTCAGGGGTATCCAATGAAGTTAATCCAAGTAGCTCACCTTCCCCAGAGTCAACCAATAGAAGATCAAAGTAATATTACCCCTAAAACCCCCTAATGCCATAAGATTTCATGATTCCCCCACCTCGATGGGACTCCATAGTCAACTACTAGCATCAGGCTCCCCCTTGCTATTTCTTCTCTCCATTCCACCCCCTCCTCCCATTAAAGCTTTGCTATATTACCTTACTCTGGTCTCATTGTCTCTTGGGCCTAACCCCTATCAGGCACCACCTGTCAGTCCCTACCCACATAAGTACTGAAACTTTTACTTGTGATTTGACTAAGTCCATCAGTTGCTCCTCTGCTTTTAAAGCACAGTCCTAAAAACAAAACAAAAAGAGGAACTCTGCCTCTAGTTGCTGAATGGGCAAGGATAATTTTTATTTTCCTATCTACCTTTTCTAGGATAATAAGCAAGGAATGCTCACCTTGGCAGCATCTTTATCCTTCATTTCACCTTCCACAAAGCTAATATCTTCAGGCCAATAGAAAAGCATCCATTCATGTCCCATTTTGAGGGCTTAGATGTAATAGATGTAGGTTACCAGGCCTGGCAACAGGTCAAGTATGGATGGAGCCCTTCCTCTGCACTGACCTTCGCCTCTTTCAACCATGAAAACCATCCAATCCTGCCAACTAATACAAAATATTGTAGGTCAGATCTGACTTAGGTTTGTAATAAAATGAAATATTCATGACTTCAATGAATGAAGACAATGAATCAGTTAGCAAAAGAAACTTCACTTAAGTATAGCATCAAAGGCATATTCATCAATAAGACAAAAATTCAGTTTGATGCAATTTCATCTGTATTGGCTTTTGTATGTAAGTCACCAAAACACTTTGTCAAGAGTTCAAACCTTAGTCCTCTGGGCCAATTAAGTAATAAGAATACATTCAATACTTTAATTTTTTTTTCCCAGATTACACATTAGTACAATTTTCAGTAATCATTTTCTGACATTCTTTTGATCCATATTCTCTACTCAATATCTCTTAAAGAAAAAAAAAAAACCTGGCTAATGTGGCAGAGAGTCTAATAGTATTTTTTAAACCCTTACTTTCCACCTAAGAATCAATACTGTGTATTGGTTTTAAGTTTGTTGTTTTTGTTTTTGTTTTTTTAGTTTTTAAAGGTATATCTATCTATTCAAAGAGTGTATGGGGATTAGTTGGAGTTAAGTGACTTGCACAAGGTTACACAGCCAGGAAGTTTCTAAGGTCAGATTTGAACATCGGACCTCTCATCTCTAGGCCTGGCTTTCAGTCCACTGAGTGACTGACCCCTATAGCTATTGCTTCTTAAAAAAGCCCTGTTATCTACTCAGTTTATTCCATTGGCTCTCTGCTAGTTCTGAGCCAACTATTCATTTTATTCCGTCTTTTTAAATCTCCACATATGAATCCATTTACAATGCACATCAGTATTAGTATGGCAATTTGTGTATATAACTTCTAAATAATAAGTATAAACATATTTAGGAACATGCTCCAAGTCTTCTTACTGATCCCTAGGGATATGTGATAAAAAAAAAATTGAGATTGGTGCATCTAAAACCCATCTAGACCTCCCTTATACTCTAAAATTACTCTTATTCTTCAGTTCTTCTTCCCTTCAAAATTCTCATATAGCACAGCTGATATCATCATTAAGAGGCAAGGGACATAAGAGCTGTCATGTGAATGTTTCAGAGCTAAGATCAATGGGTGGAAGTTACAGGGTGGCAGATTTCATCTCAATATGAGAAAAGATTTCCTAACCATTAGAGCTGTCCAAAAGTGGGACAGACTGCTTTGACAAGTGTAGAGTATTACCAGATGTGTCAAGGCAAAGAGTGGATAACCATTTGCCAAATATATAGCAGAGGAGATTCTTTCATTGGACATTAATCTGAACTCTGATCTCTGAGGTCTTTCTGAAACAGTCTCTTTAAATTAATTCACATGAAAGTATGAGTGATTGATAACCTGAAATTAATGTATTTTATCTGAGATGATGCTGGAAGAAGGTTGAAGAGTCAGTCAGTAAACATTTATCAAGCACCTACTATGTGCCAGATGCTGTACTAAGCCCTATGGATACAAAGAAAAGTTTATCCCTTTTCTTTAGAGATTCGCAATCAAAAGGAGGAGGCAACATGCAAACAACTACATAAATATATCTGTATATATGAAATCAGGAAAAGTTTCCTGCAGAAAATAAGACTTTAGTTGAAACTGAAAGGATGCCATGAAGCAGAGATGAAAAAGAAAAACATTTTGGGTTGGAGGAACAGAAAATATGGAATGTCATGTCAAAAAATAAAAAAGCCAGAAGAGAACACAGAGAACATGTGGGAATTTAAAGGGTAAGAAAACTATAGTCTTCCTGGAAAATATCAGTAAGAAAGTGGCAACAGAATGGGCTATAGAAGAGGAGAGAATAATGAATGAATGAATGAATGAATGAATGAATGAATGAATGAATGAACGAATGAATGAATGGGCATTTATTAAGTACTCACTATTTAGTAGAAAATGTACTAAGTACTGGAGAAACCAGTATAAAAGTGATAGCCCTCATACAGCTTCTATGCTAATAGGAGGAATAACCGCATACATAAGAATGCTGACCAGGAAAGGAATTATCTGCCCAGTACTAGGGATGTAGTAAGTTGTTCTACTGGGAAATCAACTGAGAAGCCCTTTCCAGTAATGGTGTTAATGTGATTCCTAAGCACAGAGCAACAGAGAAAAAGTAGAGAATGGGAAAGAGTAGAACACATACAAGGGAGAGGACACGATCCTAAGGTCAACAGCTTCATGGGATGTGAAACATGGCCAAAGAGGCAGCAAGTCAGGATCTAGAGCAGAAAGAATAGCAGCTCTCAGGTTTCATTTGAACATGAATTCTGAGGAAGGCGTATCATTCTGTGTAGATGTGTCAAATGCTGTGGAAATTTGAGGAAAGTTTTGCCAGGGACTAGCAACCTTACAATGTATAGAGTTGTATCTTAGTTCATCCAGTGATCATCCAGTTAGTTAGGAAAACAATAGAAAAAATGGATCTCTTCTTTTTTTACTATAAATAGGTATTATTGTTTCCTTTTTAATAGCAGCAAAGTGACACATGGATGGAATGTCCTACTTAGTCAGTAAGACCTGAGTTCATATTCTACCTCTAACACTTTATAGTTGTGTGAACCTAAAGAAGTCATTTCATCTCTTGCCTTTACCTTATTAATGAAATGGAGGTAATTCTAAAGCCTGATAATTGAACGTAACTGTGTAAAGGAAAAACGCATGAAATACAATGGACCATATCTGACAAAGTATACAAGATTATTGTGAAGATCAAAAATGTAAATGTTAAAGTTCTGTATAAATGCTGGGTATCATCATCATTATCAATCCTCATCACCATCATCCTCATCACCATCATCATCATTATGGTCTAGCTCTTAGAACAGAGATGCCAAACACGCAGCCCACCTGCCACACCCAGTCTACAATACCCTCAATTGAAGCTTGAACCAGATTAAAATGTAAGTGGGAAATGTTTAACAGAATAAATAAAAATACAATAGAGAATATAATATTAAATTTTATAACAAAGACAACATGTGGGCCCCAAGGATCATTTTGTGCTCCTTAGTGGAGTGGCACCCCCTTTCTTTTTGTTAATGTGTGATAACCAGACTTCAGAGGAGTGAAGCAGACAGTAGATAAAGAGAGAAAAGACATTTTTCTTTCTTTAAAAAAAAATCTTAGTCATGCAGGGATATGTCTTTAGTTCACCAGCTGGCAAATTTTCTACAGAATCTTTTGTTTATACACACTTCACTCCATTTCTGGTTAATTTGTTACATACAAGTACATATATCTTAGACTTGTGGCAGCAAAAATAAATTTGAACTTGTTCCCCACATATATGCTCTTTCCCCACCCTGCATTACCTATAATGCATAGACCCCAGGGTTACAAAAAGACTACACAAATTGCCCCCAAATCAATACACCGGACTTTGCCTGGTCTATTATTCTGGTCAAAAGAACTCACCATTCTAATTAAATGTGTCACTGAAATATTACTTTTCATGGCAAGGATTATGCTGTAGCAAGCACAGGGGAAATACAGCATGCCAAACTTATGACTAAAGACAAAGTTGTCTCCTGTTGGGACAAATAGTTTTGGGAGCTGTATTATGGCATACACAAACCTTTAAAATTAAAACACATAAAACTTCTCCCCCAAATCAGATCATCTTGTATTCCTGGTATACTAATATATGAGTCCCTCTGTCATCCCTACACAATATCCCATGAAGAATAGAAAGACAAAAAAGGACACTATCCCTGCCTAAAGGGGTAGTTAAAAGGAATAGACATTTAATAATTAGAGTGAGATATAAAACATTCTATTCCTTCATTGATGATTATTGCTGATACTTTTCAGTTATTTATGGCAAGACAAGCCTTTGTTTACTACTGAACATTACCATGTAACAAAGAAACTCCAGTATAGAGGACACTATCTGACAATATATGCAAAATTTAATAACTAGCATGTATAGCATATGATTTTGCCAGCATTAAAGTTGGCAAAGTACTTTACATATGTTAACTTCTGTGATTACGGCAGAATACAATCAAATTTCCTCAAGTGGGACATCAAAAGGAAGAGAGATCAGAGGGTCAAAGTCATCAGGGAGTATTTCATGAATGAGGGAGAAATTGAAATGCCTTTGAAAGATGAGTAGGCTCTGTATAGGTGGGGTGGAAGGAGAGAGATATTTTAGTCAAGAAAAAATAACAAGGGCATAAAAGTAAAATGAGCCTGTACAGTCTGAGCTAAATGGAACAGTGTCTAAATATTAACAAGTACAGCTAGGTTTTCCCCATTGGTGGAAATAATGAATCCATTGAGATGATCATATTATTCGAACTCACACTATTTGAAGTTATAATTATATAAATATAGTCTTTGGTTCCAGCTGGATGGAAATATGCTGGGTATATTCAAATGAGATCATTTGATGAATGAATTCATTCTTCACACTAATCTGGACCTGGTTATAATGAGAAATAATGAAGAGAAGGCTAGAAGTATGGAAGTGCTGGGTGTAGTAGTTACCTGAATCACAACCTGTGCCTCAAGGTAGGGTTTGTGGTAGGACAGATCATAAAGAGAATTCTTTTTTCAGATACACGTTGGACTAGAAGGTCCCTGAAGTCTCTTCCAAATCCGAGATCCTGTAATCTGCATTTGGCAGCAACAGCATGATCCTTCTGTAGGTAGGTTCATGCATACTAGACTGTTTGCACATTTGTTCTTGCATTAGCACTCAAGTGAGTCTAAAGAACTGATTATTTCTTTAAAAGGTAAAGATTGACTGAAAGAGATAACATTAATTAAAATTTAATTTAATAAATTATAATTATTATATTTATTATATATTATATAATATTATATATTATATAATAAATTATATAATTTATTATATATAATAAATTATAATTAATAAAAAATAAAATTAAAATAAGATTAAAAACTAACACAAAGACAGATGAATCTTCTGCATTTTTGACAACCCTGTTACCCCGGCTAATAAAAAGTAACTAAATTATCTTTCAAATCTGATGGACTTTTTTTCAGTCTTCAACCTTCTTGACTTCTCTGAAGAATTTGCCACTGTTGACCAACCTCTTCTGTTGACCTTTATCTCTCCTGTCTGGTTTTCATGAGATTACTCTCTTGATTTCTTTTTCTACTTGTCTGACAGTTTCTTCTCAATCTTTCTCAATTCTGTTCAATGCTATTATCTTTCTGCTGTTGATTTTCTACATTTTATTCGATATATATTTTGTTTGTATATATGTTGTCTCCCTATTTGGTTGTAAGTTCCTGAGAGCAGAAACTTTCATTTTCTCTTCTTTGTTTCCCCAACCAAAGCACCATGCCTGGGACATAGTAGGAATTTTAATAAATGTCTGATGACTGACAAAATCACCATCTGTAGCATACCCCATAATTTATTCTGTACCTGAAGTCTCTGTCTTGGATCCTAGTATCTTCTTCTTCACTGGCTCTTCCTTTGTGATCAGCTCTGGAGAGTTTAAAGATATCCATGCAGATGGCTAAGATCTCTATCTCTATATATATAATTCTAGTATCACTCTGAGTTACAAAGTCACTACCTATAAGCCATTTTGAATCAAATGTTCTGTAGATATCTTAAACTCAAATTTTAAACTGAACTCATAATTAATTCCTCTTTTGTGTCAAGCCCCCCCTCTAGTTTCTATATGTCAAAAACTGAATTATATCTCCCACCACCACAAGCCTTTTCTATTCAGTATCGTACCATTCTTCCAGTCATTTAGGTTCACAACCTCCAAGTTTCTTCCTCTCTTGACTCTCATTCCAAGCCATCCATACAAGCAGTTGCCAAATTTTGTTATTGCTACCTTGATAATAACTCTTGCAATTGTCCTTTGATTCCACAAATATGATCCTAGTTGAAATCCTTGTTTCTTATAAACTGTTCTACTGTAATAGCCTCTTAGTTTCTCTGCCTCAAGATTTATCCCATTCCAATCTATTCTCCCCACTGGTTCCAAAGTGATTTTCCTAAGGCTCTAAGGTCCAACAATGTTGCCCCTGCTCTCAATAAACTTCTTATTGGGCGTTTATTGGCTCTCTATTACTCCTAGGATCAAATATGAACTCCTTGGCTTGCCATTTATAGATATTCATAACCTAGTTCCAATCTATGTTATAAACATTAATACATATTACTCCATTTCACATACTCTATAATTCAGCCAAACTGACCTTCTTTCTATGTCTTATACATGGGAATTCCTCTCCTGCCTTCATGGGTTTGCTCTGGCTTCTTTAAATGCTCAGCATACACTCTCTTTTTTTTTTTCTTAAAAAAATGTTTCCTGCAAAACTTGATTCAAGTGCTACCTTCTGCATGAAAGTTTCTTATCCTTAAAGCTGCTAGTTATTTTCCTCTAAGATGACCTCATTTCCATTTTGTATATATTTTATATATCGCTATACATGTATGTTTTATCACATCCATCTAGACCATAAACTCTCTGAGGGCAGAGAATTTTGAGTATGCTTCACTTTTGTTTTTGTATCTGCAGTGCCCAAAGCAATGTCTGGAACAGAGTTAGAGCTTAATAAAACCTTATGGATTGATTGATTGACTCATGTTGGAAAATGCCATCTTTAACCCACAATAATATGGCCTAAATGTTCTTTAATAAACAAAAAAGGCCTGGCAATTATGATGATTTGTCATCATGAGAGACTTTATAATTGTTAGTTATAATACATGAATTACAAACGTGAAGATGAATGAAATAGCCATCATTAATATTGTGGTAAATAGTAGGTTACTCTCAGTAAATTAACTCAAAATGGGAAATGCATGAATTCTCTCATGGGGACCAGCTTTTTATTGGCCTCTTAAAATGTATTGTAAATTCCCTTATTAAAGGATAATGACAGTATTAGGCATAAAAGACAGAGTGAAGAATATGTTGCCAGAATGAGGAAAGTCACAACAGTTATACTTAATAGCAAGTTGTGAAATCATTTCTGCATATAATGTTCCTTTTGATTTCATCGCTTTTCCAGAATTCTTTAGAAGAACAAGGAAGAAAAATTGTTATTACCAAGAAAGCAACCATGGTGTAGTAGAAAGACTTCTGGATTTCTGGCCAATAAATCTAGACTGTAGAGCTGGTTGCATTACAGCCTTATTGCATGACTTTAGACAAGACCTGCAAGTCCTCTGAGTCTTAATTTCCCCATTCTGCAAAATAAGGGTGTCAGCTTAGAGAAAAGGTGTCAAACACACTAACTGCAATTGAGAATAAATAGAAATAGAATAAATAGAAAGAAAAAATAAATTAAATTAAAAATGAGATAATTTAGGTAATATTGAAATGTGTTTTTTCTGAGGCAATATGTGTCCCATGGTGGTTCTTATGTACAGTTTATTGACCATTGGTTTGTATTTCAGTTTGACATCAAATGGATTAGATGATATTTAGGACCTCTGCCAGGTATTAATGAATCCACATGGAAACAGTCCCCTGTCCTCAACTCTAGAGTTGTCAGACCAATAAAATCATACTTAATTCAGCTAAATATTGAATTAGGAGTTTTATCCAGCTTATTGTGTAGACTGCTGATTATTTCACTTGCTGATCTCATCAGTTCTTAGGGATTCTCTATCATTTCTATTTGATGATTCTTATTCACCCCTAACTTCTCCCTTGACCTCCAGACTCAAATCTCTACTTGTCTTTTAAATACTTCAAACAGGATGTCCTATAGATATCTTAAACTTAATGTATCCAAAACTGAATTCATTATCTTTAACTCAAACTCTCCTCTCTTCCTAACTTACCTATTATTGTCAAAGATTCACCATCCTTCCAGTCATCTAGGCTTTCAACCTAGGTGTTGTCATTGATTCCTAACTTTCTCACCCACAATATTCATTCCGTTGCTTAGGCTTGTTGATTTTTTTCTTTCATAACATCTTCCACCCACGCCTATGACTCTCCACTGCTACTACTTTTGAGCAGGCTTTTGTCATCTCACTCTTGAATTATTGTTTGCTGGTTGGCTTCCTTGCCACAAGTGTCTTCCCAGTCCAAAACAGCTTCCACTAAGTTGCCAAAATGTTTGCTTAAAGTGCAGATCTGACCTAGTTACCCTTACCTCCTACTTGAGAAATGTCAAATGGCTCCCCGTCACCTCTGGGATAAAATATAAAATCTTCCGTTAAACAAAGCCTTTTGTAATCTGTCTTCCCCACATTTCTAGTCTTCTTATAACTTACTACCCTATCCTGTAATCAAGTTGACATTGGACTCCTTGCTATTCTTCCTATAACACACTCAATCTCTTAGCCTTAGGCATTTTTACTTGCTATTCCCCACAGCTGGAATATTCTCTCTCATAGCTTCCCAAATATCCTTCAAGTCTCACCCAAAACTCTACCATTTACAAAACCTCTTTCCCAATCCCTCCTAATTTTAGTGCTTTCCCTCTGTAGATTGTCTCCAATATATCCAGTATATTTCTAGTATGTATGTATGTTTTTGCATATTTTCTCCTCCAGTAGACTGTGAGCTTCCTGAGAGCAAGGACTGTCTTTTTTATTTCTTTCTACCCCTAGCGCTTAGCACAGCACCTGGCATATAGCAGGTGTTTAATAAATGTTTATTGATTGACTAAAATTATAGTCTTTTAAAGTTATCAAAATCTTTTCCCATGAACTGTTGTTTGGTCATGATTTCCCCATTATGTATGGCTGCAATAAATTCCTTACAAACTGAAATGCATTTGTGATCTCATTGACTTGGTTTTCACTACAACCATATAGACTACTGCTAGATCTACACATCTTGTATGACCGATTTTGAAATCTTTCCATTAGTTTTCCACCAGGAGCATACACAAGAGGCTACATGTTTTCCCTGATTTCTTTTGGTATCATGAGATTAGAAGTGGAACACTTGGACATCTGCTATGTTTAACTCTCACCAGTCTCTAATCTTCACTTCTTATCATATGTTTCCCTGATGGTATCTTTCTTCTTTGGATATTCAGAGTTCTTCATTAGTTAATGTTGGCAGCCTGCTCATATCCAACATATATCTCTCCATTGCCCTCTGTATTCATTTTCAGTCCTTTGGAGACTATGTTTCATGACTCACATAAATACAATAATATTGAAAGAATATTAGAACAAAAAGGTGTGTTTTGTTTCTGGAGAAGCTTTGGGTCCTCAAAGAAGCTTTGTAATTTTCTTGAAGCAACCACACTTATTCTCTTCCTTTTGTGTAGTTCTGGGGTCCAACCCATTGTCCATTTATACTACCTTTCACAGATACATTTCCTGATTGAAAACTGTAGGTTATGAACTGTAATGGAAAATGAGAAAAAGCATTTTTAAATTTTTCTGAAGCTTTAAGATTAAGTGACTAAAAGGAAGGAAAGGTCCCAAACAGAAAAAATGATGCTAGAAAGAGGGATAGATGATAGAGTCTGAGCTTTGTTTTGGAACTTTGAGTTTGGAAATAAAAGACTAGAGCTCTGGAAAGTAGTTAAGAACAGATATTTTAGAAGTTACTCACACAGAAGTGAGCACTGAATGCATAGAAGTATATTAATATCACCAAGGAAAAAGGCATATAAAAAGAAATAGATTGCACAAAGTCAGCACCTTAAGGGACATCCATAAGTTGGGAGGGGAGAGGGAGCAGGCAGAAGAACAGAAAGACCAACAAAGAACAATCAGATAGGCATCAGGAGAGAGAAACCTCCTATAAATGAAGGAGGAGAATATTGAGAGTTAAGAGGGTAGGAGGAAAAGGGAGAAATGGGTCATTAGTGCCAAATATAAAAAAAATTCATAGATCATGAGATCTAACAATTCAATTCTGGCTCCACCATTCAGGAACCATGTGACTTCAGGCAAGGCATTTAACTTTTCTGAGTTTCAGTTTCCTCATATTTACAATGAGGATAAGAATACTTGTATATAATATCCCAGAGGATTACTGTGATGATAAAATGAAATTATATCTACAAAAGTGTTTTGCTAACTACATGTAGGGTATTGTTATTATACTGCAAGGAAGATGGAGGCATTTGATTGTGACATTCATTCAAGCATTTTAAAGTGCTAAATATTTTAAATTTATTTTCTTTCTTCAATTTATCCAATTCTTAGCAATCAAAATTAATTATCACCATTACATTTTTTTCTATTCTCTGCTAAGCTATGGGGGAAAAGTGTTGCTTTATTTTTCCTCATGTACGACAGTCACTCAGACATCATTATGCAATATATTTTGTATCCACTTCCTCATCCTGCCTCCTAAATTGTGTCTAAATTGTTGTAATTGCTAATTAAGCTCAGAAATATTTGTATTCATTTTGTTTTTTCTTTGCTGTTCTACCAAGGCAAATAGACATATTTCTTCTGCTTTCTAGAATGCTTAAACATTCCATATAAACATATGCAGGTCCACTTTACTTTAATCCAGTATAAAAATATATATATTTATAAACAAAGGAAAAGATAATTACTTGATTCATGTTTACTTACATCTGTCTCCCTTACCCTATTCCCAAGGGAGGAAAAAATTTTATTTATTCTTTAAAAATGGAAACAGATTTAAAGGGAAAAGGATTTTGGATAACCTGGGCCTCATGCCCCTGAGATTCCTACTTACAATGATGGAAATGTGCAATGCTTAAGGAAAACAAAAGAATTTTCTTTTATTATCTTGACAAGTTTTATGAAAATAGTATTCTATTACTACCAGAAATTAAGACCCTTATTTAATAATTACAGAAATGTTGCTCTTGTCAGTTGCCATTATTAGAAAATTTCTTCAACTGCAAGTACTCCATCTTGCCCTGAAAAAGCACAAATTTTCTTGGTTGTCCTTGGATCTCTTTCACATCAATTCATATTAAGTACATGTACTAAGTACTGGAAATACAAAGATGGAGAAAGAGGCCTTAGCCTCAAAGGATATTTCTCTTTTGGGAGGGATTCAGAACATTTTTCATATGACTTTTGAAAGCTTGGATTTTGCCAATTGAAAATTATCTTTTTATCCCCTTTTAACATTTATTTATTGGGAAATGGGTAATACTCATAAATTTGAATCAGTTCTTTGTATATCTTGACAATGACATTCTCATCAGAGAACTCATTGCAAAGATTTTGTGTCCCCCCCCACACACATTTACCTGTTACCCTTCTAATTTTTCTTTATTTGATCTGTTCATGAATAATCAGTGAAACTTTGAGATTCTGTCTCATATCTATCATAGTGACAAAGAAGACAAAACAGAGAAAATAAATATTGGAGGGGTGTCGAAAATGGGTCCAATAGGAAGGAGCTGTGAATTGGTCTAGCCATTCCAGAAAACAATTCAAAAGTATGCCCAGAAAACTGAAGGTAGGGATATTGATTTAGGATGCATCTGCATAGAGATAATTATTGATGCCTGAGGAAAGACCACGGGGAAAAAAAGGACAAAAGATAAAATCTTGGGGTATATATATTCACATTTAAGGAAGACAAATAGACAGGGAAGGATTGACCAAAGATGTAGGAGGAGACCCTGAAAGGAGGCCATGGAGACCATGGGAGCCAAGTAAAGAAAGAACATTCAAAAGAACACTAGTTAATGATGTCAAATGCTAAGAAAAAGTAAACAAAGGCTAAGAATGGGGACAAAATTCATTTTATTTTATTGATTAAAGTGTTCTAGCTCCAGAAAATGGCACAGTGACTAGAATTCCAGGTCTGGATTCGGGAAGACTTATTTTGTGAGTTCAAATCTGACCTCAAACACTTACTAGCCTTTGTGATGCTATCTATGTAAGTCACTTAACCTGATTGCTTCAGTTTCTTCATATGAAAAATAATCTGGAGAAGGAAATGGCAGACCACTGCAGTATCTTTGCCAAGAAAACCCCAAATAGGGTCACAAAGTCAGACATGACTAAAAAAGACTAAACAACACTAACAAATAATTCTTAAGAAAACATTTTCAATAAAGTGGTATGGCCAGAAATCATTACAATAAATCATGAGGAAGTAGAATACATAAGTACTTGTGATTTTAATGCGTCTGACATGGAAGAAGATGAGTTGATAATAGAGAAAATAGTAGGAATTATGCAATCAAAGTTAATTTATTTTGAGGTTGTGGGACCCGAGACATATTTATTTCAGAAAATACACTATCTTTGTCCTTGTGTTTCATTATTCTTTTGGTACTTTTATGTTCTCTTAGTCATGTTTACTTTTATTGCTTCATATTTTTCTTCATATTCTTGTTCTCAAGTGTATTGGTATTGTCTCCCCTATTATTAATGAGTAGCTCTGATCTGGGCCTACAATTAAATAGAAAAGGAGAACAGGCTGGATCACTTTGGGAATATTGTGTAATGCTTTTAATGACTTAAAACTATCTGAAGCAAAGGTTTATGTGAAAAATTATGATTATTCTTTTGTATGTTCATAAATCATGGAATATGTCTTCAAAGAATTAAATTTGTGAGTCATTCAAAAAACAATGGAGAATTACATGAAGGTCACAATTAAACTAAAATATAAAACCAATGAAGAATTTCCCTAGAGAAATGGCATTAAAAATATCCTTAGAGAGATGTATGATTGGAAAAGGAAAGCATGATTAAGCTGAAATATATAACTCATGAAGAATTTCCCTGGAGAAGTGACATTAAAGTTACTCTTAGTGAGTTGTATGATTAGAATAGGAGGGCTGATTGTGTAGTGAGAGTGAGGAAGGAAGCTTTCCCTGGCATCCTAAATTGGTATCCCTGCAAGGTCAAGCAATGCAAAAAGTCCTCAGCACTTTAGATAGAAACCCATAAATTATTTAGAGTATTGGAGTATGTGAACAAGTCATATCAAGTGGATAAAAAGATATGGGCAGATATCTATCTATACAATTAAAAGAAGTTCACATATTAATGAGATTATATTCCTTGAGAACAGGAACTATATCTTCTCTTGTTTCTATTACTTTCCAGAACATCTAAAATGAACCTTTATACACAAAGGACATTAAGTAACATCTGTTTTTAAAATTCATAATGATCTCCATTTTTTTTGGAGCATGTTTGTAAATGAATAAAGGAATAATAAAAAAAATATTTATTGCATTTATTACATGCCAAACAGTGCTAAATCCTAGGAGAACAAATAGAAAAATGACACAGTCCTGTTCAGGAGTTCACTTAAAAAAAAAAAGAAATATAAATTTGACAAATGATGGAAGAATTGTGGAAAAATGAGAACATTAATACATTATTGGTGGAAATGTGAACTGATACAACCATTTTGGGGAGCAATCTGGAATTATATTCAGTTATAAAACTGCATATACCTTTTGACCCAGCAATACCATTATTAGATTTGTTTCCTAAGATTATCCGACAAAAATGAAAAGAAACTATATTCCTTATGGCAAAGAACTGGAAACTGAAGGGATGTCATAGATTGGGAAATGGCTAAACAAGTTGTGGTATATAATTGTATTGGAATACTATTGTACTATAAGATTCAAGGTGAAATGAGCAGAACCAGAACATTATGCACAGAAATAACAATAATGTATGATGATCAACTATGAATGGCAACTATTATCAACAAGGCAAGAACTCAGGACAACTCCAAGAGATTCATGACAAAAATTGATATCCACTGCCATAGAAGGAGTTGACAGAATCGGACTGAACATTGAAACATATGATTCTTCACTATTTCCTCTATGAATTTTTGTCTAGTGGAAGCAATGTGTCTTATTTCACAACATGAAAAGCATAGAAATATGTATTTTATGATAACATATGTACAACCTATATCATATTACCTGACTTTTTGGGGTGGGTAGAGGGTAGGAGGGAGGGAATTTTTTTTTTAATGTTCATTAGTTTCTTGTTAAATAAGAGGGTTTTGAAAAGTAAGATTAATGATAATCATATCAAAAAAGTAAGAAAAGAACAGGGATAAATTATTTTAAAATACAAGTAAGAGAGCAAAAGAAAATGTAGGATGGGACCCAGATGATCAAAGTAGTGTTGGAACTCCCAAGATAAATTTGAAATATATATACTCATATTTTAAAAACTGTATGTGGAGTTCCAGGGGCAGAGCCAAGATGGAGGAATAAACCAGAGCAGCTCCCCTTTATCATGAGACCAATCTCTGACCAAGATTAAAATATCAACACAAAACAAATACAGGAGTGAAAGAACCAACAGGGAGACAGAGTGAAACAATTTTCAAGAAAAGAAAAACCCAAAAGGTAGACAAAGAACATCTGGGACACTGAGGTGAGAAGAGATCAGAGCCAGCAAGAGGCTGTAAGCAAGGAATAAAGAGTAAGGCAAGTACAAGCCATACACCCACTCCACATATGTTGTCACACCTTTCAGAACCTAAGTCCAAGCCAGTATTCAGATCTTGAGATCCTGCCTGGGCAAATAGTAATCTAAGCTAACCCATATCCCTTGACATTTGAAACCTGTGGAAAAGTCTGTAGTCTCATTCCAGACTAGACTGGGCTAAAGTGGGCTGTTTCTTTAGGGCCTAGATCAAAGCCAGGAATCCCAGTCTGGGCTTGGGATAAGGTCAGAGTTCACACTTTGGGAGAAGGACACAGTTCACAGGGGGAGCCCTTCCCTCCCATCTTGTTGCCAAAACTAAGGGCAGAGCTCCAGGAAAGGGAAGTCAAGGGAATCAAGAGTGTGCCTTATTGGATCAAGTATACAATGAGACCAAAGATTTAAGCCTAAGCTTGGGGATAGAACTTGATCAGTCTTGAATCTGATCAAGTTCATAGTCAGATCAAAAGCTTATAGCCAAGCCTGAGGCAAATCCTTAAGCCATCAGTATCTCAAGGGTCAATTCAATCAGAAGGGGGAGGGGGCTCTCAGAGCTCTCAACCCTCAAACTATCACATCAGCCTCCAAGAACTGAAACTGGTAAAAACCCAGAAAATAAGCTGAGAATAAAATCAAGGAAGGACTAAAGTTTAAGAGGGTACCCCAACTTCCCAGAAAACAGAACCTAACTATAATTGGATAGGAAAAATGAGCAAACAAGAAAAAAAGCATCTAACTCTAAAGAATTTTTATGGAGACAAACAGCAAGGTAAAGATACAGAAAGGGACAATAAAAGCAAAGGAAACATATGCAAAATCCAAAAGAAAAATATGGATTAGACACAGATTCTGGAAAAGCTAAAAAAAGACTTCAAAAACCAATTAAGCAAGGCAGAAGAAAAGTGGGGAAGAGAAATGAAAATGATGCAATAAGAAATGGGCCAGTTGAAAAAAAGAAGACAGAGGAAACTGACAGAGGAAAATCAGGCCTTACAAATCAGAATTGACCATCTAGAAATTAATGATTTCATGAGAAATCAAGAAACAATGAAGCAGAATTAAAGGAATGAAAAAAAAAACCAGAGGAAAACATGAAATATCTTATTGAAAAAAACAACTGGGCTAGAAAATAGATCTACAAGAGACAATTTGAGGATTATTGGATTTATCTGAAAGCAATGATCAAGAAAAGCTATATGTAGGGGGCAGCTGGGTAGCTCAGTGGATTGAGAGCCAGGCCTAGAGATGGGAGGTCCTAGGTTCAAATCTGGCCTCAACCACTTCCTAGCTGTGTGACCCTGGGCAAGTCACTTGACCCCCATTGCCTAGCCCTTACCACTCTTCTGCCTTGGAGCCAATACACAGTATTGACTCCAAGATGGAAGGTAAGGGTTTTAAAAAAAAAAGAAAAAGAAAAGCTATATGTAATGGAGATTCAAATTTTCATATGTGGTCTTTTATTCCTGGTCTTTGAATACGGAAATGTCTGTTAATGCCTATCAATTCATAGTAATAAAAGAGAAAATTAAATATATATTAGACATCAACAAACATGAATATGTCCACATATTAAAAAGGGCAAAAGACAATAACATGAAATCATGAATCTCTGTCATGAATGACTTATTTTAAAAACATATAATACATTTAACTTAGTAATACCAACTTTATTGTTTCTCTGTGTCCTCATTCTTAACTTCATTCTGTTCTCTTCTGTGTATTTTAAAATTGATTTCCTAACACATTTTTCTTCCTCCTCCCCCTCCTCCTCTTTCTTCTTTTTTGTTATCACTCTCCCTATGTCTAATCCACCCATAAGTCTTTTCTCTCTCTCTCAAAATAAAAAGGCTTTCCTTGTAACAAGTATAAGAAAGCAAAACAAATCTACCCATTGGCAATATCTGAAAATCTATTTCTGATTCTTATGGGAAGTATGGTTTATTATCAGTCTCCTGGAGTCTTGATTGTTCATTACATTTCATTAATTAAAGTCCTTAAGACTTCCAGTATTGTTTTCATTTATAATATTGTAGTAATTTTATAAATTACATGGCTTTTTTTTGGTCCAGTTCACTTTGCCTCAGTTCCTAAAAGTCTTCCTAGTTTCTCTGAAACTATCCCTTTATTTAATTCACTTGTCATAACAATATTCTAATACATTTTACATTTACATGCCATAATATATTGATGGGCACAAACTTTACTACTAATTATATATATTTTTTAAAAGTGCTGAGAAAACAGACTCATTAATAGACTTTTGGTAGAGCCATTAATCAGTACAGCTGTTCTGGAAAGCTATTTGTAGCTGTGCAAAAATTACTAAACTATGCATAGATTTTGATATAATGATATCACTACTAGATAGATTCAAAAAGAACAAAGAAAGAAGAAAAGGCCTAATGTGTAAAAATCTATAGTAGCTTTTTGTTTTGGCAAAGAATTGGAAATTAAGCACATCTAATCAATTGTCAAATAGATGAATAAGTTATGGTATATAAATGTAATTGAATATTATTGTGATAAAAAAATGAAGAAAAAAATAGTTTTAGGAAAACCAGGAAGACTCATATAGACTGATGCTGAGTGAAGTGAGCAAAATCAGAAGAACAATTTCTATTATAACAATATCATTAAAAAATGAAAATTTTTCAAAGATTTATGAACTTGGGTCATTGAAATGATTTATCAAGACTTCAGAGGATCAGTGATGAAAAATGCTAACCACTTACTCAGAAAGAAATGATTGACTAAAATCAAAGATAAAGAATACGTTTTTGGACGTGGATAATATGGAAATTAATTTTTCTTGATTATGCATATTTTTCACAAAGTTCTTTTGGGGAAAAAGATGGGTGTAGAAAATGCTAGGTAATTGCAAAAAATAAAAATTTATTTTTTTAAATGCTGCTATAAATATGTTTGTTACGATTAGTCCTTTCCGTCAATTTTTATCTCTTTAGGAATATATATCTAATAGTGATATTGCTGGATCAAAGATTATTCAGTTTAATAATTTTTTTTACTATAGTTACCAATTTGTTTTAAGAATGCCTAAACCAATTCAGTGATCCATCAATAATACATTAGCGTTAAGAGCTCACATTCCAACAGAGGACAACAATGTATATGATTATTTCATTATAGGACATATGGTAAGACCCATTGAAACAGGCATCCCAGCTGCAGGGTAGGTGATAAGGCCTAGTGTTCTTTAGGGTGCTAAGCTAGGATACTTGTTAAGGCCAAGTGATCTGGAGATTGCAGCAGCAAGGCAAAAGGCAAGAGTACAAGCCTGTCTTTGTTCCCACTAGAAAGTTCATATTTTTCATCCTCTCATTTCTGAAAAGGCAGGCAAAGGACACTTTTACCACAGGATCATCTCCTGTCCATTGAATACAGTCTCTATTTAATGTCTATCATCTGTAAAAGAAATAAACTAGTTATTCTGAAAAGGAAGAGAAATTAGAGAAGTCAGAGGTCCTATCCTTTTGGGGCTTAATTTGATAGCTGTGAGCTCATCAATGTAGGTACATCATCTGAAGTAGTAGATAAAATCTTTATGTGCCTTCTTACCCTGATTTTGCTCATATTCTTTTGTAAAATGGACAAAAAAGAAGACAGAAGTCAAGAAACTATCTATTAGGTTACTATGGGTCACCCAGATGAGCAATAGAGAGAAGTAAGTGAAGTGAGTAGACTAAAGCATATTTTTAATGTGTGACTGGATAATATAAAGAATTTCATCAGAGAAAGGTATGATAGGAAAAAGAAATAATCTTGTGATGTAAAAGGTATGAATAGGTGATGGACAACTCAATTGAACCATTATTAATTATAAAAAGTCAAGAGGATAAGAGAAATCCACCACCACATTGGGTGGATTACCCTTAGAGGATTTACAGAAGAATCCTAGATCTACAGTTGGAAGGGATCTCAGAGGTGACCTATTCTAAATCTTGTATTAGAGGGTTAGTTTGAGTATAATGGAGGAAAGGTAGATGATCCCATAAAGTAGAAGGAGGGTGAGATGGATTCCCCCCTTCAGTCTTCAAATCTCTCCACTAAACCTGCTTTTACTCTCCTCTAATAACTGATTTAATGGGTGTATCTTTTCCCTTGGGGAAAGAGAGAGAAGTCAGCTCTCTCCCCCTTCAATATGACAAGGAACTCAATTTAAGAAAACTGGCAACTTTATTCTAACAAATGGTGGTTAGGCATAAGATAAGCAAGATGTCTGCAGGTTGGATTTTATAGGAAAGAGGGTAAGGAAAGTCCCTGTCTGTCTAAAAATATCTTTCTCCCTAACCCCAAAGGTGAGAGACCCAGGCTTGTCAGCCTGGTCTTATAAAGGATAATTTAGCATTGTGACCTAAACTATGTTAATTATTTGGTCACCATGGATTTCCCAAATATAAAATAAATATAACCAAGTCAGCTAGAAATTTTTGGTGATTTAATTGATATAGTGGAAAGAAATTAAGAAGAAGGAAGAAGGAAAAGGGTGTAGGATTTCTCTTGCCTTGCTAGTGCCAGGAGGAAGACCAGAGGCTCTAGGAAGATAAGGTTTTGAAGAGTAAGGAGGAAAGAATCAGCCTGAACTCCAAAGGGCTCAGCCAAGATGCCTGAACATGAATTAGCTCAAGAGCAAACTCACCGCCAAACTCAGACAATAGCTGCCACCATGCCAAGATGTTGGAATGCTTAGCACACTGCCAGCCAGAGTCTCCTATCTGGGGAAAGAGAGAGAGAGAGAGAGAGAGAGAGAGAGAGAGAGAGAGAGAGAGAGAGAGAGAGAGAGAGAGAGAGCAAGTGATGTGCCTTATATAGATGGTTTTACATCACTTTCTTGCATCTCATCTATACCAATGATAGCTTAGCTTGACTTAGGACAGCCCAGGGGTCTGTCTGCTTTTTCTACACATGTCTGTTGAAGGCCATTTCCTCAGATAATTAAATCTTTGAGTATGGTGCAAGCATCCTGACCTTGTTAAACTAAGTAGGGTGGCGAAATGTATAGTTCCCAAGACTTGATTCTGTTAAACCAAGTATCACCATTGTTACTAATCAGGAAATAGCTAAATCAGATTTTCTAAAGTATGGCCTGAGTAGGGTGGAGTAGGTTTAAAATTCACAGTCTCTAAGAGACTCCAGGTTTGGTGACTCCTGGTATTTGTCACAACAGAGCCAATATCCAAACTCAAGGTGTAACAGGAGCTGTGTGAGATATTCTGATGCTGTTCTTATTCTTCTCAGTTTATGCCACAATTCCTGGTGTCTTTGTTGTTGGTGGTGGGGGAAATGGTGGTTAGGGTCAATTAAGGATTTGAAAAGCTCAGGAGAGAAATCGCTAATAGCCTGTCACCCTTGCTATCTCAAGATAGAAAGAGAGACTGACTCCCACCTGGAATCTCTTTTCTCTCAAGATTCTAAGCCTCAACCACCATCCCATGCTGTGGATGCAAACCTTTGCATGTCTTCCAGGCTCTGCCCTTCAAGGTCTCTGGATCATTCCCCTATCACAACTCCTCCAGTTTGTCTTTTAGCATGGAATCAGCCGGATACTGTAATAGAGGGTTTGTCTGGTGGTAAATAGAGAGAGTGAGATAGAGTGGAGATCTCCCCCTCTCAAAGCAGGATTCAGGGGAGACCATTGATGCTTAACTTGGTTAAGGGAGAGGAGAGGGGGGAGTGAGTAGATTCCTCCTTCAGCCTCCCCTCAGCTATGGCTACTCACCTCAAACTGCCTCTTGACTTCCCTCTACTACTAATGTATAGAGGTTCCCTCCTCAAAGAGAGAGTTACCCTCCCCCACTCAAGCTGGAACTGTTTTCCACTCACACTAGAGTCAGTTGTGGAAAGACGACAAACTTTTATTCTAACTGATCAATTTGGGAATACCACAAGGAAATGGCTATGGGAAGGGTTTTTCATTAGGAAAGAGGGAAAGGTATCCCTATATTAGCTACCCTTACCTCCTTCCTCAAGTTGGGGAACACAGATCTTGGTAGCCTTGGGCCCCTGAGAGATTCAGGCTTGGATGGCCCTGGTCTTGGCCCCACAGGCACACTTCAGACCCCGGGCACCAGGAGCTGAGAGGTAATCTTGTCAGCTGCTTGGTGTATTCTCTAACACTCCCAACTTCAAGTGGGAATCTGTGGGGGGAAGGGTATCCAATTACTAGGAAGAAGATGTAAGTTTTTTTCTCAGGAGCAAAGTCTTGACCAGACCTCTCCTTAGGCTCTCAGGATTGAGAGAGCTAACTGCCTCTCTCTGATAGAAAACTCTTGCTCTTCCCAGGTTCCAGAACATCCCCTGAGGCCCCTCCCCTGCTGTGGATGAAACTCAATCAATTTCCCAGACTATAATTCCAGTTCCTGAGTTTGAAACCTCTATCACAATACCACGCTACTTACTTACCTTAAATTATTTCTAATGTAATAATCTAATCTATTTACTCCCCCCCCCCCCCCCCCCGCCCCCATAACAAATCTTATCTAGAGCCATCTATCTGCTACACTAAGGTCCTACCTTATGCTAAAGACTGAGTTGTGGGAAGGAGGGTTAGGGCCTTAAGTGTTACAATGGCTTGTACAATGTAACAATGTTAGCTAATCTATAACTACAACTATTCCAAACAATATAACATTTAATTTTTGAATAAAAATAAATTCTTGTCTTATACCTATATAATACTTATTAAAATGTAACGATTTTCTGCATAACTAGCTATATGCTATCCTCTCTCTTTTAAATTATAGTATGTTCTGTCCCTATGCTAACTCTCTAGTTACCAAAATTCCCTTTTCCTCCCTAAACTAATCTGTCCCTGTCAGGGATCAGTGTGTTAATTCCTTTTATTACTTTAAATTAGTAGATTAGATAGTTAGTCTTTACATATGTGCATATATGATTTCTGTACACATATTACATATGATATAAATTATATATACATATACTCCGGTTTGAAGTCTTTATCTTCCTATCTACATGAGTGCTACCAGAGAGTTATTTACAAATACAAAATACAAATATACAATTTTATGGACTGTCCTTATTTACGAAGCAGCCCCTAATGTCAGTTTGGATTTGTGTTTTGTGTGCTAAATATGTGGTGATGCAGGCATATACTCACATCTTCCCCTGGATTTCTACTTCTCTTGTTGCCTGATGGGTCAATGAGCTTCTTTCTTCTTATGCAGATTTGTATGTTCATGTGGATGTAATTCCCTAAGTGTGATGTTAATGTATACGGCAATTCAATCTTATGTGTCCCTTTAATGGAAGTTCATTTCCTACAATGTCCTTGATTTAAAGTTCTATCTGGTTGTCCAGTTGTGTCTCTGCTGGCATCTTGTGTTGATTGAAGCTATCACAGATCCAGATGTTTTCACCTTTACTGGATACATACTTGACTTTTGTCTAACCTTCATCATTGATCTCTGGATCTCTGTCATCTGGTTACCGGAATATACAGGATTATGTGTGTGTGTGTAAGATTGTTATGTCATTTTGTGTGTGAGGGTAAGAGTGATTTTTTTTGTATTGGCTGAGTGCAAATGAGATTTATTAGTCAAGATTGTATATATCTTTTTTCATGTGTGAGTGTGAGATAAGTGCTTATCATGAAGTGCTTTCTGCAGAGGTTTTTTACTTAATTGGCAGGTTTATTTGTGTTTTTCCTGGCTATTATATGGATTATTCTAATTCACATTCTTCAAATTCCTATGCATCTTGTGTCAGAGTGTGGACTAGTTGATCATGTTTTAAAAATTATTTCTGTTGTGCTTGGGGCATTTGGATCTGCATTTCTTCTAGGGCTTTTTCTGTACTGTTTTCAGGCATTACACTTTGGACATAATGCTGTTTTACATGGGATGCATGAAACTTCTGTTGGTATCTATCCTCTTGCTTTTTAGGTAATTTGGACTCTGTGTTTGCTGGCCAGTATCTCTGTGCGAAGCCCTCCCTCTCTTCTTCCCCCTGGAGAAGTTATGTTTAGGTGGAGGATGAGAGATATAGATGACCTGTTGCAGTTTTTTTTCTTTTTTCCGTAATCTGTTAGTTCAGACACATGGTTTCATGCTATGAATTTGTTTAGCTAAGGTGCTCCAATGGCATTTTGTACAAGGGATTGTAGAAGGAGTCTTTCATTCTTTCTCTGTGGATAAAAATTATACAGTATCAGAAAATGTGGATTAATTATAAATCTGTACTAGCAAAGAAAATATCTATTGTACTAAGATCACATATTTATCAAAATAAGGTTAGAATAATATCTCTCAGGCATGCACACATGCATGTGTTGATATTTGATGCTACAAACATGATCAGAGTCATATGTATGTATAATCATGCTCATATAAACATAATCCTCTCAAAAAAGTTATAATGTAAGAATATTACTACCTAAATGGCTTTTCTGCCTTAAAGATTGCTGACTTTTGGGATGGAACTTTAAGAAGAATGGAAAACATAAAGAAAATCAACTGGACATATAAAAGGATTTCTATGAAACATTGAGAGCCTAGCTAAAGTGGCATAGCATGAATTTATAGTGAATACAATCAATATAGTTTTGCTGTATTCTTCAGCATTACTCAGCAGGCTGGAAATAGGAATAAAGAAAGCAGATGCTCTAGATTATTCAATGGTATCAGCATTGGCTGGTAGAGGGGGAGCAGAAGAATAGAGGAGATAAATTGGACATTCTAAACTGCAAATAATTATGTCCTTTCTCAAAATGGATGACCATGGTGTCCAGGCTCTCAAATTGAGACAGAAGGCTGAAAGACTAGGGCAACAAAGAAGAATCAAAGTACTATTGTGGGAAGAAAAGGAGATAAACTAAAGAGTAAAATTTCTGACTTGGAAGTCAACGCATCATGAATCTATATCTGGAAGGGACCATCTATTCAAATTCAATGGTAACTGAGGAAACTAAAGTCCCAGATGATAAAAATGACTCAAGATTTCAAAGGTTGGTTTTGCAAGTAAAATCTGGACTTATGTCCTCATGTCATCTGAGATGAACACATGCCACCAATTGCCAATGAAAGTAATGTAATTCATTCCATACCCTTTTAGGTCACTTGATACCACATTATTCTTTAATAAGACAACACCCTTAATCCTGTTCTATTCTGGGCACAAGCATGCTTCATCTTTAGGGAATAGATAGCTCATACAAACCCAGTCCCACCGCTTAGAGAAAAACCTTAAAAGAACATCCTCATTTACAATTTTTAAAAATATACAAAATAAGAGCAATATACCATGTTGACTACAACACTCAGCTTGATCAAAGAGGTCCAAAGCTATATACACTTAATCATGACTGGTTTCCTTCTCTTCTTCTAACATTTTTTGGCCTATTATTCCTTTTGGGAAATTGTACATCTTCTTGGGGATTTTGTCAGCTATCAGCTTGCTATCCCAATTTATCAACCTATCTTTGCTTCCCTTTATAAATTCTTTTTTATTCAGCTCCTTTTACTAAAGCATCAAGTGTATCGTCTCTTCAGAACTGGCAGTGCCTAATACCTAATGATGCAAGGAAAGGTCAACACAGGCTCCTATAATCTTGGAGATCATTCAGTGTTGTACATAAGAGGCATTTCTTGTTGCCTAGCGGGTTTTCCATTTACTCCAGGCTTCATAGATTTGATATTTTAAGGGGTTGAAAAGTAGGTTGGAACTGAAATGTCAAAGAATAAAAATAACAGTAATCTCTAAAATGCTATTAGGGTTAACATTTAACCCTATTAAAAATCTAATTTGTCTTACCTTTTGTGGTGGTAAATTCTATCTGTGCATATTAAAGGGGGGAAATGTATTGATTTCCCCTCTCCCCATATAAATTGTTGCTTCTTATATTGGTGGTCCCCTTCCCACTACTTACTTCATGTCCTCAATTTTGAAATGATCATGTAAGGATGATATTAGAAAACAAGTATTGTTTTATTAGTTTAGGCATAAGAAGTAAAGTGACTGGCTTGAGAAAAGAACTGGAGTTGGAAGCAGAGCTGAGAGAGCATGTTAATTTCAACTGCTGACAGCTATAACCATTTTTCTATGTCAATTACTCTTTCTGGTGGTTGGCAGAGACACACTCTCAGAGACTTTAACTCAGGGCTGGAGGAGGTAACATCTTTGCCTCTCCATCTGAGGGAAAGATCTGAAGCATCTCAGTATTTTCCTTTACCAACTTGGGAAACACTATTGAATAACTATTGTGGTTTTTATAAATTGATTTAACTCTGAGAAGACCAAAGAAAAACATAGTCTTTAGCATGGACTCTGATTCTGTTAAGGCTCAGAATCCTAACTTGATTCTTGTTGAGAATCAACTAGCTAGCCTTTGATATGTTATAATTTGAAGGTGAAGTTAAGAATTATGAGGATAATAGTAGTAGTTTTTATTTAGATAGTATAAATTTGGGTTAGTCAGATCAGGGAGGATTGGTGTAGCCTGTGAATCAACTAAGAAGTGGTTCCTTGCAACACTAGGGAGTTTATTTTGGTGGATTTAGAATCCCTTAGAATTAGAAATCCTTCTTTCTCCTTATGTATTTCAATATATTTTTTTTTAAATAAGAGTCTCTTTAGCATCCTTGCACCTGGGAAGTTCACATTTGAGCTTCACTTCATCACTGAGGATACTTTTGATTACATCTATCAAAAGTATCCGTACAGTTTTGAACCTATATTGAACAGTTTTTCTATCTATATTTTGTGTAGCTTGCCATTATCATTTTTATTTTTACACCCTCTCCCCATATAAATTCTTGCTGCTTCTATTGGTGGTCCCCTTCCCAGTGCTTACTTCATGTCCTCAATTTTGAAATTATTAGAAATGCTTGTTTTCAGTGTTATGCTTGTCTCTTTGCTGCCGAATGCATTTCATTGAAGTAGAACTGTATGAAGTATAAAGAAGTGATTTGACTTATTTATTTATATATGAAAATGGATAGCATATGAGAATATGAGAGCTCAAAACCTGACTAAGTGTGTTTTGCTATTGTTTTACTTTTAGAAGTGTTGCTTCCATTGTCACAATATAAAGAAGTTTTAATTTGGAATTTGAGACACTACTAATCCCAAAAAGAATTTTCTGAGACTGAGGAACCACTGTTTAGAATGTTACTGGGAGGGGGAGAGACAGTTGGAGCAGGAGAAGAGGCCTGTGGGAGTGAGAGAGAGTGAGGTTTTTGCCCTCTGAACTCAGAAGAGTAAAGAGCTAGGACCCAAGCTCAAGATTCCACCTATGTTGACAGAGACTTGCATCCATTTCCTTTGCCCTGAAGAGAGAATATTCCTGATATCTTTAGATCATCAAGGAAAGAAAGAAAAGAACAACAACTGCAGCTAAAGGGTGCTGATCCCTTGAACTTCACAGGGTCACCCTGAAGACCTTTCCCATCCCTTGACCTTCTCAAGAAAGACACTTGATAACTGTTTAGTTTAGGATAGTGACAGTGATTAGAAAGGAGCTTCTTCTTCTTTTTTTTTAACCCTTACCTTCCATCTTGGAATAAATACTATGTATTGGTTCCAAGGCAGAAGAGTGGTAAGGGGCTAGGAAATGGGAGTTAAGTGACTTGTCCAGAGTCACACAGCTGGGAAGTATCTGAAGTCAAATTTGAACCTAGGACCTCCCATGTCTAGGCCTGACTCTCAATCCACTGAGCTACCCAGTTACCCCCAAGTGACAGTGATTAGAGAAGAAGGAGAAAGAGAAGTTGAGGCTGATCCATTTGGCTCAGCTAAAGAAGGAAAATACAACCTGTAGGGTCTCCTATTCCCACAAACCTATCCCCTCTCCCCCTTTTATTATTTGAACTATTAAACAACTTTATATTGAAGAAACTTGCAGTCAGAGTTAAATCATAGAAGAACAAAGAAGAGAGGGTGGTGGGCTAGGCTAGCTATTTAGCCTTGGCTGGTCAACAAAGAGCCAACAGGGACAGTCAGGCTGCCAGACTAGTGAGAGTTCTGGGGACTGAAGTACCAGCCAAGCCTTGAGAGAAATAACTCTATTATTCCCCAGAAGTCTACTCATTTAAACACTGCCCCTGTTTATTCCTGGCCATAATATCAGCTCAGGGGACCTCTCTCTTGGGTTTGAAGGGTGAGGAGAGGAGAGAATTTCACAGATCATCTCTCAGCCCCTGTGATTATCTCTCCCTTTACTTCCTCAGCCCTCCTTATTCCTTCTGTCCCTTCACCTGCTCTATTCCCTGTTATAACCCTTTCATATTCTCCTTTACAAAATCCTTACCAATCCCAAAAAGAATTTCATCACTTTCTGTAGGTAGTGGTAGGTAAGTCTGCATAAGAAAGAAAATCAGGAGTTGATCAGATGCAAATGTAAAGGGAAAAGAGGTCAATTAAAGGTTAATATCAGGTAATCTCTCTGTAGCAGAATCACTTCCTTGAAATGCTTTGAAAAAACTCAGAAGAGCTAATAGGATTAGATTCTGATGTAATGAAAAGAGCACTAATTTTACAGTCAGAAGCTATTGGGTGTGACCCTGTCTGCCTGACTTCTGCTAATCATTAGCTGTGTGACACTAAGCATGTCACCTAAGTCTAATTTTCAGTTTCCTCATCTATAAAATAGGGGGAATAATTTTGCTTTCATTACACAGGACCTGAAGCTGGAAGAGACGAACAATTGTCTAGTTTGAGCTATTGTTGTTCAGTAGTTTCAGTTGTGTCTAACTTCTTATGATCCCATTTGAGATTTTCTTGGCAAAGATACTAGAGTGCTTTGCCATTTCCTTCTCTAACTAATTTTATAGGTGAGTAAACTGAGGCAAACAGAGGTAAATGACTTTCCCAGGGTCACACAGGTAGATTCGAACTCAGGAAGAGAAATTTTTATGGGTGTGGAAGGATACCTTTTGGGGTTTGGGAAGGATACCTTTTGCAAGCATGCAATGACTCCAAACTTAGCTTAAAAACAAAAAGAGATTTATTAATTTAGAAAGTAATGTTGAGAGTGGCCGGGAGGATAGCAAGGTAGAACAGCAAGGCGGGGGGGCAGTTCCTTGGGAGGATAGCATGAAAGGAAAGGCTGTTTCTCCATGGGGACAGCATGGATGGAGAGGCTGTCCCCCAGACGACATCAGTTCTGGGGTTTATATACTCTTTAGATGTTCATGTCCTGGTGTGGACCTGACATGAATGTTAGTCCCTCAGGCACTTGGTGGGGTGAGATGGTCATCTTACTGGGGTCTGCCTGGAGGCATAAAGATTCATTTCTTTGTCCACCTTAAATCTAGAGGACAAAAGAGGGTAAACATCTCAGGACCCTGGGTGGGGTCATTGGGTGTTTCTAGGTTGAGTCACAAGGATGCAAAGGCAAGGGAGTTTCCCTGATAATAGTTGGCCTGGGTTTCTGGGGGTACAGTGCCCATGTCAAAATCAATTATGCCACCTTGAAAATTGAGAAGGGAAGGAACTTGCTGACAGTCACACAGGTAGTATCATCTGTAGGATTTGATCCTAAGGTTGCTGATTCCAAGTATGGAGTTCCTTCCACTGGACTTTTATGCTTTAGTGCTAAACAGCTAGTGTGGCAGTATCAGTCATTACTGTCATCATCAAAATTCAAGGTGTATTCAGTACCAGGAAGGATGGTGAAGGAGCTTTGGAGAAGTGGGCACTACAAGAATCAGAGCTCTTGTCTGCTTGAAGTTTCCAATCTAGGAGACAAGCCATATTTTAGAAATCTGATTAGAAATTTCTGGTGAATTTAGAGTTAAATACTGGAGCAAGAAAATGTGACTTGAAGCACCCAAAGCTCCACTCTTGGGTAAAGCTGTGTGATTAAAAAAAAATCCTAAGAACCAAGAGTCTTAAAAATGAAATGAAATGAAATTAGTGCTATATGTCTAGTGCTGTGATTTCTTTTTATTTTTTCCTCCTCCAGAGAATCTTTCACTTTACAAAGTCCTTAGGATGAAAAGTAGGAGGATAAAAGGAATTCAAAGGATAGACTTTAAAATGACTACTTTCAATTTCCTAATCCCTGACTCCATAAATACCTTGGCCCATTTAGCCACAAGCTGGTTGGCATTTCTTTGTACATCTTACCTTCAGTCTTCATTATTTATTTATTTACTTATTCATTCATGCATTTATTTGTTTGTTTATTTAGACTTTAGCAGAAGCCACATTAAACACTAGCATTTCATGTTGGTTTTCCACTTTTAAATATTTATAAGTAGAAATGATCAATGTTACATAACCTTAGTCATTCAGAAGTGTAGAATGAAACACTCATGCTTTTTAAAGGTAAGAGAAAATAATTAAAGTGACTTAAATAGCATTTTTTAAATGCTGTCACCAGATAGAGTAGTTCGGCCAGGGTCTTTTAAAGTGGAATGTAAAAAGAAAAAAGTCTCCAGGCAAATTACAAAGCAAAGTCTGAAAAAGCAAATATTACATACAGAAGTTTTCCTTCCAGAAAGCAAAATCACTTTTACTTCTTATAACCAGAGGAAGAGAAAGAGCTCAGTTGCTATAAATGGTTCCTAATTGCTCATGTTCCCTATTCCCAAAAGATTTCTCCAAGATTGGGAGAGGGCTGTTTTGCTCTTTGGTGAGAATGTGCCTGTTTCCTGGAGAAGATTTCTCCCCTAGATTTGCCTCATATCAGCTTCCCCCCAGTGACAGGAAACTGATTTCTGATTTCTAGGCTGTTAAAATCAGCTAACTAGTACCTTATGCAGTATTATAAAGAACTGGGAAATAAGTTACAGCCTTCGCTTTATGGCTTTACAGTGTTTCTCTAGCCAGATTTCATCAGATATATTACTTGGTTGAGCACTGATAATTTCTAAAGACAGAAGATTACAGATCCCAAGTCTGAGCCTTCCTTGACCTTATCCTGATGTGCTTAAATGTCACGCCAAGGTTAAATAGCATATGCCTTTGACTCAGTTGTCAGATGTTACCCATAGATTGCTTTCCAAAGGAAAGTAGTAGAGGTGTCATAGACATTTTGAGGGCCATATGTTTGAGGCAATAAAATGCCTGCCAGGACTATTTTCTATTTCCAAATGAGGTAAATAAACCTGCTCTTCTCCCAAAGTTGTAAAAACATTAAACATACATACACACATACAGAATGTCACTTAGTGCCTGACTCTCAAGCTGCTCACCCTCTTATCATTCTATTCTGCTTTGTGAATTTTAGTTCTACTCTACCCTGCTTAGTCTTTTAAAATCCTAGCAACCAGGAATGTATACACCCCTACTTAAGGATTAAATGTTAGGGAGGAAGGCCTATGACCAATATGTGCTAGCAAGTGACAAATAATAAACAACTGACAGACCTCCAGGCTGTCCTAAGTCAAACTTAAGCTACCATTGGTACATGTGAGATGCAGGAAGTGATGTAAAGAATGGTCTATATATTTTGTGTCACTTCCTTTCTCTGGCAACTCTTGTGGAGATGTGGCTCTCTCTCTGGCTTGTGTGGCTTATGGCAGTGTGCTCGGTGTCTTGGCGGTTTGGTGGTTTGGTGGTTTGCGACTTGCCAGTGAGGTGACTGGGAGAAGTTCTTAGCGTGTTTGGTGAGTGGTTTAGGCTGATTCCTTTTTCCTTTACCTCCTAAAACGCTATCCTTGTAGGAGACCCCTCATCTTGGAGGAGACCTAGTGGCTGGTAGCTGAGCTAGATTGAGAAGGTCCCTTGGCCTAGGCCTCTGAACTCTTGCCTGGCCCAGCCCAGGCTGGAACAGTTTAAATTCTCTTTCCTCTCTCATCTTCTTAATTTCTTCCCTCTATTGGAATTAAAACACCATAAAAATCCCAAACTGACTTGAGTATATTATTGGGATTGAATTAATCCCTGGTGACCATTAGTATAATATATTCAGGCAATAACCCCTAATTTTACACCTTACCGTCATGCCTCACTTGCAAAGTGTGACAATGGTCACAATTTCCCTTGCCTCTTCCTTGAACTTTCAAAAGATTTTTTATCCTTACATTTTTCATTTTCACTAATTTTTCTTGGAGAACAGTTACTCATGTTTAGACATCTTCTCAGTTAAGCCAGATAAAATGGAAATTTTTTCAATTTAGTTAATTAATAAACCTTTATTAGTTAGAGTAGGAATGCAGATGAGAACATGATTTAACACTTGCTTATTTGGGTATATTATTTAGGGTTTTGTTTTTATAAAATTATTCTCTTACAAAAATGAATAATATGGAAATACGTTTTGAGTGATAACACATGTATAACTCAATTGAATTGCTTGTCAACTCTGGGAGTGAGGAAGGAAGGACAAAATATAAATCATGTGACTTTGGAAAACATGTGCAAATTTCTTATTGGATCAAAATAAAGATAAAGCCCCCCAAAAAGTCTATCTGGATACATTTTGTATCTTCACTATCCAACCATAAGAATTTAAGCCCCATAAACCCAAAGACTATGTTTTATTTTTTTGTTTCCTCATTAACCATCACAATGCTTTGCAAATAATGTTTAATAAAAGTTAATTCAATTCACAATAAAAACAAACAAACAAACAAACAAAAAACTTTACTGAATGCTTACAGTATGCCTGGCTGTGTGACTTTAGGCAAGTCATTAACCCTATTTGCCTCAGTTTCCTCAAGTATAAATGAGCAGGAGAAAGAATGACAAACCACACCAGGATCTTTGCCAGGAAAAACCTAAATAGGGTCACAAAAATTCAGACAGGGGGCAGCTGGGTAGCTCACTGGATTGAGAGCCAGGCCTAGAGACAGGAGGTCCTAGGTTCAAATCTGATCTCAGCCACTTCCCAGCTGTGTGACCCTAGGCAAGTCACTTAACCCCCATTGCCTAGCCCTTACCACTCTTCTGCCTTGGAGCCAATACACAGTATTGTCTCCAAGACAGAAGGTAAGGGTTAAAAAAAAAATTCAGACATAACTGAAAGCACTGAACAACAACAATAAAAAGCTAAAGAAATAGTAGACCTCCTCTCAGGTGACATCAGAGAGGAGCCAATGAGAAATATGTGGAAGCAACATCAGAGACAATAAAGAGAAAAAAGCCCAATAGGATCATTTAACAAAAGAGCAGCAAAGCAAACACATGAATAAAGGGCCAGAGCTCAAGGGAAAAGGTAACTCCTGCCATGCTCTGACTGGCTTTAAAGTCCCTGAGGCATATGTTGTTCCAACCAAAAATATCACTTAGAAAGCCTCATAGATTTAACATTGGACCATAGAAGTCCTTTAGTCCAACTCCCATAATTTTACAGAGAAGGAAAATGTAACTCAGAAGGCAGGAGTAGGACAGAGTTAGAACTTGAACACCAGTTCTCTCCAAATACAAATCTCCCACTAGGGAGCATGCGGCTTCCAAGGGTACTACAGTCTGCATATTTCCTGTCTCATATGTCCCGTGCATGTATGATCCCCATCTATATGTTCTCTGGTCATTTATGTGCCCTTTATGTGTCCACTTTTTCTGGTGGTATGCACTTGTTTTGTAAGCTGATTGATTAAAGCTCCTTGCTTTGAATTAATGCATTTTCTTTTTCACCTAGTAAAAATAAACAGTACTAAATACTATATATCAACCAATCGATTGATCCATACACCTATGGATCTATGAATGCATGTGTGTACATACATATATGCATGTTTGTATCCATGTATGTATCTAACTATAAGAGTAAGGCAACTTACTTGAATTCAGACTAGAAGAAAATATCCAGGTCAAACTTTTCTTCCTAAGAATAAGCAATAATTTTGTTTTGATGTGATTCAAAGGAAAGCTCATAAAAGCAACATGTACACCGAAGATCAGATTTCCTTGTTTTCTATGGATAGAGCAGCAGTCTTTTCAATTGAGTGGATCACAAGGAAATTGTTCTATACTATGAGGAATATAGCAAAAATATTTTTTAAAGGAATTTCTCAAGTCATTGAAAAAACATCATTTGATTTCCAAAGATAACATAGAGATGTCTTCTACAGTATAATTTTTTAAAGGCCCATTTTTGTCATTATCTTTAGTATTTCTCAACCATCTCAGCTCATTCGGCATTCAAACATTGCTAACAATATTCTAGTTAGGTGGTGTAGAGGATAGAATGTTAAAGATGGAGTCAGAAAGATGGAATTCAAATCCTGTTTCAGTCCTTACTAGATTTTGTGACCCTAGACAAGACACTTAAAAAGAAATCTCTCTTTGCCTTAGTTTCCTCATTTGTAAAGAGAGAGAAAGAGAGAGAAGAAGAGAGAGAGAGAGAGAGAGAGAGAGAGAGAGAGAGAGAGAGAGAGAGAGAGAAAGAAAGCACCTAGAGATTTAAACCCAGAGAAGGTAAATGGATTGTCTATTATCACTGGGAATGTAGCCAGAAAGTTTCTGAGTTACCAATGGAATCTATCGCTTTTGGACTTTCAGCCCAACACTCCATCCATGATTTGACAGGGATCACACAGTCTTTTAAGTCTTTTTCTTGTCAGGAAGAGATGTTCATTCCTTGTAATCCTTGCCTCAGAGGGTCAGTTGTATGGGAGTTTCTTCTCACAATTCATCAATGCCCTGAGACTTCATGAGGGGGAGCAGGTGAAAAATGGTAGAAAAGAGAAATCCTGGCTTCCCATCTTCAAGCTTCAAGGGAGAATGTGTGCAATTCCAATTTCTCTACAAGTCCATGAAACAAAAAAATATTCTGGGAAGAAAATGATAACAGTATTTTCAGAATTTCCAGATTGACTCTTTCCCAGAGTGTTATAACAAAGAATTCAAAAGACGGAGAAGGATTGAATTAACCATGAATTGGTTTAGCCTCTTTCTCAGAACTTGTTAAAAAAGATAATCAAATCTTAGCTACCCTTCCAATCACCCTATTCTCTGGCTATTGATTCTTTCTCAAGTTTCTGTGGGCTCAATGTAGTTTGGCTGTTGCTCTCTACCTCTACCCCACCTTTCCCCTAAAATCCATTTTAAGCAGCTGCTTTTCTTTAGTTCAATAGAAGTTCTAGTGCTGAACCTCTATGTGTCTTCCCACGTTGTAATCCCCAAAAATACTGCTCTGTGTGGTTTCTTGATTATAATCTCCTTGTCCTTATTAAAGACCAATTTTTATAATTACTTTGATCCTTATGTATTTTTTTAGATTCACATATTGGAGGCCCTACTGAGATTCAAAGTCCATACTGAATTGACCCTTGGATGCATGACATCCATAGGAACCAATTGGTCTCAAACTCTGAACTCAGTGAATTGTGAGAGTCAGGCCTAGAAATCAGGAGGTCCTGGATTCAAATTTGGCCTCAGATACTTCCCAGCCGGATGACCTGGACAAGTCACTTAACCCATTGCCTAGCCCTTACCACTTCTCTGCCTTGTAATCAACACACAGTATTGATTCTAAGATGGAAAGGAAGGGTTTAAGAAAATTGAATAGTGGTTGAGTTAATTTTGAATCTAAAAATTTTATAAATATATGTATATTTAAACCCTTACCTTATGTCTTAGAATTAGCATTCTCAGCTCCAAAAGATGAAGCCCTTTTGCTCTAGAGCCATGTTAGTGAACCTATGGCATGCATGCTGGAGGGGCTACTCCCTTCCCCCTTTCACACATGCCTGAGGATATTTTTTCACATGACCCACCCCTCTGTCCAACAGCCCAGTGGGAGTGCTTTCTCCCTATCCTGTCTGGAGTAAGGAGGTGGTTTACATGCAGAGTGAGAGTTGCATTTCAGACACTTGGTCTCCAAAAGGTTCAGCATCACTGATCAGCAAACTAACTTGCTGTTCTAATGTGTAGCTCAGGAAACACAATTTGATCTTGAACCAAACACAAGATATCTTCTTTGCAATATCAGTTTTTAATCTAATGATCTAAGCATTGTCTGCTCTCTAATTGATTAAAAGTTATTGACCCCTAGTTTATACTTTTGATTGATAAAATTGAGTTGTCTGAGCTTTCTGTGACAATTGTAGTACAGAGTGAAACCCTGCCCTTACACTACAATAACATGACAACATTTCAAGCTTGTAATTTATTTCCCAAATTTCTTAGTAATTTCCTATTTCTGTCTCAATGGTCTGTATACATTGTGTAAAGGGTGAAATTATGGTTAAGACTGAAAAAAAATCTAAATTTAAGTGGTCGCCAAGGGAAATGCCAAATAATAAAATACCCAAGTCAGCTGCCAAATTTTATGGTGATTTAATTGATATAGTAGAGAAGATTTTAAGAAGAAGGAGGAAGAAAAGGGCTACTACCGGGCAGGAAGATAGGAGATCTAGAAAGTAAGGTTTTGAGTGTAAAGGAGGAAAGAATCAACCTGACCTCCAAAGAGGCTTAGCTAAGATGCCTGAACCTGAAATCAGCTCCAGGGCAAAACTCACCACCCAACACTCCAAGATGTCAGAATGCTTAGCATGCTGCCAGCCAGAGTCATCTCTCCAGGGAAAGAGAAAGAGCCTGAAGCTGACGTGCCTTATATGGATGTTTTTACATCACTTTTCTGTGTCTCATCTGTATCAATGAGGACTTAGCTTGACTTAGGACAGCCCAGAGGTCTGTCCTTTTTTTGCACATGTCTGTTGAAGATCATCTCCTCAGATAATTAAATCTTGAGTTTGATGCAGACCTTTCAAAATCTTGTTAAACTGAGTAGGGTGGAGAATGTGGAGTTGCCAAGACCTGATTCTGTTATTCCAAGAATCTCCATTGATATTGATCAGGAAATATCTAAATCATATCTTCTAACGAATGGTCTGATTAGGGTGGAATAGTTTTAAAATTCACAATTGATAACAATACTGTTGTTTCTGATCCCAGTGATCTTTGGTCAACAGTTCTCTACTTGCTTCCAAGTCTGGTTCCTGGATTCCCTCAAATGAGTTTCATTACTTAATGGTCATATCTTGTTTTTTGAGGGTATGTTAATTCTTTCACATTCAACATTAGTCAATGACTTCCAGTTCTGGAACCACCTTTAATACCCAACACATTGTTAGATAGTAAATATTAAATTGATTTATTATTCTTCATCCTTTTTTCTCATCTTCCCACCACCAAATCCTGGTCTTTGTTTTTTGATAAAAGGCATCTGGGGCTGAATTCCATTTATATATTTCCATTACTTTTCCCCCACTCAGGTATTACAATAATTCTGCAATGTCAATCTAAATTTATACCAGGTTCTTATTGTAATATTTCTAATGTAGAGAAAAATGGAGCTTATTTTTCAGAGAACTGTGGAGAAAATAAAGTCAGCATTAGGGTGCTTTGTTGAAGTCTGTTGGCAGATAATTTAGGGAGTTAATGTCAAATCAATAAAATTATATTCGTTTGACATTTAATTTCTGATGATGAATTGAGCTCGCTTAGAATCTGAACTGAGACCCTACAATAAGAGTGGCCAAAGAAGAATTTCCATTGACTCCCTTGGTTCATCAATTTGAGCTTCTTATTTAACTGTTCACAAACTAGAAAAGGAAAAATAATTTCTAGTCTCTTTTGTTCTTAATGACACCTTCCTGCTATCACAACTCAGGATGACTTGCATCGCTTTTTGCTTTTGTGGATTCCTATCAGATTGCTTTATTGTAAGCTGTGACAGTCATATAAAGAGACTCACATCTGAAAAAAAAATGTTAGCACCCTTGAGAACAATTTTCCTATTTCCATTCAACAGATCCTACCCTCAATGAAAATGATTCTATTTACACAAGCATTGTTATTAAGAAATCTATAAACATGGCATCTTTTGCCTTTCATGGGCCATGAAAATGGTTTAGGTTTAAATAGCCTAATAACCATGTCTTGGTTATTACTGATTGTATTGTTAGACATTGAATCAATAAGGAAGCACCATAATGAAAATAGTTTCCCTGATCTCATAATTCCTTGAGAACGTGGTAGTAGGTACAAATAGTACCAAGCAACTCAAGTGTAACAGATGCAGTTAAAAACAGGACTCAAGAATTACATATGTAATATGTCACTGATTGTTATGGAATTGATTAAAAATTTGCCTTTTTAACTATTCTTAAAATGAATTTCCAGATTATGGACATATGGGTAATTTTTTATTTTTTTAATGATTGAGAACCCTTTACCATGCCCTAATTGGGAGGACAGAGTCTACTCAAGAGTCCAATACCACTATTGATTGGCACAGGATTTTTAATCTGCTCTATTTCATGCCTGAGTCAATTGATTCCTTATTTGGCAGCCTGGTTCCCTTCCTGATATTCCTCTTGCTCTTAGCCCACTGAAGCGCCAAACTCCAAAGCTCAATAGGTTTTCCGGTCTCAGTCTCCCAGGTAACTAGGATGATAGGTATGTACCATTGTTCCTGACTAGGACTGCTTTTTTTCTAATTGAAAATGATAAATATTTTTCTATAGTCTAATTAATGTAGTCTGACAAATTTTTTTGAGGTTCCATGATGTGAAAAACACTATATGAAGAAGTATGGGAAATACAGTGGTAAACAAAGGATGGTCCAGATACTTAAAAGTTTAAACCATTAAGTAAGAAAGAGCCCACATATAAAAATCCATGACACAAGGTAGAATGTGACAAGCCTGGTCAGAAGAGAGTGGCCTAAATCTGAGAGTCACAATTTCCTATAATGGTAGATTTAAAGCTGAAAGAGAACATATAGTTCTGTCATCCTTTCCATTTTAGTTAGATAGTAACTGTTAAGCTGATTTATCATTCCCCATCCTTCTTTTTAGTTTCCTCCCATGAAACCTTACTTCTACTGTTCAGGAAAAGGTAGAACTTAGATCTGAATTTGAATCCATCTCTTCTACTGTGAAATCTAGGAGAAGTCCTCTTTGGGCCTAAGTTTCTTGGTCTGTTAAAAGAGGTGGTGAGATTAGAGGTTCCCAGCTATGGAAAAACAGAAAAGAGAATACTTTTATCTGAATAGAACAAAGAAAAGCTTAGTGAAGAGTTAATGTTTCATCATAGGGTGTTAAAATTTCATTTAATTCTATTTTAAGTATAGAATTCTCCTCCTTTACTCTCTTCTCCACAACTGAGAAAGAAAAATTCCAAATCCATTTTAAATTTGAATAATCAAGAAAAACAAATTCCTACATGAGCCAGGTTACCATAGTTTTGTCTTTTATTTTAGATCTTTGCTTCTATAGAAGAGTGCCCAAAACTAGGCAATTGGGATTAAGTGACTTGCTCAGGATCACACAGCAAAGAAATAAGTATCCGAGGTGACATTTGAAACCAGATCCTCTTCACTCCAGGCCTCATGCTTTATGCTGTGTTCTACCAAGCATCCCCAACCAGAGGGTTTTGACAGGGAGAAAGGGAGGTGAGCAATCCTAGGAGATGTTGGAGCATAGTAATGGCAATGACTTAGGAAAATAAGAGGCTAATTGATGTGGGGAATGCTTTCATGAAACTTAAGAGTATATTAAAGAGAATAACAGGAGATCAAACCTGAAAGGTAGGTAAGTTGGGAATGATTTTGGAGTACCTTGAAAGTCAAAATTTATTCTGTAGACAATGGAGAACCATCAAAGTTTTTTACATGGAGGATTTTTACATTTTACAGGATTAAAGATTATTCTAAAAACTGGGGTATAAAGGACTAAAGCAGAGAGAGACTTGGGGCAAGAAGAGCAAAAAGATGGTCTTAGTCCAGATGAGAAGCAATGAAATGTGATAGTAGTTTGAGTATGAAAGAAGGGAAATTGGAAAGTGACTGAATATGGGAAATGAAGGAAAAAGCTGTTTCCAAGCACTATGACTGAAAAGATGAAGGTGATAACAGATCGGGAAGAAGACAGGAGGAAAAGCAGGTTTAAGAAAGAAGATCTTGGGCTCCATTTTCAACATTTAAGGTGCCAGCAGGATCAAAAGGTATAGCAGCCTAATTGGATATATAGGTCATAAGTCTGGGAGAGAAATTAGAACTAGTATTCTGGTTTGGGGACATAAATGAGCATATAATTGGGATTTAGATTTAGGGCTAAAAGAGCACATATAATTTTCCTATGCCCTCTTTCCTACAAAAGAAGAAACTGAAATCCAGAGAGTTTCTGTCACTTGTTTATATAGTCACTGATGTATTAAGAAGCAGAGCTGAGATTCCAATCCTGCTTCTAGTTCTAGGCTTCCTCCCTAAAGGCAGGCTTCTTCAAAGTCACATAAGGAATAGAAACAGCAAAATGTGGTACCCAGAGATAAGAGCTGGAGTCTTAGAAGTAGCTTTAATATCTGCATTTTGAACACGTTAAGTTTTATTGTAGCAGGGTTTGTGTATTTGTTTTCCCCCCCACTTAATTATATACCATACACAGAATTACAGGGTGAGTCAACAATGGAGAAAAATAAAACTATTTGCAAATCAATTACTCAGCTATCAGGTTGGCAAATAGCCTTTGTGATCTAGTTTATAAAAGAGGTAAAATAGCCACCCATTAGGGGTCCAGTTATTCAGGTCATCTCATGAACCAAGTCACATTAAGCATTTGTTACAGTTGTTTGTTAACAAAATGAACCCAAGGGGTTGAACTGACTGACCAAGAACATATGGCTAAGGTCTTTAAAAAAAAAAAAAACACCATAATGGGTTACTGAAATGAGCTGAGGAATGTATTTTCTCAGACACAATTTTTTTAAAGATCCAATCACATTTGTCCATTTGTCTTGGATGTCTAAGTGATATGATATAAAAGTAGATTAACACACAAGCGCATAAATACCTTTAATTAAAAAATCAATAAGAGTATATTGAGTGAAAAGTGTTTATTTAAAATCTTTGGGGCCCTAGGTAACAAGAAAGTCAGGCCTAGAGAGGGCTCAAATCTAGCCTTAGATATTTCCTAGCTGAATGACCCTAGGCAGGTCACTTAACCCCAATTGCCCTTATAAATCTTTTGTCTTGGAACCAATAGATTCTAAGATGGAAAGTAAGAGTTAAAAAAAAAAACACCACCTTCTCTTCACCTCTCTTTAAGCCACCCTTCCCTCTTCTTTCCCACCCATCTCAGCAAAATATCTCACCTCATATTTTAATGATAAAATCAAGGAACTCATGAATGAGTTCTTGTTTCTCTGTTTCCACACTTAAAATCATCTCAAGTGAGAAGTACTTCTTTTGGTAACAAGTATTTTAAAATTAATCTACTCTTCCCACTTCTCTCAACTCCCACCCCACTGTCATCACAGAACACTTCTTATTTTCTTTAAATCCTCCAATATATAGCAACACAGTTTGGCAAAACAAATTTCTCACTAGCCATGTATTAAAGTGTCTCTCTGTATTTTAAATTTATAATATCTGTCAGGATATATGTCATGTTTCATCTTCATAGTTATTATTTGAAAAATAAATAGAATGTAACAAACTATTTAAAATTCTCAGTATATTCTTCATCTGTTTATTTTTACTTCAGTCTCAGAAGAAGAGGTGACCCTTATTTTTTTTGCCAATGAAAACCAAGCCTGGAGCCTGTCTCCTCAGATCATATCTAATAGAATCTCATATCTTTCCCAGTCTATCATTATCTCACTCTAATCTTCAGTGTTTCTGACCACTTCCTTTCCAACTACTTAGAGAATTCTCCAGATCTGATCCATCCTTTGAAGTTAAAAAAAAATCTTCCTTTAACTTTAGTGTCTTTATATCTCTTTTTTCTTTTTCACATCCAAGCTCCAAAAAAATCCTCCTGCTCTCATTGTCTCTACTTCCTTACCCCTCACTCACTTTTCATCCCAATACAATCTGGCTTTTGACTCCATAATTCCACTGAAACTGCTCTCAGCAAAATTCCTAATGATAGGCTCAATCAAGTGGCCTTTCCTCATTCCTCTTCTTGACTTCTCTCCAGTCTTGGGCACTGTTGACAATCCTTCCTCCAGGATTCTTTCTTTCTTGAGTTTTATGACACTTCTCTCTTCTGGTTATCCTCTTTCATTGACCAATTCTTCACATTTTTCTTTGCTGGATCTTTATCCAAAGGTGTACACTACAGTGCTGTTGTAGATTCTTTTATTCTTTCTTTGAATTCTTCCTCTTTGTGAACCCATCATTTCCTAAAGATTCAAGTGTTATTTCAGTACTGAATACTTTCAACTCACATATTCAGCTTTCATTTATATTCTTAGTTCTAGTGGTTTAAGAACAATTACCATTCTTATAGACATTCTTAACAATAGATATTCTTAACTTCCTTCTCTATCATTACCTATATCCAATCAGTTACCAAATCTGACCCTAGACTCAAAATCTCTTATATCTATGTCTTTTTTAAAAATGGGAATCACCCTAGTTCAGACCTTCTCAGGTGGACTACTTCAATGGCCTGCTTATTTTTCTCCCTTTCTCAAGTTTTTCCTTTTATCTCCAATCTGTCCTTCATTCAGTTCCCTAACTGATATTCCTATGGTATAAGTCTGCCCCTGTTACTCCTAGCTCAAGAGCTCCAGAGGATTCCTTTTACTTCTAGAATAAAATGCATTTTGCTCTTTTTGGCATTTCAAGTATTTCACATTCCTTTTCAGACCTGTTTTTTTTTTTTCCAGTAGTCCCCTCATGCACTCTATTCTAGTCAAACTAAAGTGTTATGCCTTTGTATGTTGTCTTTCCTACCTAGAACAGTCCCCTCCTTATCTCCACCTCTTCGATCCTCAAAGCTTTAAAAGGCTATTCTCACACATGACTTTCCCAATTCTCCCAATTACTGCTAGTGCTTTTTCTTACCCCAAAGAAATTACTGTGTTAATTTCCTACATGTATTATATTCACTTCTCTCTATAAAAGTTTCTACTTAACAAAATGTAATTATATCTTCACTCCCTAGCAAAGTTCCTAGCATCCAGTAGGTACTTAATAAATGCTTGTTAACTACATGAATTGATACAAAGCAAAGCAAGCAGAACCAGGAAAACATTGTATACAACAGTGATATTATATGGTAACCATTTATAAATTACTTAGCTATTCTTAGCAAGAGAGTGTTTCAAGACATTCCTCAAGGACTAATGATGAAAAATGGCCATCTGTCTTTAGAAAAAGTATTGGAGTCCAAATGCAGACTGAGACACAATGTATTTCACTTGATTTTTCACTTTTCTTTTGTTCAAGTTCTCTTTCATAAAATATCCAATATGGAAAGATGTTTTACACTATAACATGTGTAAAAACTATATCGGATTGTTTGCTGCCTGGAGGTGGGATGCAGAATAGAGAGAGGTGTGGCTCAAACTAAAAAAATAGATAATTTTTTTCATAATTGTGGAAAAAATAAAATATTATTAAAAATAAATAAATAATAAATTTTTTTGTTGAATTGGAAAACAGAGGGGGTTAAAATGTACATGAGAGGGAAGGTCACTCATGATTGAGGATACCAGGGAAAGAATCAAAGGAGACATATTTATTGGGTTTTAAAGGACTGTTAGTTCAGTAAGTGGGAGCGGGCTTTCTAAACTTAAGAAAACATTCAATTAAAGTATAGAAAGCATGGATAGGACATGAACATATTGCTATTAATCTGAAGGTGAAGCTGAGTGGCCCATTGGATAAAGGGCTAGGCCTGGAGTCAGGAAGACCTGAGTTTGAATCCAACCTCAGATATTTACTAGCTGTTGCGATGTTGTGGAACTGAGAGAATGGGAAAAGTTTGCAAAGGAGCTGGGACGGTTGAGCTGTCACTCAAAGGAGAACATCCTGATTGGAATGTGACCAGGAAAGACTGTTGGAAAAAGGATCTGACCAACTGAAGAAAGGAAGCAGGTCTCTTTGCCTTTGAGACAGAAAGGAGAAGGGGTCTTTTGCCTTGGGGATAGAAAGAAAGAAGGACAAAGTCCAGCTCTCTCTCTGATTTCTCTGCTGTGTTACAGTGACTGAATTTCCAGACCTGTTAACCCATTTTCCCAATCTGAACTATTCTCCACCATCCTCCAACCCAGGAAATAGTCTAGTATTAGGGAAACCCCAAACCCTCTTTCCTTTAATTTCCTTATCTTTCCCTTCTTCCCCAATGAATCCCTTATTTATCTTAGAGAGAGAAAATAGTAATTTATTTGATACACCACTCTGAGTTGATTGAGAGAGACCAACTGAAGAATCAACGGGAAATAGGAGGGAGGAAGGAAGGAGAGACAAGGAGAGACAAGGAGGGACAAGAAGGGAAGAGGGAGGTAAGACAAGGAGGTGTTGAAGGGAAAGAAGGAGGAAGGGAGGAGATTAGCACATCTGATCTTTAGTTATTATTTATCATTCAAATAATCCCTTATTACACTGTGTGATCCTGGGTAAGTCATTTAACTTCTATTTAACTCAGTTTCCTCATATATCATAATAATATCACCAATTGCCAGGGTTTTTATGAGAATCAAATGAGATAACTATAAAGCATTTAGCACAATGTCTGGTACATAATTATTATATTATTATTAAGTATTATTATATTATTATTATATTATATTATATATATTAGTATATTATTATATACGCTGTTAATATTATATTATTATTATTATTGCTCTATAGGGGCAATAATGAACCTCCATACTTTATTCTAATGTTTCCAAAGCTTCTAAAACTCCCCTAATACTTTTTGATTATTTCATTTTCAACATTGTAATATAGCTAGAAACAAACAAAAGTTTTTGTAATCAGAAAGACCATTTCACAGCTAAACTTTATTTAATTTTTGAAATAATTTTAATATACTTCAGACTACTTAGAGTAATATCAAGAAGTGACCTTTCTAAATTTTATAACCTAAATACCATTAAAATTTTTTTTAAAAATTAGACCAGTATTTTCTGAATTTTATGAATCACACATGCTAGTTATATTTTATTTTCTTGAAGGATGCAAGATGAACAATATAGTTTCAAAGAACATTATTGCTTTTAATTTTGTTGCTCCTCTTTACTGCTTTGTTTATATAAATGGCTACAATGATTTAGGCTCTTGTTTAGAATAATATGTGAACATGGACATTTATAGTATGAACAACAAAATGAATTGGATCAGCATATAGTCACATTAGTTTCAGGGCTTCTTTTTATTTTCAATGCAACTGATTATACATACATGAGCCTTAAATTTAAAAGTTATATATTTCTTGAAGATCATTCTTTCTATTATCTAAATATTCTGAAAATTAATCACAAAAGTTCTAAAGGCTTGGTTCTAAGCAATTATTTAAATAAAGAATAAAATTCTACCAGTCAACTTGTGATCATTTTGTTAAAAAATTTAAAAAAAGGAAGAGGAAATTGTCTTGATTGTTTTGACTAGAAGTTCTTCTGAGATGTGGTCTCACAGTTCTTCATCTATTTACAGTGTCAAAAGAATTTAGGAAGGAGAGGGAAAAAAGGGATAGGGAATAACAGACATATAGCACTTAAGCCTGAAACTATACGTTGGTTGTAGGAATCCATGCCATGGCAGAAAACATGTTATATCCAGAATCAGAGGATTTAGGTTTAAATCCAGTCTCTGCCAATGACTAGTTATGTGACCTTGGGCAAGTTACTTTGCTTTTTTAGACTCAGTGTCCTCATCTGAAAAATTATATTTTGGACTAGATCGTCATTGAGATAGATCCCTACTAACAGAGCTTATGAATGCTGAGAGAACTGTGATTCTTGTTTATGGCATCTAAGTTGAGGAAAATGGGGGGACAAGTTAATAGAAGTCTTTTGGGCCACAAAAACAGATCAGAACTCACACAAGCTATTGGTTACTCCCTGTTTGCTTTTTAAAGTTGTTTCAAACGAATATTTATATATGTATATATATATATATATATATATATATATAAAACATAAATGTGTGTATAATTGTGTGTGTATATATATATATGTATGTATGTATGTGTATATATATATATATATATATATATATATATATATATATATATATATATATAATTGTCCTTGGACTTCAGGAATATTTTGAGCATATAAGTCGGTACAATGAATTTTTTCTTAAAGGTCTAATTAAAGTCACTTTTAATTTCTGATAAAATTTATGGTATATTCATTGGTCTCAGAGATAGAAGAACTGAGTTATTGATTTTGCCCTGTGGAGAAACTGGATTTGAATCTTCCTCATGTGACAGAGGGAAAGAGCACATCTGGGAGAGCTGCCTTAGCTAAGGAGAGAAGGCAAAAGGGGGAAAATCTTCAAACCCCCTCTCCTCTCTCTGAGCAAACCTTAAACATCAGTTGTCTCCCCTGAACCCCACTTTGAGAAGGGGGGGTCTCCACTCTTCTCCTCTCTCTCTATTCTGAAAGATGATACCCCTCAGTTACAACTAAACAACCTCTCAAATACAAATGGCATACTAGATTTAAAATAACTCCATTAAAAAAAAAAGCTTTCATGACCAGCTGTCACTGACTGTCACTAACTGTCACCAACTGTCAGTTGTAACTCCTGAGGCTAGCAGCCATTGTCACTGGCTCTGTCTAGGGGTTTCCACATGGGATTAAAGACATCTTGATTCCTAGTGGGGGGAGTACAAGTCAGTTACCAACTGCCACTATGGTCAGTTGGAAAACTGAGGAAGAGAGGCTGTTGTAAAAGGGAGGCCATATCTTGGGACAGAAGGATTAACATAGCTCTTTCCAGTACTCTGAACATGGGATCAAGCCTATTCCATGGTGTGTTTTGTTCTGCAAGTAGAAGCCCATGTTCACAAGCATGAAGGAAAATGAGGAAATTGGTGAAGTTTCTCAGATGGCAGGTTATACATTACTTGGAGGCAAGGAGATAGGTTTAATGACTCTTAGAATCTTAGAAGCTGAGATTGTGTTTTCTTATACAATTCCAAGAAACAGCCCAAATCTAATTTGGAAGGGGAAAGAGATGAAGCAAGTTAAATCAGTTACTTGGTAACACATAGCCACAAGGAATGGTAGCTTGGTGTATTAAACTAAAACAATTTCCAATCAAATTACTATAGATGTAGCCTAAATATAGTTAGATACTCCTCAAGCAGAATTATGTAGAACAATCTAGGATGAATATATATATATATATATATATATATATTTATGATAGTACTCTGCTGATGAGGGGGAAAATAGTTAATTGCCTATAGAACATTCTCTGGTGCCTACAGGGCATGACACCACCATTTTCTTTAGACCTGAGGAAACCATTTACTGGGAATAACTTTAAGATGTTTTCTGAACTAATTGTCATAATTGGAAATGTAGTACCTAGTGAATTCTTTATGACTGTCTTATTCTGTATTTAAGATTCTATAGAGCTGAAACATTCACGAATTTAGCAGAATTTCCTAGATGTAAATTACTTGCTACGTTCTAGGTGATAATATGGTACCTTATTTCTCCTTTAGCACAATGATCAAAGGCAATGAGATACACAATTCCAAGTTTTATTATTCTTGAAAAGCTGGTGAGACATGAGTTTAGCTCAAGAGAAATATTGATGCAGAAAAATTAAGGAATGAAATGATAACAGGAAGTATTACTCTCTTCCAGAAAGAACACTGAGTGGGGAGTCAAAAAAATGAATTCCTGGCTTATCTCTAACATCATTTCTTTGTGTGAACTTGGATAAGTCAGTTTATCACATTAAGCTTTAATTTACCTTAAGAACTGCAAGATTCCTATTAACTCTAAAACCTGAGATAGTGCTATGCCTCCAATTCATAATTTTCTGCACACAAAAGAATGTTCAGTTATGATCATGTAAATTTTAGGGGAAAATACACAATTTAAAATTAAAGTTAAGATGTTCATGTTTTTGCATAGTTTCACATAGTCAAAGCAGTATCACAGATGTTCTATGACAACATTAAGTAACTTCATTAAAAAATGAAGAAAGTATCAATAAAAAGGTGACCTTTACAGCAATGTGCATTACCAGCTCAACATAATAGAAGTTTTGTTTTATTTCTTTTTTTATGATTTTATTTTTTTGCAAATCCAAATAAAGTGCAAAGATGAAAATGACTGAAAGTTTAAGTTTCAAACAAAACAAAATAAAATAATTTAGTTCACATATTTTCATGATAGTTGCTTTAAAATGGTAAGGGAGAAATAGCTGTTCTCTGGGTTCATATGGTGGGTAACTGCAACCAAATTGATATTTAACACAATGAAGAAATTATGGGGATAAAAATCAACATTTTATTATTATGTTCACATTGTAAGATTAAAATTAAATATCCAAATACTCCACATATTTTTATAAGATTTATTAATAATAATAACTTGAAATAAAGGGAAGTAAAGTGGAAGAGATAAAGAGTGTTTTTCTAGCCCCTGCAGGGAAAAATGACCCCAAGCATGTGGTTACAGAAACTTTTAACAACCCAACACAAAAATATACATGAGGACTCAAAGGAAAGGAATTCTGGAGAACGTAGTCCTGGGATACAAAATTCCAATTACACATTTTCCATTGGGATCCTTTGGGAGTTTAGTCTTCCCAATGGATTGTGTAAACATAACCAAACATAAATTTAACTAGAGGTATATTCAATAATTTGGGGATAAAAGGGACATAAAAGAGAAAAAGAACAAAACCAACATTAGGTGCATTGAAAAAAACCTATTAGGGGGCAGTTTCCTTTGGCATAAGTGTACATTCAAAATGAATGCATTTAAACCCCCATGGTTCGATTTAGCACATCCCAAATTTCACTCTGGAACTTTTGGTGCAGTGTGTGGTTCCTGTAGGCATATTAATGGCTGCCTTCTCCAAAGAGTTCATTTTCTGGATTCTGGGAGGTAGCAAGTTTCTTACCCTAAAATTACTCTCAAAAGAATTTAAACTTTGCATTATAGGATAATAATACATTTCCCCCTGAGGAGAATATTGACAAACATATGGATCATACAGGGATACGTGGCTGAGTTATGAAGTGTATGAATTAATTGGCAAAAGAAAATCAAAAACATCAAAACAATACAAATAAAAGAGAAAAAATAACTACTGGATGAAATATAAAATATCAATGTCTTATGTCTAAAAAAAATCTAAGTAAAGGAAAAATAAACTTACAACAGGTCCTTGAATCATGGCCCAAATAAAGGGATTGAAGCAATTATACACTTAACCAATCAGTAGCCAGGACTACAGAAAGTTTGCCAAATAAAGGGAAGGAGGGAGAGAAGGGAAGGAGAGTGAAGGAATTGGTTTTCTCCTCGGAAGGAATGCGACTTCAAAGAGATGTTGTTTTGAGAAATGGAGGACAGGGGACTGGAGAGGGATTTGATTTAATGAGGTGGCACTATGCCTCCCTTAGAAGAGCTCAGAGCCTCTGAGGTCAAGTCTCTTTGAGACAAGATGAATCCTTATAATTTTCACCTCTCAAAGGGACATCAACTGTCAGCCCCCAGGGTTTTACATATGGCCAACTGTCTAGAAAAGAATGGCACTTTCCTTGGTCAGAGATACTGAACTACAGGGTTCATATTGAGATCTTTTTCTCTGTAGAAAAGTATGACCAACCCAGGTCTGGGTTGGTACCAGACAGGGACAGGATTTCAGCTTGAAATCCTGTCTCAAACTGTTATCTTAATTTCCTTATTGGTTATTAGTAACAGGCCCAAACACAGATCTAAATAATACAGATGTGATTTATTTGTAGATCAATGAGGAAGGTAGAGGCAGAGGAATGAGGGAAATAAGGAAGGTGGGAAAAAGGTCAGCTTTAATGGTCTGCCCCTCCCAAGCAATTGGCTCCCCAAGACTGGAGGCCAGAGGCCTCTGTGCCTTGGCCTCTTTCTCCACCAACTGCTTCTTCTCTTACACTTAGTCTTAAACTAAATCCTAAATTCAGATCAAAGGGGGGTAAATAAGGAGAGAGATTCAAGGGAAATGGATTAGGTAGCTCAAGACCAGAGTGAGTCCAACAAAATCCCTGTTGAGAAACACACAGGTGATGCTTGGGTCTCACTGGAGGTATTTGAGACCTCCTGGTCTCTGGACAAAGTCAGGTCCCAAATGGTGGAGAAATCTGGTTCAGGTCTCTCTCAGCTCTAGGAAGATGCTCCTTCCCCTTGCTTTCCCAGTCAGAAAGACCTTGACTGTTGGTTCCAGATTTCTATTTCCTACTCCCCACTCCCCAGAACTCTCTGCATTCTCTTTGCCCTTCCTTTGCTGCTTCCTAGGTCCATCAGCCTGGCTGTCAGTCTCTCTTTCTTACTTTAGAAATCCCCCTTTTCTTCTTCATGCATTGTTAACCAAACCAATGCACCAAGGTTAAACAAGAAACTAGTTTCCACTATCTATTGTACTATCCTACCCTGAAAAGGAAAAGAAAAATCTATTTTTCCTAACTAAATTCTACACAACTCCAAATCTAAGAAGGGATTTAAGGGAAAAGGGGTTAGAATAGATGATTTCTGGGATTACATGAATTTAACACATTTGAGTAAAAGTTTTGGACAAAGTGTCCCAGAACAAATTGCAAGTTAGCTTAATGACATTTGGACAATGATAACTTTGTAACATTTTATACTATTTGTGTTTTACTTAACTTCTCCCTAGCTACTACAATTTTTTTTATTTTTAACCTCTTATTTGCTATGTCTTATCTTATCCCATTTTTTCCTTTCCTTCTAATTTACTGAGTGGTAACTTCCCTACTTCCCTGTCCTTTCCCAACTGTAATGGGGAAATTTAGGTCTCTGGGAGAGGGTTATAATATTGTAATGGCTAAAATGTGGCTACAGGATTTATGTAATATTGAACAATGGCCGCCAAGGAATTTACTTATGAAATTCCTAAAATGAACACTCAAGTCAGAATGGAGTTTATGGAGGTTTAATCACAACGGGAGTAGGGAAAAGGAGAGGGAGAGAAGGAGAGAAGAGAAAAGGGAAAAGGGGCTACTCAACCTCTGACCAAGGCAGAGGGAGTTTAGGCCTAAAGGCCCAGGTGGAAAGAGTCAGTCCTTAACTCACGTGACCGATCTGAAGGAAAGCTGTCTGCGGGCGTCCTCTCTCTCCAAGCTCCTAACACCAACTCCCCTCTAGCCCTCTCCACAGGAAGTTCCGCGAATTCCAGAGGCTGTTCCCTACCTCACTTCCTGTGTCTCACAAATCCAATGGTTGGCTCTAGCTTGGCTTAGGACAGCCCAGGTGGGCAGTTAATTATTTCTGATTAGTCATTGACTAGCGCATGCCCGTGTAGGTGGGTGTGCACAATTTTTGGGTGCTAGACCAAGATGGAGACTTTTAAAATTCACAATCCCCCCTGATGATGATTGGGAGACTAGTCTCCCCAATTGATCACTAAACATAAGCATACTGCACCCCAAAAATTTCTAACTATAAGTGTATACAAATTTTTTCCACTAAGAGGACAATTATAATAGTTGTAAATATGGGGAAATAGAGGAGAGAGAAAGACAGCAAAAACCAATGTTTTGCTGGGCGCATTGACAAAAGCCAATTAGGGGGCAGTCCCCTTTGGCATAAGAGTGTACATTCAAAAATGTTCAATCAACCACACCCCAAGGTTCATTCTGGATCTTCCTGTAGTGAAAAGGTTTAGATATCTTTCTGCAAACAGTTCATTCTCTGGATTCAGTTAGTTAGCAAGCTTCTTCTCTGAAGATTTCTCTCGAACAAAATTTAAATCTTGGATTTTATGAAATACAATCCCCCCTGAAGAAAGTGTTGAAAAAAACACTGAGTCCAGCTGAGGATTCAAGTTTTAGTTGTGGGGGTGTGTGAGTTAATTCAAAAGAAAAACAAAAAAATATGAAAATAAAATCAAAAATCAAAATCAAAAGAAGAAAAAGGGAAAAAATTAAGGGAAAAATATATAAACCCTTTTTATATGCATATTTATATTAAAGAAGAATTCAAATTCAGTATCAAAATTCAAAAAAAATCTATGTATACAAAATTTGAGAAAGCAAGAATAAAAAAAATTTTTTTTTTTTTAAATTTTTCCACAGGCCCCTGTATTAGGGTCCAGTTAAGTAATTTCTAATCCCACAAGTCTGTAGGACAGAATGTAGCATATTTTACTTCCCCATTTGCAGCCAAGGCTACAGGAAGTTGCCATACTATAGGAGAGAAAAAAGAGGACCAGATTTTTTTTTTTTTTTTAGTATCTAGGGAAGTGTCATTCCCTCGTCTGATTTTACCTTCGTTCTCAGGGATGGATGGAGCCAGGACGGTAGCCAACCTTAGGTACTTGTCTGTAGGTACTTTCACGAAGAGTGTGGATACAGGGAAGGCCTACATCTTAACGTCTGTCAAGTGTCGCAACCCCGAGTCTCACACTAGGTTCAAGTCCTTAGTATTGGCTTAGAAATGCATTAATCCTACCTGGATTGGTCTTTTGATTTTTAGACCTGTGAGCTCTTTTGGCATTATCCAGGTTATCTCTGTGCTCCTTGTTTGATCTCATTCCTAGAATCAGACACAAACATTAATCATAGTCCCACAACAATTATCAATAACTGGCAGGTTCCCATAGTCTAAAGCTGTTTGGGTGCGTATTAATAATAACAGCAAGTATATATATTTAAACTAATATTGTAGAATAAAAATTAATATTGATCATATGTACCTTAAGTACATAGAAATGAGAAAAAGGGAAAAAATAAAATAATGTAAAAAAAATAATAATAATAAAATAAGGAAAAGAGAAAAAAAAGGAAAAAAGGAAAAAAAACTAAATTTAGGAATTCAATGTGTCAAAAGCAGAATAAAACATTTCCACTTGTCAATGGGTAGTTATCTCCAATGCATGTATAGGATAGAGTCAATCAGTCTCAACAGAAGATGCTCTCTTTACATGAGAACAGTGAATCCAAGAGTCCTTTTCTCCAACCTTTATAGATGTTGGAGTAGTTAACAATATTTGGAATGGTCCTTCCCATGAAGGTTCAGTTGCTCCAGTACGCTTGAAATTCTTTATATACACGTTGTCTCCTGGGTTCAGGTCGTGAAGTGAGAAGTCTAGTGGTCCAGCTTGTACTGCAGCTCCGGATTCATGTAGCTCACGCAGTTTGTGCTGTAATTCCTGTATATAGGAAGCAATAGTAGTATCTCCCCCTAATAGCGATGTATAAGCCGGGGAGAAAGGCTTAGCCTGTATAGGCGGATGTCCAAAAAGCATCTCAAATGGTGAAATATGTAAGTCTCCTCTAGGCCTGCTTCTAAGATAAAATAGGGCCAGAGGGAGAATTTCAGGCCATTTTAAATGGGTCTCAGTGCATAATTTTCCAATCATAGTTTTAAGTTCTTTGTTCATCCTCTCAACTTGGCCTGAACTCTGGGGGTGATATGGAACATGGAATTTGGGAGTTATTCCCAAGCAAGAATATATTTGATTTAAAACAGAATCGGTAAAATGACTCCCTCTATCGGAGTCAATACGTGCTGGTAGGCCAAAGCGAGGAATAATTTCTTTTAAAAGCACCTTAGCAACAAAAGCTGCTGTGGCTCGGGCTGTAGGAAATGCTTCTGGCCATCTGGTCAGTTGGTCTACTATGACCAAACAAAATTTATATTGTCCAGCCTTTGGCATCGTTATAAAATCTATCTGCAGGTGCTCAAAAGGTGTGTAAGCCAGAGGACGTCCACCAAAGGCTTTACCACGAAAGGCATGTTGGTTATATGCCTGGCAGGTAGGGCAGGATGAACACACTTTAGAGGCTATGGTAGTTATACCAGGGGCTATCCATACTCTCTTAACAGAGTCCACGATGCCCTGGGTGCCAAAATGACCATTATTATGAACAGATTGGCAAATTTGGTGATAGAAACTTCTAGGGAGCAGGGGTTTTCCTTCAGATGACACCCATACTCCATTAATCTGTTTTGCTTTAAATTTTTGTTTCCATTTTTCCACTTCCTTTTCATTATAGGAGAGTGATAAATTTAAATTATCAGTGGTTGTTAATGTTAAAATTAATCCAGGTCCTTCTATGGCTGCTAGTTTTGCAGCGGCATCTGCTCGGTCATTTCCTCTAGAGACAGGGTCAGAGCCACCTGTATGGGCAGAGCAATGAACTACAGCTAAGGCTTTAGGCAGTTTGAGAGCAGAAAGAACTTCATTAATAATTTCTGCATTAGCTATGGATTTTCCAGCTGAGGTTAAAAATCCTCTTTGGAGCCATAGCATCCCGACTGAGTGACAAATGCCAAAAGCATATCTAGAATCTGTATAAATTGTTGCCTTTTTATCCTTGGCAATTATACAGGCATGTTTCAGAGCTATGAGCTCTGCTCCTTGAGCGCTAATGTTAGAGGGCAGTGAAGCTGACCATTCAGTGGCAAATTCTGAGACTACGGCAGCTCCAGTGTAACGTATGCCATCCCTCATAAAAGAGGAACCATCGGTAAATAAGATCAGATCTGCATTGTCTAAGGGAGTGTCCAAGAGATTATCTCGAGGCTTTTCTGCCATGGACACTAATGTTTCACAGTTATGTAATGGTTCTCCTGAAGTAGGTAAATCTGGAAGCAAGGTGGCAGGGTTAAGAGTTGAACAGCGTTTCAACGTAATATTTTCACTATTTAATAAGGTTATTTCATACCTTGTAATTCTCTGATCCGAGAATGCCTGTGTTCTATGTTTTACCAATAATGCTTCAATCTCATGTGGGCACATTATTGTTAATGGACATCCCAATACTAAATCAACGGTTTTTGTTACTAGTAAGGCTGTAGCAGCTACTCCTCTAAGGCATGGTGGTGCTCCTGCTGCTACTGGGTCTAGTTGGGCTGAATAATAAGCAATTGGACGCTGAGAAGGTCCCAAAGTCTGAGTTAAAACACCAGAGGCTACTCCTCTTCGTTCATGTACATACAAAGTAAATGGCTTGTTGTAATCTGGGATGCCTAGAGCAGGGGCAGATAAGATAGCCTTTTTTAGCTCTGATAGAGCTGACAGGTGTTCAGGCTCTAATTTGAGGGGTTCAGGGACTGCATCCCTTGTTAGTGCTATAAGAGGTTTAGTAATTTCCCCATAACAAGGAATCCATTGTCTGCAAAACCCTGTTGCTCCCAGAATTGCTCTTAACTGTTTTTTAGTAGTAGGAGCACTCAATTTTTGAATATTCTCAATTCGCTTGGGAGAAATAGAGCGGGCACCAGCTGTCAGAATGAACCCCAAATATTCTACTTTGGGGAGACACCACTGGACTTTGTCCTTCGAGATCTTATGACCTCTTTTGTGCAATTCCAAAAGAAGGTGTTTGCTATCTTCTTGACATGTTTTTGCATCTGTTGAAGCCAAGAGTAGATCATCTACATATTTGATTAATTTGCTATTTTTAAATGTTATATTGTCTGTGTCTTGGCTCAAAATTTGCTCAAATAAGCTCGGACTTTCGACATAACCCTGTGGCAGCCGACACCAGGTATATTGTGAGCCCTTCCAGGTGAAAGCAAAAATATGTCTGGAGTTTTCATGTATTGGTATGGAAAAAAAGGCTGAACACAAGTCTACTACTGTAAAGTATGTAGCTGTGCTAGGAATAGATGAAATAATAGTATGTATGTTAGAAACTACGGAGTGTCTTTTTATAACGTGATTATTTACTGCCCTTAGATCCTGTATAAATCTATAGATGTGCTTGCCATCGGGCCCTTTTTTTGGTTTTTTAATTGGTAGGATGGGCGTGTTGTATTCAGATTTGCAAGGGATTATTATTCCCTGTTCTATTAATGAGTTAATAACTGGTGTAATACCCTCAATTGCCTCCTTTGAGAGGGGATACTGAGGGATAGAAGGAGGTGGGCTAGATTTAGTTTTTATCTGCACAGGAACAGCAGATTTAAGTAATCCTACATCAGAAGAAGATGTGGCCCAAAGAGACTCAGGTATATCTTTAGGTATTTCGAAAATGGAAGGCTCTTTTGCGTCCTGGTTTTCCGAGAGAAGTACAGGGAGTAATTTTAAAGATTCCTCTGGTACTTCTAATGATAATGAGCCATCTGGGGAGCAGGTTATTGTGGCTCTGAGTTTGCATAGAAGGTCCCTCCCCAGCAAATTTAAAGGGGAGTCAGGCATCAAAAGGAAAGAGTGTTGTACCTCTAGGGGTCCTACAGACACCATTCTAGGAGGAAGTCTTTTAACTCTTTGGGTTATTCCTGATACTCCCATTACATTCTCTGAGCCAATAGAATAACATTGTAAATCAGGTTTTCTCTTTAATACAGACCAGGAAGCTCCGGTGTCTAATAGACAATCATAATAGGTGTTACCCACCTTTAAGGTAACATGGGGTTCATTAGTATGGGGAGGGCAGTGGATAGGGACAACGGGTAGTAGGACATCAGGGTCCGGGAAATCAAAGGTTGTATCCTCTGATTCCTGTGCCCCAGCCCCCCCCGGGCACCATCATTGTTTTTGGGATATTCCTTGGGCACCCCCCTGAAGGGCACCTCTCTGAGGGTCATTAGTACCTCGAGTAGTTTTTGGACGAGCGCCATTTCTCATATATTGTTGAGTATTATCATTAAAATTTTCTTCAATTTGAGCATTGTCATTAATTTCCCAATTCCTATTTCTATAGTTCTGGTTTCTAAAGTTCTTATTTCTATATTCATTATAGTTATTATTTCTAAAACTATTATTAAACTGTGTATTCCTTCCAAACATCTTAAGAAAGGTTCTACATTCCATCATTTTGTGGCCCTTCTTCTCACAGAAGTGGCAAGTAATGGATTGATAATTGGATTTCTGGAGAGGGGCAATTGTCGTTGGTTCATTATCATGCCCACTTTCTAATTTAGTTATCCTATCTATTAAATATTTCATTTTTTTCTTCATTTCCTCCATGTCATCATTATTTTCTATCTCCTTTTCTTCGTTTCCCTTTAAAACATATATAGCTGTTTTTCGCAATTCTTCAAGGTCCATATCTGACCATCTTGGGCATTGTGTTTTGAAGTAATTTTTAATTGCTTTGCAAGAATTGTTTACAAAGATTCTTCTAACTTGTCTTATACTACTCTCTTTAGTTAAGTCCCAATCTAAGTATCTGTCCCCAAACTCGATAATTCTGTCCATAAATCTGGAGGGGGTTTCTTCGGCCTTTTGCTTAATTTTTTCCAGTTCCATCCACTTATCTGTATTGTCTGCACATTCCTTCATGGACGTGAGGATGGCCTCTCTACAACGGTATAGTTGTAGATAATCATCAGGATTGTTATAGTCCCATTCGGGATCCTGAGATGGCCAATGTGCTGCATTACGCCCCCTGGTTTTGTTGACATGAGCAATTATTTTATTTTTTTCACGTTCACTAAAAAAAGCCTGTAGTAAGCTCTCAACGTCCTTGTAAGACGGATTATACTGAAAAAATATGTCTCCCATCTTTTTTGTTACTAGAAAAGGATCTTGTTCATATGTGGGGATATTTCGTGTAAATTCATTTATTTCTTGGGGAGTAAACGGTATCCTATGTCTTAAAGTCACCACGTCCCCATTTCGTCCTATTTCAGGTACTTCTCTTAGAGGAAACAGGCCTCTAGTTGAATTTTGCACCTGTGGGTCAGTTTGACAAGAACGGGTTTCTCTAGGAGGACAAGATTTCTCTTGCATTGGAATTTGGTTTTCTGTAGGAGAAGGAACATGAGAAGCTGGGATTGCAGGGGGAGGGTTTTGGGGATTAAATTCAGACAAGATTTGCACTGCACGAGAGAAGCAGTCTGTTAACTGGGCTATAGGGAGGGTGCTTTCCATCTCTATTTCAGGGAAGGAAATTTCCTCATTCAAAGGTTCAGAAACAGGTCTGTTTCTGGTAGAGTGGTTGTTTTCCACTTGATCTTGTAAGAGACTTTTTAGATCTTCTAATTGGGCTTGCATTTTATCCTCAATTTTTTTTATTTTTTCATCTCTAAATATAGTATTGAGGATTACAAAAATGACAGTACCTGTTAATATAAAAATTTGGAGGTATCCTTCATTCCTCAATGCCCCTCCTTCAGCTGCCGTATAATTGTCAAAGAATATAGTAGTCATTTTTATATGTATATTTTGTAATTTCACAAAGCAAGTGGGGAGCAGGGCAAAGCAGCAAACTTTCCACAGGCTTTTTCTTTTTACAGTAGGTGGCTCTGAGATACAGGCTAAGGGCCTATTGTATTGTAAATTCTCCTTCTTTACAAAGTGTATGTGGGTGGGTCCCAGCAATCTTCTTTGGCCCTCAGGCTAAAGCCTCTAGGACCATGTGCTATCTTCCTTGAGCAAAGCCCACTTAAATTTTTAAGACTAGAAAGGCCTGGAAACAGAGAAAAAAAATGGGTTTTAAGTTAGCTCCTTAGCTGTATTCAGCTGTTTTTTGCGGGCTAGGAGCTCCTAAGAGCTCCTTCTCCTGAGGTTCCTCGTTGCTTAGTTGATTAGGTAAGCCTGGCCTGCCTTTCTCTACTGAGCCACCTCCTTAAAGTAAAAGGAGACGGAAATGAGAGACAAAGAGGAGAAGGAAAAAAAAAATCCTGTTGACCCCAATTTAACTTAAGGGGTAAAGGGAAAAGAGAAAAGGTGTTTTATACTCACCTGTTCTGGCAGCTGTGTCTTTAAGCCAAGGTATTTGGTAACAGGGCTGACGGAGTGAGCAATAAGTGGGTTGAAAAGGCAAGAAAATTCAGGAAATTTATTGAGGTTCTAGAAACCTTCCAAGCACTAAGGCAGGGCCAAGAGCCAGAGGGGGTAGCCGGGGTGGGATTTCTCCCAGGTGATAGTAAGGAGATCAGAAGACTGATAAGGTTCAGGAGCTGGAGCGGCTGCGGGGGTGGGCAAGGCCGGGACCAGGTACCAGGTGAGGATGATCAGGGCTGCAGGCTGCAGGCAGGAAGCGGCGGGGCCGCTTTCTAGGTACTAGCTATTAAAACTGAATTTAAGATCAGAAAAGAAATCAGAAGACTGAAAGTTCTTTTTCCCGTAGTGGTTAGCCAAACTGTAATGGGGAAATTTAGGTCTCTGGGAGAGGGTTATAATATTGTAATGGCTAAAATGTGGCTACAGGATTTATGTAATATTGAACAATGGCCGCCAAGGAATTTACTTATGAAATTCCTAAAATGAACACTCAAGTCAGAATGGAGTTTATGGAGGTTTAATCACAACGGGAGTAGGGAAAAGGAGAGGGAGAGAAGGAGAGAAGAGAAAAGGGAAAAGGGGCTACTCAACCTCTGACCAAGGCAGAGGGAGTTTAGGCCTAAAGGCCCAGGTGGAAAGAGTCAGTCCTTAACTCACGTGACCGATCTGAAGGAAAGCTGTCTGCGGGCGTCCTCTCTCTCCAAGCTCCTAACACCAACTCCCCTCTAGCCCTCTCCACAGGAAGTTCCGCGAATTCCAGAGGCTGTTCCCTACCTCACTTCCTGTGTCTCACAAATCCAATGGTTGGCTCTAGCTTGGCTTAGGACAGCCCAGGTGGGCAGTTAATTATTTCTGATTAGTCATTGACTAGCGCATGCCCGTGTAGGTGGGTGTGCACAATTTTTGGGTGCTAGACCAAGATGGAGACTTTTAAAATTCACACTACTCTTGGGTTATCTTATGTTGTTAGTCCTAAACTAATTCCTAACTCTATGTAGTGTTAGTAGGTTATAATACATGTGATTTTACATTTTGTACATGTAACTTTCACTATACAACATTTACATATAATATATATACATATATTACAGATATACAAGAGTTTTGCTTTTGGTGTCTTTTAGTCATTTTTATCTGTTTGAGCCCTAGCAAGACTTTATTTATAGTTTTTACATTTTTGTTGTCATGAATCCTGCTTATTTACAACAGCATTCCTAAGTCACTGTATGTTGTGATCATGTCCTAGATATGTAGTGTTTGCATGTAACATACCTACTCCTAGTGAACCAGGGCTTTGCTCACCCAGCATGTGAAGACTCCTTCAGCGGAACAGGCGGAAGAAACCAACAAGAAGTTTCACAGGCTGAGATGGCGATGCACAAAGCACTGTGGAGTGCTTAGGGCGTGATGGAGCACAAAAGACAACATGGCCATCCAATGCAGCTGAGGAAGTCTCCAGGTGTAACGACTTTTCGTGCCACTGGACCCAGGCTTCCAACGCCGAGAGAGTGGGACTGTCTCTGTGCATCAACTCTTCCACTTAAATCTCCTTCACACACAAGTGTCTTTGTGCACACTCATCTACATCACAGATGAAAGCGCACAAAGACAATCGTCATCCTTGGTTATCGAGAGACTACTACTATATACTATATATCTACTCCATGTTGAAAGAGGTCCTTGCCTACATGTTTTCTGAAGTGATCAATCTTTCCTGGAGCCGTGTGCATGTTGGATGTGTGTCCCTAATGTGAAGTTAATATGTTCACAGTGTACTATCTTAAATGATGGGTCCCAAAAAGATCTTTCTTCCTGATTGTTCATAGGTAAAGTTTTTCTTTTTGGCTGTCCATTATAGTTCATTCAGTTCCTTTGCTGGTTTTCAAAGTTTCTTTTTTCTTTTGTTTGTGATCTTCTCATTGACCTCTTCTCTGTTCTGCATGCATACTTGACTGTTGTCTACTCTTGATTGAAAATCATCTCCTTATCTTCTCTCCTGCACTGGAATCTCGTGTGTATTTGTAAGATTTGTGTTCAGTTGGGTGAGTGGGGATGTGAAAGAGTGGGTGAGATTGTGTGAGTGTGGGTGAGAAAAGTTGTAGAATTTTTCATCGCAGTAAGCTTTTTTATTATGTGTGGTAGTTTTCTTGTTAGAGAGAGTAATGGGTTTTTATTTTATCAAGTTTAAAAATCAGTCCTCTTTATCATTTACTGAGGTCTCAGCATCACTTTGATCAGTTTCTGAGCTTATAGCAGCTTGTGGATTCATCTTAATGTTAGCATCACTCTGAGTCATTTCATTATGTTTTGGGTCTTGAATCCTTTCTGAGCTTCTTTCATCTAAGTTGATCATGGCGTTTTGGAGTTTCACATGTGAGGCATGATAATATGGGTCTCTTCCTAAGATTTTTATCACAGTAGGGTTTATAACTGCTGCTTGATGTGGTCTATTCCACTTTGGGTCTGTTATTTTTTTTCTGGTGAAGTTCTTTACATATGCCATATCTTCAGGGTTGATGTTATGAAGTAAATAGTCTAATGGTATTCTTTGTAAAACTAAACCAAGATTATGTAATTCCTTTAGCCTGTTGTGAAGGGTTGTTAAATCGGTATGTAGTTGGCATTCCCCTCCTCCCCCCCCCCCAACATGGATATATAAGCTGGTTTTATGGTTCTTCCTTGCCAAAGTGGCTGTCTTCATAACATTTCATAGGGAGATATATGTAAATTTCCTTGAGGCATTGTTTTTAGAGGGAATAATGCAAGTGGGAGAACTTCTGTCCACTTAAGTTGTGTCTGTGCACATAATTTTCCCACTGCATTTTTGACCTCTATTCAGACGTTCCACTTGGTCAGCACTCCTGGGGTGAGAAATAGTGTGTAGATTCCTTTTTATTCGCAAATTTTGATATACTTTGTGGAAAGGAAACAAGACTGACAGTTTGTGGGGGAAGGGGCCAACTGGGAGTGGCTTAGGAGGTCGTCCCTTAGCATATACCCCATTTGAATGCATACAGATAGATTTTATCAATATGCCAAAAGACAAAGGGTTTAAGTATTGCCTTGTCATCATAGATAGACTGACTAGATGGCCAGAAGTTTTTCCTTCCAAAAAGAACAACGCAGCATTTGTGGTTAAAATCCTATTAAAAGAAATCATACCAAGATTTGGGATTCCCTCAAAATTGGACTCAGACCGTGGAAGTCACTTTACTCAGTCAATATTAAATGAAATTTATAAAAATCTAGGAATACAAGCAACATACCACACACCATATCATCCCCAAAGTTCAGGGCAAGTGGAGAGATTAAATAAAGACATTAAAACATTGATAGGAAAATTTTGTGCAGAAACACACCAAAAATGGACAAACATTCTGCCATTAGTTCTGTTCCATCTTAGAACACGACCCAGTTATTAAATGTTATATTTTGAATTCACAGTCAGATAAGTGGACTATCATTTCTGGTCATAGTGGGAGCTGAACTTCAGTTTCAGTCATTCAAAGACAAACCGTCCTTATTGGACCCCTGCTGTTTCCTCTCAGCAGAGGGCATCTCCCTCCTTTGTCTCCCCAAGCAACATACCCTCTCTCCCCTCAACTACTCCATACCCAATACAAACCTCCATTTATCCCCATTTTTCCCAATCCTATTTCCTTTCCCAATAAATATTACAACTTCTTGCAAAATTTTAGATGAAAAATGGCTTCCATGGTCTGAATCTATATTGTCAGGTATACCAAATCTGGGGATCATTTCTTCTAAAAGGGTTTTCATTACAAAGGCTGTGTTGTTTTTCTTGGCTGAAAAGACTTCAGGCCACCTGGTCAGCCTGTCTACAATCCCTAGGGTGTATTTATATCATTTGTCCCTGGGCATGTTAATGAAATCAATTTGCAAGTATTTAAATGGTGTGAAAGCTAAAGGTCTACCCCCTCCTCTCCACCCCCTCACCCTCCAACCCCCCACCCCCACCCCAACATTTTGCTTTTGAAGTTCCCTTGATTGTATTGCTTTCAAAGAATGCATGCCTAGCACATTCTTATTTCATATGTTGATATCCATGGGGTGGTCCAAAAACTCTGGATTGTGTTTTTCAGGGTAAGAGTAACATAAAGCCCTTTTGAATGTATGACATTACACAGATGGTAGTATGCTGTCTTGGGAAAAATGTGTTTCTCTGTGTCTGATATCCAAATTCCATGCACTATTTTGGGCCCCCAATTGTTGTTTCCATGACTGAACCTCTCTTTCATTATGAGCTTATGTGATTTCTTGTTTTTCTATCAGAGAGAAGTCCAGCACATGTATGGGCCCAAACCTAGCTGCAAATTTTGCAGTTATATCAACTCTATTGTTCCCCTGGGATATCTTGTCTTTGCCAAAGGAGTGATCCTTGCAATGGATTATGGCTACTTCCTTTAGTAATTGAACTGCATCTAAGAGATGTGATATAAGTTCCCCACGTACAATCTTTTTTCCCACTGATGTTATAAATCCCCCATGTTTCCATATATTCCCTGTACCATTTAAAACTGAAAATGCATAAAACAAGTCACAATAGATATTGATTCGTTTGTCTCTGCCAATGATGAGTGCCATGGCAAGAGCAGCTTTCAGATCTGCCTCCTATGTGCTGATGTGGCTGGGCAAGGATGCATGCCATAAAGTGCCCATTTGTGTGACTACCAATGCTCCAGTGAATCTTGTACTGTTCTGTATAAATGAAGATCCATCCATGAACATCTCCAAGTCAGGATTTATCGGTGGTGTCTTTAAAGTTCTGTCTGGATTTCTGCACTACCTCTATGGTTTGGAAACAGTCATGCAGTTGTTCTCCTGCTAGGGGTAACTCTGGAATCAGGGTGGCTGGATTTAAAGGTGCAAGCAGTGTAGGAACAAGTTTTCATTGCCTAATAAGATGACATCATACTAGGATAATCTGGCAGATGAAAAAGATTGCATGTTACTCTTCTTTAGTATGTTTTCTATTTGATGTGCTGAGTATGCATGCAGTTTACATCCCAGGACCAAATCACTTGCTTTTTGCACCGTCAGGGCTGCTGCTGCAATGCATCTCCAAACAGTGTACCATCCCTTGAGCCTCGGGGTCTAATTTTGTGCTATAGTAAGTAAAAGGTTTCATTTGCTGTCCTAGAGGTTAAGCTAAGACTCCTGTAGCTATCTCTTTTGCTTCATTAACATACAAGTGGAATTTTTTGCTGTAATCTGGAATTCCAAGGGCCAGGGCCATGAGAACAGCTTGCTTTAATTGTGCCAAAGCATTTAGGTATTCCTTTGTGAGCTTTAGGGGTTCTTCTAACTCATTTTTGTTAGATCAGTCAATCATTTAAAGATCTGACTGTACCCAACAATCCAATTTCTGGAAAAGCCACATACCCCGAGGTAAGCTCTCAGCTGCTTTTTTGTCTTTGGTATGGTACCCCTAGCTTTTGGATATTTGCTGTCCTCTTGCTTGAGATCTTTCTGGTTCCATTCTCAAGGATGAAACTCAGATATTCTACTTTGGGCATTACCCACTGCAACTTTTTCTTTGATACGTTATGTCCTTTTTTATATAGTTTAATCAGCCGTGCTTTTGAGTCCTGTATGCATATTTTTGCCAATGGTGATGCAAGCAAAATATCATCTATGTAGTGCACTATTTTGCTATGTTTCAATTTGACTGATTCCAGATCTCTTTTCAATAATTGGAAAAATATAAATGCACTTTCGTAGCAGCCTTGGACTAGTCTGGTTCAACAATGCTTGATTTTTTCCCATATGAATGCAAAAATGTTCTGACTCTTCTTGTCAAGAGGCACTGCAAAATATGCATTTGCTAAGTTGATGATGGAAAACAATTTAGCTGAACTAGGAATCTCTGATATTATAGCACTAGGGAATGGAATGATCATGTGGGTCTTTTTTATGAAACTATTGATTGTCCTAAGATCTTGCATAAATCTCCAGGCTACTTTGCCATCAGTAGATGATTTGTATTTCTTGATTGCCACTATGGGGTTATTTTATTCTGATATTGTTGGCCTTAGTATCCCTTATACTATTAAACTTTTAATTATTGGGGTAATTCCTTTCACCACTTCTTTGCTTAGCTTGTACTAAGGGATTTTAGGTGGTGTGCCCTTTTTCACTTCAGTCTTCACTGGTGCAGCTGACTTAATCCTACCCACATCATTTGCATGCTTAGTTCATATGCATTCTGGTATATCATTGGAGATTTCAAAAGTAGGTTTGTCTATGTGCATCTGATCAGGTGTTTTATCTAATTGCCCAAGGAATAACAGTGGACAGTTTTTAAGTGACTGCTTAGGAAGATGTAAATAGACTTTCCCTGACTGCTCACACTGGATAGTTGCCCCTATTTTGCAAAAAAAAAAAAAAAAAAATCTCTACCCCAAAGATTGTCCAGGCACCCAGGTATTAGTAAGAAGATATGGTCAAGTATTAAAGGACTTAGCTTGATCATTTTTGGCTTTAGGTTGGGAACCTTTTGTATCTCTCCAGTAGCCCCAGTGATTTTCACAGACCCTTCTATGCTACTGTTCACTGGGGATGATTTGAAAACAGACCTCATCAACTCGGTGTGAATCTTAAAAACTCGGTGTGAATCTTAAAAACTACCCAGACTGTACTTTAGAAGATTTGTTCTAGCTATTCCCTTATTGTAACAATGGAGATATTTGGTCTAACAAGAATCAGGAATGTATTGGGGACTTTTTAAATTACTCCACCCTACTCAGACAGTGCCTTAGGGGAAGATAAAGTTGTAAACTCCTAATTGAACAATGAAAGTCCCTAACTCATACCTTATAGTAAAGCTAGAACCTTAAGCTAGGTCTGTTTTTAGATCTAATACAAAAAGGGTGTTAAGTACCTGTAAAGGTTAAATTAATCACAAAAAGGTCAAGTAACTTACAAAAGGCAAGCTTAACAAAGAGGTATGAAGTATCCAGAAGATATAATCTAACCAGAGAAGGTGAGAACCAAAGAAGATGAGAACTAAGAATGGGCAGTCCTGGAAAAAAGCATCTACTGTGATTGGTAGATGTGAAAATTTAGGGGAGGTGACATAAGAGAAAATTTCTTTAAAAGGAAGGGGTAAAAAGTCAGTTGAGGAGGAATTGAGCAATTGAATTTGGAGTGGAGTTAGATTCTGAACTCAGTTCAGGAGATTCAGTGGAGGACTGGAACTCAGCTTGGAGAAGGTCTTTTGGTGAGTAATAAGACTCACTCCCTCTCCCTTAGCCTCAGGGAGGCTACTTTGGCCTAGGCCTTTTTCTACTTCTTGGCTCAGCCTGAACCAGAGCAATTTAAATTAATTCTCTCTTTCTCTCTCTCTCTCTCTCTCTCTCTCTCTCTCTCTCTCTCTCTCTCTCTCTCTCTCTCTCTGTCTCTCTCTCTCTCTCTCTCTCTCTCTGTCTCTGTCTCTCTCTCTCTCTCTCTCTCTCTCTCTCTCTCTCTGTCTGTCTGTCTGTCTCTCTCTCTCTCTCTCTCTCTCTCTCTCTCTCTCTCTCTCTCTCTCTCTGTCTCTCTCTCTCCTTCCCTTAATTCCTTCTTTCTTTATTAATTAAAATCTCCATAAATCCAAGCTGACTTGGGTATTTTCATATTTGGGAATTTCCCATGGTGACCACTTATTTAGAATTTAAGTCAAAACACTAAAATTATCCTTACAGTTTCCATTAAAGCTTTGTAGTTTTGTTCCTCAACTTTGATCCATAGGGATAAGGCTCTGTATTGTCTTTGCTCTGAATGGCAAGTACCATGGCATTCAGTGCCTCTATGTTCTCTAAGCCTTGTTCTAAATCTTCCCCAATGATTTTTTGCTCTGGACCCATGATTTTGATTTGTAAACATGTTTCCCCTTCTGCTTGGTGTTGATCTTCTAAACTGCTTTGTGTGGGTGTTGTTACTTGATTCTTGTTGGTCTTTACTTGATTTTTGTTACAGAGTGGTGCTGTGTTAAGAGATATGAATGCAGATGTACAGTCTTCTTCAATCTGGTTTGTGCCCATCACTGTATGTGCAAATTGTCCAGTGTTATTTCTGGCTTTCTAATGCAGAGTGTGACAAATCTGCATTTTTTTTTTAACGGTAGCTGAGTGTTAAAGCCATCTTGACCAGAAAAAATTGTTTGTTTGATTTTGTTTCCTCCCTCCCTCACCTATGTCCCTGGAGTTAAAGGAAGGAGCTGGTTCATGGAAAGGCTTGCAGTTTTGTTTTGAAAGTGGAACAGTGCTTTCCAATTCCAAGTTCTTTTCCCTCATTATTTCCTGTTGGAGATTGAGATCATTGGTTTATTCTTTGTTGTTATTTGAGGGATGTACTTTTGATGTAAGTTTGGGGTAATTATTTTGCATTTGGATCTAAACTAGATTTTTATTCATAATCTCTTATTTTTCCTTGTACAGAAACTCACCCTATCTCTCCAGAATGTGGGGTTTTATATTCCTGAATGCTAGGATCTGTTCCCTGACTGACACTGAACTTTTCTTGAGCTGTTTCTTCCTTTTTTGCCCATTTCTAGCTCTATGGGGTTTGCAGGATATGTAGTAGATTTGGTTTTGTTAATTTCTCTATTGTGATGCTGGATATGGCTTGAGGACTTGTCAGGCAAAACTATTTTGCTTGCTCCCCACCCATATTTGCATGTAAAAAAGTTCTCTAAGTATCTCTTGATTTGTTCCTTGTTCGTCCCATTACTCTCTTGTATGCCCCTGTGTTTCCAAGATTTTATCTTTTATGTCTGACACATCTTTTTCCAACTCTTTCTTCTTTTTTCTCTTTCCCACTGTTCTAAGTTTCTCTTTTTGATTTCTGCATCCCCAAATTCTATTTCACCCACTAAGAACTCTTTCAGTACTCTTTTGTTTCTTAGTCTGTGCTTTGTACCACTGTACAGTTCTTGAACTAGGTAAGGCCTTTCCCTGGCTTCATAAAGTATGTCCTTATCCCCTCTTGTTAAAACTATTGAATACTTAGACTTAGTCCTGTTGTTAATCAGTATTTGCATTGTTTTTAAATCAGGAGTGTTTTGTGTCTTTGGTTTACAATGATCACAACATTTTGGTTGTAATTATTATAGTAGTTGTATCATTGTTCCTGTTTTGATTGTAATTACTATTATAACTTGACTTCCTCCCATTTCCTTGCTCATATTGTGCCTTCTGAGGATAAAATTTGACAATGTGACCCAGCCTATTACCCAAGAAGTATTTCTTTGGAGCCCCTTGCCCACTTTGTTGGTATTGGGGTCTAGGTTGGTTGAATGTTCTCAATGTAGCTAAATTTTTTATTTTTTCTTTCTCTTTTTGTTTGTTTCCTTAGCTTCATCCAATTTCTGCTTCAAGTCCCTTTTCTAATTATCTGTCTCTTGTTTGCTGTTCTGAGTTAGTTTCATGCAAATAAGTGGCAGAATCCCTTAGTTCTTGCAAAGTCGGTCATATGTAGGGCAGAAACTCTTAAAGAAGGTCTTCATTGTGTTGCAATATTCCTTTACAAATTGACTTTTCACATGTTGTGCCATTTGTTCACTATCTTGGGGGAATCCTAATATGGCTTTAGCATTTTCTAATAGCCTGTCCAGAAAGAAGTTCTTTGGGTTCTTGTCTAATACTTTCAAATTTTCCCCATGCATTTGTATGGACACAGAATGATTTTATCACTTCCAAAAGATCTTTTCTTGCTTTTTTCAAATAAATTAAATTTTGGGTTTTAGAAAATTCAAAATGATACCTGCAAAATGTGACTCATAAAGTTTGAAAGCACCTTTCAGCTCCTTCACACAAGGAAATGGATCAGTGTAGAACCTACACTATTCTTTTGCATAATGCCTCAAGGTCCATTGCTGAGAATGATTTGTGGACTTTCACATGGACTACCCCTGAATCTGTATCTAGTTTAGCAAAATCTTGAAAAGGCAGGATACTTTGTGCCCCTTTAGGCACCGCCCCCCCCCCACTTGTTTTCCCAGTCAGAAAGACCTTGAATATTGGCTCCAGAGTTCTCTCCCCCCACTCTCATGTGATTGTGAAAATCACCTTTAAAGATTGGTATAATATTATTTATGGTCACCAAGGAATTTACCTAAGAAATTCCTAAAATGAAACACTCAAGTCAGAATGAAGTTTATGGTGGTTTAATCACAACGGGAGTAAGAAAAGGGAGAGGGAGAGAAGGAGAGAGGAGAAAAGGGAAAAAGGTTAATTCAACCTTCTGGCAGAGCCAGAGAGAGTTTAGGCCCAAAGGCCAAGGTAGAGAATAGAATCAGTCCTTGACTCATGTGACTGATCTGAAGGAAAGCTGTCTGCAGGCCTCCTCCTTGCTCAAGCTCCTAGCAGGAACTCCCGCCCAGCTCTGTCCACAGGAAGTGAGTGAATTCCAGAAGCTGTTCCCTACCTCACTTCCTGTGCCTCACAAGTGTCAATGGTGGCTCAAGCTTGGTTTAGGACAGCCCAGGTGGGCAGTTAGTTATTTCTGATTTGTCATTGACTAGTACATGCCCGTGTAGGGTGGGTGTGCACAATCCTGGGTGCTAGACCAAGCAAGATGGAGATTTTAAAATTCACACTCATAACCCTCAGAATTCTCTTTGCCCCTCCTCTGCTGCTTCACAGGCCAATCTGTCCATCAGCCAGGATGTCAGTCTCTCTTTCTTACTTTACATATGAAAGGCAGAAAAGGGACTAGATTTTAGCAGCAAATGGGAAAATAGCATTCCCTGGTATGATTTTACCTTTTCTTCAGGGATATGGAAGGCAGGATGGCAGCCAAAGTGAGGTGCTTGGTAGAATGTGTCTCAGGGAAGTCCTGAGTCTAACATGTCAAATAGCCAAAACCTCAAGTCTCAAACAAGTTCAAGTCCTTTGAATCTTGGCACAGTATCTCATCAATCCCATTGGGACTGGTTTTGGACTCTTTGACCTTGTGCTAGATTGGCACTATGCAGGTTAGCATTGTGCAGTGGCTATTTTTGTATTGCCTTCTCCTGGAATCAGACAGAATAATTAAACTAAGTCCCATAATTTTTAAACAATGAATGTCCAGTTTCTATAGTCTAAAGCTCTTTGAGTATGCATTGACATTAGGACTAATGGGCATTTTAAATTTACCCTAGTGCAAAAAAATAAGCAAACAAACAAACAAACCCTAAATACTGTTAACATGCGCTTCAAGTAAAAAAAGATGAAAGAAAAAAAGATAACTCAAATACTCTATTTCACATACAAGGAAAAATAATAATAAAATGTTTAAAAATATAAACTATATAGATTACAATCAGTGACACACTGTATCACCCAAGGAGAAAAAAAAAGGTTTCTCACCAAAAATGATATCCATTTCCTTTTGAACTTGGCTATGATCCACAGTGTTAGTGCAAATATTTTTCAAAAAGTCACAAGTATAAAACAGTACTATAGTAGGTAATGTGAATTTAAAGAAATTCAAAATTGCCAAAAATCACAAAAGGCACATCAACTTATCTAAAAATTACTAATACAAGATTTTTCCAACTAGTTTATGAACTTTTATGAAGGTATTTTCTCAGGTTCAAATTTAGGACAATACAAATAAAGACAGTACAAAAGAATATATAACCAATAGGAAAAATACAGGAGCTGAAAATAACATAGTGTAACAGAGATTCACTTAATATGTAAACTTAAAAACACAATTAAATGTTAAAACAAACAATCAGCAAATACGGTAACTGTGATAGGATACACTCATTCATTATCAATAGAAGGTACTCTCTTTACATGTGAGCAATGGATCCAGGAGTCCTTTTCTCCAATTTTTATAGCTGTTGGAGTGGTTAACAGGATTTAGAATGGACCATCATAGTCAGTCTGAGTTGCCCTAGGGTGCTGGAAGTTCTTTATGTACACCTTTTTATCTGGGCATAAGTCATGGAGTCAGAAGTCTATAGGACCTGCTTGTACAGCAGCTCCAGATTCATGGAGTTCTTGCAATTTGGTTTGCAAATCCCATATATAAGATACAGTAGAAGTATCTCCCCCACATAATGATGTGTATGCAGGAGAGAAAGGCTTAGACTGTATGGGGGAGGGGGAGAAGTTCAAAAAGCATCTCAAATGGTGAGATATGTAGATCTCCTCTGGGAGTGCTCCTAAGATACAATAGGGCCAGAGGAGAATTTCAGGCCATTTTAAATGAATCTCAGTGTACAATTTTCCAATCATTTTTGAGATCTCTATTCATTCTCTCAACTTGACCTGAGCTCTGGGGATGGTACAGTACATGAAATTTAGGAGTGATCCCCAAACATGTATAAATCTGAGACAGATAAATCTGAGAATTGGTAAAATGGGTTCTTCTGGCTGAATCAATGCATGGTGGCAGAACAAAATGAGGAATCATCAATTTTATTTCATTTTTTTATTGTTTATTTCTTCTAAATTAATTTCTAAATTTTATTTAGTCAATTTAGAACCTTATTCCTTGGTTACAAGAATCATATTATTTCACTCCCTCCCCTCACCCCACCCTTCATGTAGCTGATGTGCAAATTCATTGGGCATTATATGTGTCCTTGATCAAAACCTATTTCCATGTTTTTGGTGTTTGCATTAGGATGTTCAATTAGAGTCTACATCCCCAACCATATCCCCTCAACCTATGTAATCAAGCAGTTGTTTTTCTTTTGTGTTTCTACTCCCACAGTTTTTCCTCTGAATGTGCATAGTGTTCTTTCTTCTATATCCCTTTGGGTTGTTCAAGATCACTGCATTGCCACTAATGGAGAAGTCCATTACATTCGGTTGTACCATAGTGTATCAGTCTCTGTATACAATGTTCTTCTGGTTCTGTTCCTTTCGCTCTGCATCAATTCCTAGAAGTTGTGACAAGGAAATCACTTTAAAAGACTGATATATATTAATTTAAGGTCGCCAAGGAATTCAGCTATGTAATTCCTAAATGAAAACTCAAGTCAGCAGTCAACCTTTTATGGAGTTTTTAATTACAAACAGGAGGAAGAAAGGTATTAGAGAGAGAAAGAGAGAGAGAGAGAGAGAGAGAGAGAGAGAGAGAGAGAGAGAGAGAGAGAGAGAGAGAGAGAGAGAGAGAGAGAGAGAGAAAGGGGAGAGAAGGGAATAGGGCTTAAATACCCCCTCTGTTTAGGCTGGGCCAAAAGGCCCAAGCCCTTAGATAGCTGAGGCAAAGAAAAGAGATCAGTCCCTATCACTCACGTGACCAAAATGGAGAAACAGTCTCAGGGGCCTCCACCTCCAGCCTCCTTCAGAGCAAGCCCTCCTCTCAGAGCAACCTCCTCAGAGCAAAACCTCCTCCACCCCCCAGTCCTCAGACCCTGCTATCTTTAAGGAAGCCATCTAAGTTCCCTCCCCTCAGTTCTCACATCTACCAATCACTGTCCATGTCTTCCCTGTGCCAATGGTGGCTCTAGCTTAACCCAGGACCGCCCAGAGGTCTGCCCCTTTGCACATGTCTGTTGAAGGTCATATTCTCAAATAATTAAATCTTGATCCTTTCTGCAGCCCTTCCTAAATCCTTTTACTCTGAGTAGGGTGGAGATTATAGTTTCAAGACCTGGTTCTGTCATTCCAAGTATCTCTATTGAATCAAATCTAAAATCAATCATGACTCAAAGAACTTCCTATTCTATGCTTAAGCATAGGTCAAAGCCCTTTCCATTGCTTAGCAAAAGGTTTCTGTCCTAAAGTAGTCTTAGGTAGGGAGAAGGATCCTCCCATGCCCGGGGGTTTCACATTCCAATAGAGTTCTTACTATCAGTAGGAAATTTTTTCCAGTATGAGATTTCTCAATGGGGAAATTTCCAACATTCATAAGTCTAAGAAATTTTAAGGTTTACAAGTCATTCCAGGTACAATGGAATTCCTCCACTTTATTATTCCTTTGAGCACAATAGTATTCCATCACCAACATATACCACAATTTGTTCAGCTATTCCACAATTGAAGGGTATACCCTAATTTTCCAATTTTTTGCCAACATAAAGAGTGCAGCTATGAATATTCTTGTATGTCTTTTTCCCTATTATCTCTTTGGGGTACAAGCCCAGCAGTGCTATAGCTGGATCAAAGGGCAGACAGTCTTTTAGCACCCTTTGGGCATAGTTCCAAATTGCCCTGCAAAATGGTTGGATCAATTCACAACTCTACCAGCAATGCATTAATGTCCTGACTTTCCCACATCCCCTCCAGCATTCAATACTTTCCACTGCTGTCATGTTGGCCAATCTGCTAGGTGTAAAGTGATACCTCAGAGTTGTTTTGATTTTCTTCTCTCTGATTATAAGAGATTTAGAACATTTTTTCATGTGCTTATTAATAATTTTGATTTCTTTAACTGAAAATTACCTATTCATGTCCCTTGCCCATTTATCAATTGGAGAATGACTTGATTTTTTTTTACAATTGATTTAGCTCTTTATAAATTTGAGTAATTAGACCTTTGTCAGAGGTTTTTGTTAAGAAGATTGTTTTCCAATTGGTTGCTTCCCTTCTAATTTTGCTTCCACTTCTACTACAAAAACTTTAAAAATTTTTTGATGTAATCAAAATTACTGATTTTACATTTTGTGATTTTTTTTTCTAGATCTTGCTTGCTTTTAAAGGCTTTCCTTTCCCAAAGATCTGACATGTATACTATTCTGTATTCACCTAATTTGCTTATAGTTTCCTTCTATATATTCAAGTCATTCACACATTCTGAGTTTATCTTGGTGTAGGGTGTGACATATTGATCCAAACCAAATCTCTCCCATACTGTCTTCTAATTTTCCCAGCAGTTTTTTATCAAGTAGTGAATTTTGGTCCCAAAAGTTGGGATCTTTGGGTTTATAATAGACAGTCTTGTTGAGGTCACTTACCCCAAGTTTATTCCACTGATTGTCCTTTCTATCTCTTAGCCAGTACCAAATTGTTTTGATGACCACTGCTTTATAGTATAGTTTGATATCTGGGACTGAAAGTCCTCCTTCCTTCACATTTTTTTATTATGATTTCCTTGGATATCCTTGATCTTTTGTTCTTCCAAATGAACTTTGTTATGTTTTTTTCTAATTCAGTAAAAAAGTTTTTTGATAGTTCAATGGGTATGGCACTAAATAAGTAAATTAATTAATTTGGGGAGGACTATTATTTTTATTATGTTAGCTCATCCTACCCATGAGTAATTGGTGTTTTTCCAATTGTTTAAATCTAGTTTTAATTGTGTGGAGAGTATTTTGTAGTTGTGTTCATATAGTTCCTGTGTTTGTCTTGGCAGATAGATTCCTAACTATTTTTTATTGTCTACGGTGATTTTAAATGGGATTTCTCTTTTTTCTCTTTTTAATTCTTGCTGCTGAGATGTGTTGGAAATATTTAGAAATGCTAATGACTTATGTGGGTTTATTTTGTATCCTTCAACTTTGCTAAAGTTGTTGATTATTTTGGCTAGGTTTTTGGTTGATTCTCTAAAATTCTTTAAGTAGACCATCATATCATCTGCAAATATTGATAACTTGGTCTCCTCATTTCCTATTTTAATACCTTCAATTTATTTTTCTTCTTTAATTGCTACAACTAGTGTTTAATGTTAAATAATAGAGGTAATAAAGGGCATCCTTGTTTCACTCCTGATCTTATAGGGAAGGCTTCTAGTTTATCCCCATTGCAGCTGATGTTTGCTGATGGTTTTATATATATACTGTTTATTATTTTTAGGAAAGGTCCTTCTATTCCTATGCTTTCTAGTGTTCTCAGTATGAGTGAGTTGTATTTTGTCAAAGGCTTTTTCTGCATCTATTGAGATAATCTTGTAATTTTTGTTGGTTTGCTTGTTAATATGGTTAATGTGGATGGTTTTCCTAATATTGAACCATCCCTGCATTCATGGTATGAATCCTACCTGGTCACAGTGAATAATCCTTGTGATCACTTGCTAGAATCTTTTTGCTAGTAATCTTTTTAAGATTTTAGCATCTATATTCATTAAAGAGATTGGTCTGTAGTTTTCTTTCTCTGTTTTTTACCTGCCTGGCTTTGGAATCAGTACCATATTTGTGTCGTAAAAAGGAATTTAGTAGAACTCCTTCTTTGCTTATTCTGTCAGATAGTTTGTATAATATTGGGATTAGTTGTTCTTTGAATGTTTGATAAAATTCATTTGTGAATCCATCTGGACCTGGGGATTTTTTCTTAGGGCATTCTATGAGGTCTTGTTCAGTTTATTTTTCTGATATGAGATTGTTTAGGTAGTCTATTTCTTCCTATGTTAGTCTAGACAATTTATATTTTTATAAATATTCATCCATATTACCTAGATTGCAATATTTATTGCCATATAATTAGGCATAATAATTTTTAATGATTGCCTTAATTTACTTTTCATTAGAGGTGAGATCTCCCTTTTCATCTTGGATATTGTCAATTTGGTTTTCTTCATTCCTTTTTTAAATTAGATTGACCAGTACTTTGTCTATTTTATTTATTTTTTTAAAAGTACCAGCTTATAGTCTTATTTATTAAATCAATAGTTCTTTGACTTTCAATTTTATTAATTTCTCCTTCAATTTTTAGAACAGTAACTTTTGTCTTTGTCTGAGGATTTTTAATTTGTTCACTTTCTAGTTTTTTAATTTGCATGCCCAATTCATTGACTTCTGCCATCTCTAATTTGTTGATATATGAGCACCTATAGATTTTGAAAGGATGTCTCATCATTGTCATTTTCTTCAATGAAATTATTAATTTTTTCTATGATTTGTTCTTTAATAGATTCTAGAGAATCTTATTTTTTAATTTCCAATTAATTTTTGATTTACATCTTCATGTACCCTTACTAATTATTATTTTCATTACATTGTGGTCTGAGAAGGTTGCCTTTATTATTTCTGCTCTTTTTCACTTGTTTGCAATGTTTTTATGCCCTAGTACATGCTCAATCTTTGTGAATGCACCATGTGCTCCTGAAAAGAAGATGTATTCCTTTTTGTCCCTATTTATTTTTCTCCATATATCTATTAACTCTAATTTTTCAAAGTTTCCATTCACTTCTCTTACCTCTTTCTTATTTATTTTTTGGTTTGATTTATCTAGTTTGGATAGAGGAAGGTTCAGGTATTGCACTAGTTTAGTTTTTCTATATATTTGATCCGTGAGCTCCACAAGTTTCTCCTTTAGAAATTTGGATGCTATACCATTTGGGGCATACATGTCGAGTACTGATATTTCCTCATTGTCTATACTGCCTTTGATCAGGATGTAATTACCTTCCCTATCTCCTTTAACTAGATCTATTTTTTACTTTGGCATTGTCAGATATCATGATTGAGACTCCTCCCTTTTTCTCAGTTGATGCAATAAATTTGGCTCCATACTCTTACTTTTGCCCTATGTGTGTCCACCTTCCTCAGGTGTGTTTCTTGTAGACAGCATATGGTAGGGTTTGGGTTTCTAATCCACTCTGCTTTATGCTTACATTTTATGGGTGAGTTCATTCCATTTACATTCAGAGTTATGATTACCAGTTGTTCATTTCGTAGCATTTTGATTTCCACTTCTATTCCTGCTGTTTCTTCTTTCACTGTTTCCTTTTACACCAATGTTTTGTTTTTAATCAGTTCCCTTAATTCCCACCCTTATTTTACTTCCCTTTCTACTCCCCTCCCTTCTTATTCCCCTCTTATTTTCTTTAATTTTTAAACTACCTCCACCATCTCAGTCCCCTGTATTTCTTCCCTCCCCACCAATCCATTTGTTACCCCTCTACTTCCCTGTAGGGTGCAAATCAATTCTCTGCCCCAATGTATTTGATTGTTCTTCCCTCTTTGATTCAATTCCAATTCACATAAGAGCTGAGTATTTCCTATCTCCAACCTCTTTATCCTTCCAGTGTATTAATGTTCTCCCCCCACCTGCCAGAGCTTCTTTGTGACATATGAATTTACCCCTTTTGTTTCTTTTCCCATTTCTTTTAGTATTAACCTATTTTTAGCTCTCTATTTATGCATGCACATATCTATATACATATTTATGTCTTGGCATTTCATCCTATACAGTTTGTCACTGTTCCCTCTAAGTGCAATTCTTCTAGATGCCCAGGTGGTAATAACAGTTTTAAAGAGTTACCAATGAACTCTTTTCTTATAGGGATACATATTATTTTAAGTTATTGGGTCTCTGGGTTTTTTGTTTTGTTTTTCTTTTTTCCCCCTTCCTTAATTACCTTTTGCCGATTCTCTTGAGTTCTGAGTTTGTACATCAAATTTTCTGTTCAGTTCTGGTCTTTTCTTTACAAATGTTTGGAATTCTTCTATTTTGTTAAATGGCCATACTTTCCCCTGTAAGAATAGAGTCAATTTTGCTGGGTAGTTGATTCTTGATTGTAGACCTAGTCCCCTTGCTTTCTGGAATATCATATTCCATGCCTTTTGTTCCTTCAGTGTAGATGCAGCCAGAGCCTGTTTTATTCTCACTGTGGTTCCATGATATCTGAATGACTTCTTCTTAGCAGCTTGTAATATTTTTTCCTTGGTCTGATAGTTCTTGAATTTGACTATAACATTCCTGTGTATTTTCAGTTGGGGATAAAGTAAGGAAGTGAGCTGTGGATTCTTTCAATCTCCACTTTTCCCTCTTGTTCTAGAATACTGGGGCAGTTTTCTTGGATAATTTCCTGTGTATAATGTCCACGCTTTTTCTTTTGTCATGGTCTTCCAGTAGACCAATGATTCTTAAGTTGTCTGTTCTGGAACGATTTTCTAAACCTTCTGTTTTGTGAATGAGGTGCTTTATATTTTCCTCAATTTTTTCATTTTTAAAATTTTGTTATATAATATCCTGCTGCCTTGTGAAGTCACTTCCTTCAAGTTATTGTATTCTGGCTTTTAAAGACTGGATCTCATCCCTGGCTTTTTGGTCATCCTTCTTATTCTGATCTTTCATCTCCTTTGTCTCAGTTTGAAGCTGATTAATTTTGGCTTTCAAGACACTATTTTCTTGTTTTAGTTCAAGTGCCTCTGTTTCCAGATGACTTATCTTGCTTTTTATGTTCTTTTCCCATTTGTCTTCAGCCTCTTTTAATTGTGTTTTGAATTGTGTTTTGAGTTTTTCCAAAGCCTGAATCCAATTTGCTGGGGTTTCTGTTTTTTTGCTTGGTGTTCCCTCATCCTTCTCTGTTCTGTTTGCTCTTTGTTCATTGCCTGTATAGAAGCTGTCGATTGTAATTTCTTTTTTCTTTTTCTGTTGTTTGCTCATATGTACCCCATCTTTACTCACTGCAGTTGTCTGTTCTCTTGTTTCTCTCATTTTTTTTTGTTGAATCTGTAGTTTGGGGCTTTTCTGTCAGGCTTCACACTTGGAGCTTAGTCAGCAAATCTCTCAGCACAATCTGTGGGGGAGGGGTGTTGGAGCTTGAGCTTCCCTGCCCTCTGAAGGCTTTGATGAGATTAAGTCCAGCTGGGTTGAGCTGGATGTGCCCTGAGGCCAAAACCCCAAAGGAGGGGGAATATGGAGTGTCTCCATTGCTGCAACTAGGCTGCCCATTCTGTGCTCTGCGCTCTGCACTCCTCCAACTGCTTCCCCACTGCCTTTGTTCGACCCTCTGAGCTTGGCATAGCTTTGCCCTCAAGGTACTCCCTCCAGACCAGAACCCTTGCCTGCCCAGAGGTTCCAGCTGCCACTTGAGGCTTAGCAATCTAGCTGGGGGAGGGGCCTAGAACCTTCCTTCTTCCTTCCCCATAAATCCAAATGTTCTCAAATTCAGTCTTTTGGGGGAGAACTGCCTTTTAAGTTGAGTTCAGCAGGAGGGTTCCTTTGCTCTGTCTTGTTGTTAGGTTTGATTTTCAGTCCCCTAGGAGCATTTAGTTTGTAATCAGTAAGGAAGGGTTTTCAGAGGTCTGAACTTTTGCTGCCTCTATGCTGCCATCTTGACTTTCTTCTGGAATAATCTCTTTTAAAAGCACTTTGGCAACAAAAGCCACTGTGGTTTCAGCAGTAGGAATTGCTTCAGACCATTTGTTCAACTGATCTACTATGAACAGACAAAATTTATTCTGTCCAGCTTTTGGCATAGGAATAAAATATAGTTGCAGGTGTTCAAAAGGTGTGTAAGCCAGAGGATGACCACGAAAAGCTTTGTTATGAAAGGCATGCTGATTAAATGCTTGGCAGGTACCCACTTTAGAGACCATGGTAGTTATGCCAGTGACTATCCATACTCTTTCATCAGAGTCCACTATGAACTGGGTACCAAAAAGACCATTTTTGTGAATAGATTGGTAGATTTAGTGATAAAAACGTTTAGGGAGTAGGGGTTTTCCTACAGATGATACTCATACCTCATTTATCAATTTTGCTTTAAATTTTTGCTTCCATTTGTCCACTTCCTTTTTATTATAAAAAAGGGATAGACTTAAGTCATCAGTAGTTGTCAATGTTAAAATTAACTCGAGCCCTTTTGAGTCTTCTAGCTTTGCAGCAGTATCTGCCTGGTTATCCCCCCTAGAGACAGGGTCAGAGCCATGTGTATGGGCAGAGCCATGAACTACTGCTAGGTTTTCAGGGAGCTGAAGAGCATAAAGAACTTCATTTTATAATCTCTGCATATGCTATACCTTTTGTAGTTGATATTAAAAATCCCCTTTGAAGCCCTTTAAGCATGCCCTCTGCATGACATATTCTAAATGCATATCTAGAGTCTGTGTAAATTGTTTCCTTCTTACCTTTGACAATTATACAGGCATGTTTTAGATGTATCAGTTCTGTGCCTTGAGCACTTATATTTGAGAACAGTGAAGGTGATCACAGAGTGGAAAATTCTGTGACTACAGCAGCTCCTGTGTAGCATATGTCATTCCTCATGAAAGAAGGACCATCAATAAATGATATCAGATCTGGATTGTCTAAAGGAATGTCCAGTAGATCATTTTGAGGTTTATAAGTCATGGACACTAAAGATTCACAATTATGCAAAGTTCTAAAACTGGTAAATCAGGAAGAAAGGTTGCAGGATTTAGAATTGCACAGTGTTTTAAGGTAATATTTTCATTATTTAACAAGGTTATTTAGTACCTTGTAATTTTCTGATCAGAAAAGGCCTGTGTTTTATGTCTTAGGAACAATTCTTTGACTTCATGTGGGCACATTATGGTTAAAGGGCATCCCAATACTAAATAAGTAGATTTATTTACTAGCAATGCTGTGACAGCTATACCTATAAGACATAGTGGTTCTCCTGAAGCTACTGGGTCCATCTGGGCTGAATAATAACCAACTGGGCACTAAGCAGGTCTCAAAGTTTAAGTTAAAACACCTGAAGCTACCCCACTCCATTTGTGTACATACAAAGTAAATGGCTTGTTGTAATTTGGGATGCCTAGAGGAGGAGCAGACAGGATAGTCTATTTTAATTGTGAAAGAGCTGACAGGTGTTCAGCCTCTCATTTAAGCAGCTCAGGGACCAAATTTTTTGTTAGTGCTATAGGGGTTTAGTAATTTCCTCATAACAAGGGATCCACTGCCTACAAAACCCTGTTGCTCCAAGAATTGCTCTCAACTGTTTCTTAGTGGAGGGTGGGCTCAATTTTTGAATATCCTCAATGAGCTTAGGAGAAATATAGTGGGCACCAGCAGTTAAAATAAACCCTAAATATTTCACTTTTGGGAGATACCACTGAACTTTTGCTTTTGAGACCTTGTGGCCTCTCTTATGTATGTAAAAATTAAATTTAGTCTCTAGTAATAGAAATATTATATTTTATAAGGTTTGTTAAATATTATTAGAAATCAAGGATACAAAATAATAAACCATGTTTTTGACCATGGCTGATTAGCCAATTCAGAACCTTTGTGCTTAGCTTACTTACAACATCATTGCAAAATAGAAGAGCCCCCGTGGGAGGCAGAGAGCCAGTTAAATACTAATTGTGATCTCTCCCAGGTGGAGACTCAGGTGAGATTATAGGGAATTCAGGGAAATACCAAGGACTTTTGGGGATTAAAGTCTGGGGTTCAAATCTCTATTTTTACATACCCCCTATGATCATATTGGGAAACCAGTTTCCCCAAAAGGATCATGGAAACATAATCAACTTAAAGATTGCAATAATTTGTGGGTAAAAGGAAAAGAGAACAAAACCAATGATTGCTTGCTAGGTGCATTGACAAAAAGCCAGTTAGGAGACAGTCCCCTTTGGCATAAGAGTATACATACAAATAAATGTTCAATCAACCACACCCAAAGTTCATTATTGATCTTCTCCTACAGCTTTTGGTCTATGGAGGCATCTTCATGGTGTCTTCTCCAAACAGTTCAGTTTCTGGATTTGGAGGGGTAGCATGTTTCTTACCCTAAAATTTCTCTCTCAAGGAATTTAAACTTTGCAATTTAAAACAATAATAATTTTACATCCTCCCTCCCCGCCGAAGAGGGTGATTTTGATGATTAAAAAATACAGGGATAATTTAGGGATGCGTGGCTGAGCTATGAGGTATATGAATCTAAAAAAATAATTTCTGGATGAAATATAGGCTATCAAAGTCTTATGTGTAAAAATTCTAAGTAAAGGAAAAATAAATCTATAACAGGTCCTTGAATCAGGGCCCAATTAAAATGATCTAAGCAATGATGCATTTACCCAGTCAGTAGCCAGGACTATAGAAAGTTGCCACATTATGAAAGACAGAATAGGGACCAGATTATAGGAGCCAGGTAGGAGCCAAATTTTGGTACTTACCTGTAAGTATTTTCACGAAGAGTGTGGATATAAGGAAGGCCTTTCTAAAATAAGATGTTTACTATCTTCTTGGATTGCTGTGGCATTTGATGAGGCCAGGAGCAAATCATCCACATATTGATTTAACTGCTATGCTTAAATTTATTAGTATTTGTAGCTTTACTCAAAAATTGTGAGAACAATGTAGGGCTGTCCACAAACCCTTAGGGAAAATGAGTCTAGCTCCAAAGGAAACCTTTCTAGGTGAAGGCAAATATATTCCTGGAATTCTCATGAATTGGTATTGAGAAGAATTTTGAGCTCAAGTCTACTACAGTAAAGTATGTAGCTATGCTAGGAATAGAAGAGATAATTGAGTTTGTGTTTGAACCCACAGGATGCCTTTTTATGACATTATTATTTACAGCCCTTAAATCCTAGGCATATCTATAGACAGCTTTACCCCTGGGTCCTAATTTTGGCTTTTTTACAGGTAGGATAGGTATATTATATTCAGATTTGCATGGAATTAGTATTCCTTGCTCAATTCATGAATTTATCACTGGGGTAATTCCTTCAATGGCCTCTTTTGATAGAGAGTACTGAAGAATGGAAGGAGGTGAGCCAGATTTTGTCCTAATTTGAATAGGATGAGCTGATTTAAGTAGTCCAATATCAGAAGATGATGTGGTGCAGAGAGACTCGGGTATATCAACTGGGATTTCAAAAGTTGGAGGCTCCTTCATCTCCTGACTATCTGAAAGACATACAGGGAGTAAATTCAAAGATTCCTCAGGCAATTCTAGTGAGGTAGAGCTATTTGGAGAGTAAATTATAGTAGCTCTATGCTTGCATAAAAGATCTCTCCCCAGGAGATTTATAGGGAAAGAAAGAATGTTCCACTGACAAGGGTACTATAGATACCATATGAGGTGAAAGCTTTGGGACCTTTAGGGGTGGCCCTAATACCCCCACTATAATTGGTGAGCCAATGGAATAAAATCCGATGTGTATTCTTAATACAGATCTGGAGACCCCAGTGTCTAAGAGGCAATAATAATATGTTTTTCTAAATTTCAGGGTTACATGAGGTTCATCACTATGGGGGGAGTGGATAGGTATAACTGGCATTAAAACATCAGGGTCTGGGAAATCAAAGGTTGTACCCTCTGATTCCAGTGGCCTTTCCCTCTCCCCAACACATTCATAAAGATCTTTGGGTTGCCCCTTGGGCTTCTTCCACTTTAGTCATGGCTTATAAATGTGGGGTATACACCCAAATCTCCAAAAGATGCCCACTCCTTTTCTGCTCCATTGTTGCAAACCCTGTGTTGGTTTACCTTTCTCTCCAAGTCAGCAATAGACTATCTACCACTGAGAATCAGTCTAATCTGTTGACATTGATTTCTCATAGTTGCCATGCTTTAAGGGTACCACTTTTGTTGAATGTGAATATTTAGTCTGGAGAGGGTAAGTCTTTGACTGGTTCAGCACTCTGTGTCACACATCACCTTCATCACTCTTACTCCCTGTCTGTCTCTCCTTACAATGATAGTCTACCAAATTTCAATGTTTACTGAGAGGTTGTATCCATGAAATTTTATTGCATTTAGCTAAATAGAAGACAGTGCTCATGATGACATGGCCATAGGTCACACAAGTCTTTGGTGATATTTGACCATTACTGTTGCTCTATCTGGCTTCATTCCTCCCAAGGACTCCTTGGCATGTCTGATTATCTGTGTCTTCTTTGGAATTAAGGTATCCCAGAATTATAAGCTTGTTTTCTTTTGGTTACTGTTGATGAGGTCTCCAGGTTTTCACAAAAATGTCCTTTCACCTCATCTGGGTTCATCATGATGGGAGCATATGCATGATGATGGTGTCATGGCAGTTTCCTGCAAATGGAAATTGCATTGTCAGGACCCTTTCATTCCCTCCTTTTTGGAGGTATATAGGTTTGTTGACAAGATTATATGTGATTGTGAAATTTGTACCAACTTCAAGGTATTCCTCATCACCACAACCACTAAAGGAAAAGATGTGCTCTGCGCTGATTTTCCATCCTTTATTTTCCATCCTTGTTTCACTCAGAGCTGCTATTTGCATGTAATGCCTGATGAGTTCTTTCACAAGAAGAGCTATTTGTCTTTCATTTCTACTGGATTTTGTGATGTCTGTAAGTGTGTGCACATCCCTTGTACAGATGGTGAGTGGAATCATCTTTGTAAAAGTTTTGTATTTTTTTGTGTGTGTTTTGACAGAGGGTAGGATCCTCACATACCATACAGTAAGCCAGCCAACATTAAGGTGACTAAAGCAAACAAAATGAGATAGGTTTTTGTCAGGTGAGATTAATCTTATGATGCTTTTAATTAAACAAAATATGCAGTAAAAATGATCCTGAAGTCTGAATAACAAAAGGAAACCAAAATTCTCCCCCAAAAAGCATTTAAATATTTCCAAAGAGTCATTGAAGCTAACAGTGAGAAAAGTCCATAGTTATTATCTAGTCCAATATGAACCTAAAGAGAAATGCTCTCTATAGCATGCGGCATTTGCTTGGATGATCTCTATTTTAAACCCCCCAGTGAAGGAGACCCTCTTGGCTTCACAGATTATCTTTTTGAGAAGATGAACTTCATCATTTTGTGTAATATAGATGCAACCATTCTGAATTAAAACTTATTGCTAAACTATTCTTTTAAATTTAGAAAGAATCTTTAAAAAATTATCAATATCTTTATTAAATGAAATAAACCTAAATGCATTTAGGACACAAAAATGAAAACACATAGGGTATTAACCAAGAAAATAAGATTTAAGTTTTCAGTAACAAGATTACCTGGATAAAAAGGCCACCATATGATTATACTATGTAGATATAGATATAGATAGTGTCCAAGTAGTGCCTAATAGATCTTAAAGACCTGGAATTAAATGGATAAATAGAGAAATATTTGGACTGGGAAGGAAGTGAACTTCATTCCTTTTTTATTATCTTGGATTACATAAGAGAATGAAAGAAAAAAATATTAGATGCTTCTTATGTGCAAAGAACTATGCTAAGAACAGGGGATACAAATATAAAAATAAGATAGTCCCTCTCTCAAAGCTCTCCCATTCTAGTGATCATGTTGGTAACTCACTAATCTATGACCAAACTCATTTTCTCTTCTGAGCTCCAGGCTTACACCACCAGCTGCTTCTTTAATATTTCAAACTGAATGGCTTAGAAACATCTCAAACTCAACACATTCAAAATATTTCTCTATCAAAATTTATGTTTCAGAGAAGTTGACAGAAGATTGCCAGTCTCCCAGGTTTCTAACCTTCACAGATAACTCCACTTTCCCTCACCTCAAATATGATAGTGACCTTTGCTATTCCTACCTCCATTATTATTGAGTCCAAGCCCACTAAAATTGACAGTTATGGGAGATTCTACTTCAGAAATTTTTGTTTTTTAAAGTTGCTTTTATATTGTCAGAAATCCATTGGAGAGATTACCTATTTGGATTTTTTTTTAGAGGTCTAGAGTCACAAGGCTCCATTAGAGGGAGGAAATGACTTTTTATAATAATTAGTTTTTATGTAATATTTTCCTTTTATTAGCCAGAACATTTTATATAATCTAATTTTGATTATTTGTGTAAATATGGATATACATTATTTATTATTCCTACATTTAAAAATAAGTCGATATGAATAATTCAGACAGAAATTGTTTATTGCATGGGTGCTTAGCAAGGAAGGTAGTTAAAAATATCACTTAATGTAGAAGAAAAATATTTATAAGATATAACATATACCTATATATAATAACATAATCAGATATAATAATTTAGGGAAATAAGACAAATTTAAAGCATCTATTTTCTGTAAATTATCAGAATTTAAACTATTCTAAAGCTTCTGGTAGAAAAATGATTTGAGGAAATGTTTGGAATTTTATTATAAGACCTTTCACAGAAAAGAAAGAATATTTAATAGACTTTAAATGATATTAATTAAAGAAGAGATATCTGGAGGTAAAGTTTTAAAATTAACTTGAAATAAAATGACATTTGAAACACTAGAAATAGTTACATATATCAGTAGACTTCTACACACTATAAAATACAACATTATATCACAATGGAACTACAGATCTAAGTTAGGAGGGTTGTTTTGGTTTGTTTTTTAAGGAAAGAAACCATATTCTTCATGGGGTAACTGAAACTTTATAACTTGACACATGTCTAAAATAAAGAAGGTAAATAAGCTTTTAAAAAGATACAAAAAGTACTAGATATATAATTGTAGAAGATATAAAAAATACAATACCTGAAATTACTTGACAAGAATGTTTATAGAAATTAGAAATGCAATTCAGTATTGGTGCCAATACCTTCATAAACATGTCAATTTCATTCAATCTACTGTTCAGCAAAGAAAATGAAAGATCAATTGAATTTATGACTAGACTGGATAGTTTCTGAGATATTAAAAAGAACTGGGAACGATATAATTAAGTTTGGAGAAAATGTATCAAGATATGGCATTAGAGAAGTATCACATTGGATTTGATTATGAGAAAAATAATGCCTAATTTTTTTTAACTTTTTATTTTTATTTTTTTAACCTTATTTTATTTGGTCATTTCCAAACATTATTCACTGGAAACAAAGATCATTTTCTTTTCTTCCCTCCCCCCCACCCCCATAGCCGATGCGCAATTCCACTGGGTATCACGTGTTCTTGATTTGAACCCATTTCCCTGTTGTTGGAATTTGCATTATAGTGTTCATTTAGAGTCTCTCCTCAGTCTTATCCCCTCCAACCCTGTAGTCAAGCAGTTGCTTTTCATCGGTGTTTTTACTCCCATAGTTTATCCTCTGCTTGTGGATAGTGTTTTTTAGATCCCTGCAGATTGTTCAGGGACATTGCATTGTCACTAATGGAGAAATCCATTACCTTCGATTGTACCACAGGTGTATCAGTCTCTGTGTACAATGTTCCTGATTCTGCTCCTTTTGCTTTTCATCACTTCCTGGAGGTCGTTCCAGTCTCCATGGAATTCCTCCACTTTATTATTCCTTTGGGCACAATAGTATTCCATCACCAACATATACCACAATTTGTTCAGTCATTCCCCAATTGACAGGCATCCCCTCGTTTTCCAATTTTTGGCCACCACAAAGAGCGCAGCTATGAATATTCTTGTACAAGTCTTTTTTCTTATTATCTCTTTGGGGTACAAACCCAGCAGTGCTATGGCTGGATCAAAGGGCAGACAGTCTTTTATCACCCTTTGGGCATAGTTCCAAATTACCCTCCAAAATGGTTGGATCAGTTCACAACTCCACCAACAATGAATTAGTGTCCCTACTTTGCCACATCCCCTCCAGCATTCATTTCTTTCCATAGCTGTCATGTTAGCCAATCTGCTAGGTGTGAGGTGATACCTCAGAGTTGTTTTGATTTGCATATCTCTGATTATAAGAGATGCAGAACACTTTTTCATGTGCTTATTAATAGTTTTGATTTATTTGGCTGAGAACTACCTGTTCATGTCCCTTGCCCATTTATCAATTGGAGAATAGCTTGATTTTTTGTACAATTGATTTAGCTCTTTGTAAATTTGAGTAATTAAACTTTTGTCAGAGGTTTTTATGAAGATTGTTTCCCAATTTGTTGCTTCCCTTCTGATTTTAATTACATTGGTTTTGTTTGTACAAAACCTTTTTAATTTGATGTAGTCAAAATTATTTATTTTACAATTTGTGACTCTTTCTAAGTCTTGCTTGGTTTTAAAATTTTTCCCTTCCCAAAGGTCTGACATGTATACTATTCTGTGTTCACCTAATTTACTTATAGTTTCCTTCTTTATGTTTAAGTCTTTCACCCATTCTGAATTTATCTTGGTGTAGGGTGTGAGGTGTTGATCCAAACCTAAACTCTCCCATACTGTCTTCCCAGCAGTTTTTTTTTTTTTATCAAAAAGTGGGTTTTAGTCCCCCAAACTGGGATCTTTGGGTTTATCATAGACTGTCCTGCTGAGGTCATTTATCCCAAGTCTATTCCACTAATCCTCCTTTCTGTCTCTTAGCCAGTACCAAATTGTTTTGATAATCACTGCTTTATAGTATAGTTTGAGATCTGGGACTGCAAGTCCTCCTTCCTTTGCATTTTTTTTCATGATTTCAATAATGCCTAATTTTGATGAACTATTGGAATCAGTTTGAACATGTTAAAAACTCAATTAATAGCAGCTCCAGAATATTAGTCTAAGTGGATGCTATAAATATTAAGAAAGAGATCAATTCAGATTATGGATATAAAATAGCAGGAACCTACAAATACCATGACAGTAGACAGAACAATAGACTAGATCATTCTAGATGATCTATCCAACAAGTAAGATATTAAAGATCTAGACCTTTTAGTGGAAGATTGCTACTACCACATTATAAAGCAGAAAAAGATAGAAGTATCTTTTGCTAAAATGGTGACTTAGATAAATGTAGCAGTAGTATGCAATAACCAGAAAAATGTAGCTTTGATATGGGAAAGTTGAATTTCAAAAAGCCATCTTCAAGAAATGATAATTGGGGACAGTTACAGAGGTCATCCTGAATTTCTAACACAGGAAGAATGACCTCATCCTCAGTAAAGTAATACCTAGTTAATGCAGGAACACCGCTATTGAGAAAGAACTATTGTCTATTATAATTGTGAGCTAATTTATCATGAATATATTCCTTGCACAAAAAAAGAAAGCTTCCATTTGATTTGGAAGGAAGCCAACGCTCATGGAAATATTGTTAGAATATTATGATACCACATGAAGTTTAAGGTTGTTTCTAAGGAGTGAAAAAGATTACAAATACTGTGAAAAAATGTTTTTTGTTCATGAAGTATGGAAGAAACTTAAGGATCATTTAGAAACTATGAGACATATGAGTTGAAAAGAAAATTACCTTCTAGAGAATTAGGACTCTTTCATTTGGTGAATTTTGTAGCTATAGTATCTAACATATACAAGGTACTTAATAAATGCTTGTTTATTAATTTATTGCTCAGAGGTATAAAGAATTATTCTTGCCACAACTTTTGATTAAACAAAGCTGGTCATTTATTTTTAATTTTTTAATTAATTAATTAATTTAGAATAATTTTCCATGGTAACATGATTCATGTTCTTTCTCTCCCCTCCTGCTTTCCACCTCCCAGAGGTGACAAGCAATTCCATTGGGTTTTACATGTATCATTGTTCAAAACATATTTCCATATTATTAATCTTTGAAGTAGAGTAATCATTTAAAGTCAACCTCCAAAATCAAATCCCTATTGAACCATGTGTTCAATCATATGTTTTTCTTCTGTGTTTCTACTCCCAAAGTTCTTTCTCTGGATGTGGATAGTGTTCTTTCTCACAGCTTCCTCCGGATTATCCTGAGTCATTGCATTGATGCAGGTAGAAAAGTCTATTACATTCAATTGTGACATAATTTATTAGTCTCTGTGTACAATGTTCTCCTGGTTCTGCTCCTTTCTTTTTGTTTTCTCCTGAATCTCTTCGTCCTTTTTTTAAATCTTTATTTAGAATATTTTCCATGGTTACATGATTTATAATCCAACCTCCCCTGCTTTCTCCTCTCCTCTCCCAGTGTCAACAAGCAAGTTCCATTGGATTATACATGTATCATTGTTCAAAACATATATTTCTATGTTATTCATATTTTCAGTAGAGTGATCTTTTAACATCAAAACCCTAATCACATCCCTATCACATTATGTGCTCAATATATTTTTCTAATGCATCTTTGGTTCTACAGTTCTTTCTCTGGATGTGGATAGTGTTCTTTCTCAGAACTTCCTCTGGATTATACTGGGTCATTGCATTGCTGCTGGTAGAAAAATCTATTACATTAAATTGTGCCATCAGGCTCTGTGTGCAATGTTCTCCTGGTTCAGCTCCATGAAGGATAAATTTAACTCTCCTCTGATTGTGAAAATGAAATTAATTAACTCTCCTCTGATTGTGAAGATTAAATTATAACCCATGCCCATTTTTAGGTTTAATCACCAAAAGTGAGGCCTAAGGACTAACTCCTTGCCGGGGTTGAGCCAGGGGCTAGGAGTAAATTATTTGGTGCTTAAGCTAGGTAACTTACACTAACCTCTCTCTGATGTTCTTCACTCTTTCTATGTTTTGTAAATAAATTGTAAATAGATCTCTTTGGAATTAATATAAATTCCTGGCAACTCTATTTTTAAATATATCCAGTCTAACCTTTTTATATAATAACCCCTATTTCCCCTTACAGCTCCTTTTGCTCTGCATCAATTCTTAGAGGTCATTCCATTTCACATGAAATTCCTCCAGTTCATTATTCCTTTTAACAAAATAATATTCCATCAGCAACATATACCAAAATTTATTCATCCATTCTCCAAGTGATGGATACCCCTTCATTTTCCAATTTTTTGCCACCACAAAGAGCATGGCTATGAATATTTTTATACAAGTTTTTTTTCTTATTATCTCTCTTTGGGGTACAAACCCAGTAGTGGTATGGCTGGGTCAAAGGTCAGGCATTCATTTAAAGACTTTTGGGCACAGTTCCAAATTGCCCTCCAGAATAATTGGACCAATTCACAACTCCACCAGCACTGTAACAGTGTCTCAATTTTGGTTCTGCTCCTTTTGCTCTGCATCAATTCCTGGAGGTCTTTCCAGTTCACACTCCAGTTCATTAAGACTTTCAGCACATTAGTATTTTATCACCATCATATACCTCCATTTTCTCAGTCATTCCCCAATCGATGGATACCTTCTCCTTTTGCAGTTTTTTACCACCACAAAGAATGTGATTATGAATATTTTTGTACAAGTATTTTTTCCTATTATCTTTTTGGTACAAACCCAGGAGTGGGTATGACTGTATCAAAGGGCAAGCAGTCCTTTAAAATCCTTTGGACATAATTCAAAATTGCCTTTGAGAATGGTTGGATCAATTCACAACTCCACCAGCAATGAATTAGTGTCCCAATTTTGCCACATCGCCTCCAACATTTGTTACTTTCCTTTGCTGCCATATTGACTAATCTGCTATGTGTAAGGTGGTACCCAAGTGTTGTTTTGATTTGCATTTCTCTAATTATGAGAGATTTAGAACACTTTTTAATGTGCTTCTTGATAGTTTTGATATCTTTATCTGAAAACTGCCTAATCATGTCCCATGCCCAATTATCAATTGAGGAATAGCTTGATTTTTGGTACAATTGATTTAGATCCCTATTAAATGGAGAAATTAGACCTTTGTCAGAGGATTTTGTTATAAAGATTTTTTCCCCCAATTTGTTGTTTCCCTTCTAATTTTGGTTGAATTGGCTTTGTTTGTTCAAAAAAATTAATTTAATGTAATCAAAACTATTCATTTTACATTTTATAATATTATCTATCTCTTGCTTGGTCTTAAATTCTTTTCTTTCCCATAGATCTGACAGGTATATTAGTCTATGTTCACCTAATTTACTTATAGTTTCCTTCTTTATATTTAAGTCATTTACACATTTTGGATTTATCTTGGTATAGGGTGTGAGATGTTGATCTAAACCTAATCTCTCCAATAATGTTTCTTATTTTTCCCAGAAGTTTTTGTCAAATAGTGGGTTCTTGTCCCCAAAGCTGGGATATTTGAGTTTATCATACACTATCTTCCTGAGGATATTTACTCCAAGTCTATTCCATTGATCCAACCTTCTGTCTTTTAGCCAGTACCATATTGTTTTGATGACCACTGCTTTATAGTAGAGTTTAAGATCTTGTACTGCTAGGCCCCCATCATTCACAATTTTTTTTCATTAGTTCCCTTCATATTCTTGATCATTTTTTCTTCCAAATGAACTTTGTTATAATTACTTGTAATTCAATAAATTTATTTTCTTGGTAGTTTGATAGATACGGCACTAAATAAGTAAATTAATTTGGATAGGATTGTCATTTTTTTTATATTATCTTGTCCTACCCAGGAGCAATGAATATTTTTTCCAATTATTTATATCTAGTTTTAATTGTGTGGAAAGTGCTTTATAGTTGTGTTCATATGATTCCTGTGTTTGTCTTGGCAAGTAGACTCCCAAATATATTGCCTAGGGTGACATTAAATGGAATTCCTCTTTTTAACTTTTGTGCTGAGTTGTGGTGGAAATATATAGAAATGTTAATGATTTATGTGGGTTTATTTTGTATCCTGAAACTTTGCTATAGTTGTTGATTATATCCACTAGCTTTTTAATTGATTCTCTAGGATTCTTTAAGTAGACCATCATATCATCTGCAAAGAGTGATAGTTTAGTCTCCTCATTGCCTCCTTTAATCCTTTCAATTTCTAGTACAATGTTAAATAATAGAGGTGATAATTTGCATCCTTGCCTCACTCCTGATCTTATTGGGAAGGCTTCTAACTTATCCCCATTGCGGATGATACTTGCTGATGTTTTTAAATATATAGCGTTTAAAATTTTTAGGAAAGGCCCTTCAATTCCTATAATTTCTAGTGTTTTCAATAGGAATTAGTACTATATTTAGTCACAGAGTTTTCTGCATCTATTGAGAGAATTGTGTGGTTTCTCTTGGTTTGGTTGTTGATATGTTCAATAATGTGGATGGTTTTCCTAATATTCAACCATCCTTGCATTCCTGGTATAAATCTCATCTGATAAAAATAGTGAATAATTATTGTGATCACTTGCTAGAGTCTTTTTGCTAACATTCTATTTAAGATTTTTGCATCTACGTTCATTAAAGAGATTGGTCTATAGTTTTCTAGCTCTGTTTTTGGTCTTCCTGGCTTTTGGATCATTTCATAAAAGGAATTTGGTAAAACTCCTTCTTTGCTTATTTTGACAAATGATTTGTATAGTATTGGGATTAATTGTTCTTTAAATGTTTGATAGAATACACTTGTGAATCCATATGGCCCTGGAGATTTTTTCTTAGGGAGTTCCTTGACAAGTTGTTCAATTTTTTTTTCTGAGATGGGATTATGTAAGTATTCTATTTCCTCTTTTGTTAATCTAGGAAATTAATATTTTTTTATAAACATTCACCCATTTTACCTACATTGTCAGGCAATTGGGCAATAATAATTACCTTAATTAATTTATTAATTAATAATTACCTTAATTTCCTCTTCATTAAAGGTGAGGTCACCCTTTTCATCTTTGACACTGTTAATTTGATTTTCTTTTTATTAAAATTAGATTAACCAGTACTTTATATATTGTATTTGTTTTTTTTTTTCAAAGTACTAGCTCCTAGTCTTATTTATTAGTTCCAAAGTTCTTTACTTTCATTTTTATTAATTTCTCCTTTGATTTTTATGAATTCCAGTTTGGTTTCATCTGGGCATTTTAATTTATTCTCTTTCTAGCTTTTTATGTTTCATCATTTCCAATTCATTGACCTCTTCTCTCTCTGATTTGTTGATATATGCACTTGGGGATATAAATTTTCCCTGTGTACTGCTTTGGCTGCATCCCATAGATTTTGATAAGTTGTTTCCTCATTGTCATTGTCTTTAATGAAATCAGCAATTGTTTCTTTGATTTGTTCTTTGACCCACCAGTTTTGAAGAATTAGATTCTTTAGTTTACTTAATTTAAAATCTGCCTTTTCACAAGCCCTTATTGATTATGATTTTATTGCATTATGGTTGGAAAAAAATTGAATTTATTATTTATGTTTTTCTACATTTTTTTGCAATGTTTTTATGTCCTAATACATGGTAAATCTTTGAATATGTGCCATGGGCTACTGAAGAAAGGGTATATTCCTTTTTATCCCTTTTCATTTTTCTCCAGATAGATATTAGCTCTAATTTTTCCAACATTTCATTCACTCCCTTTACTTTTTTCTTATTTATTTTTTCTTTCAATATTTCTAATCCTGATAGAGGAAAGTTGAGGTTCCCCACTAGTACAGTTTTATTATCCATTTCCTCCTTAAGGTCCTTTGGTTTCTCCTTTAGAAATCTGAATGCTGTACTGTTTGGTGCATATATGTTGAGTACTGATATTTCTTCATTATTCATACTGCCTTTCATCAAGATGTAATTAACTTCCTAATCTCTTTTAATAAGATCTATTTTTGCTTTAGCTTTGTCTGAGTTTATAATTGCTAATCCTGCCTTCTTTGTCTCAGTTGCAGCACAGTAAATTCTGTTCCACTATCTTACCTTTATCCTGTGTATATCTATCTGCCTCAAGTGTGTTTCTTGTAGACAACATATGGTAGGATTCTGGTTTTTAATCCATTCTGATCTTTCATCTCATTCACATTCATAATTATGAATACTGTGTGTATATTGCCCTCCAGTTTGCCTTCTTTCTTTGATTCTGACTTTTCTCTTATCCTTCTTACCCTCTCCTCCAACTTTTTTTACTTATAGTCAGTCTCTTCCCTTTCCCCTCCCTAATATTACTCCCCTTCACACCCCTTCCCCTCTTATTTATTCCCCTCTTACTACAGTGATTTTAAACTACATCTCCAACCTCTCCCTCCCTTGTATTGTTCCCCTCCCCACCAGTCTGTTTATTACCCTTCTAATTCTTTATAGGGCACAATACAATTCTCTGCCCCAATGGATCTGATTGTTCTTCCCTCTCTGAGAAATTTTCAATGTGCATAAGATTTAAATAGTACTGGTCTCCAACCTCTTCTACCCTTCCATTGTATTGGCCTTCTCCTCCTTTACCCCTATGATCTTCTTTACGAAATATGTATTTTCCCAATTTTATGTCTTCCCATTTCTCTTAGTATAATCCTCTTTTTTGTCCCTAGTTTTTTTACATATCATCCAATGTAGTTTGTCACTCTAAGTATATTTCTAGTTACCCTGATGCTAATCAATTTTTTAATATCCATTCATTCATTTATTTGTTTGTTTATGTATTTATTAAAAGACTCTTACCTTCCATCCTAGAATCAATACTTTATATTGTTATAATTAAAATTTTTGGGGAAGGTGGGGCATGTAGAAATTAGTTTCTTTCTGCAAGGAGTATTATATTTTTAGAGGTTTATTTAAGATTAAGTACTTAAGAATATACAAGTAAGAAAAGCACGAGTCTAGGCCAGAGAGAGGCCTAGACAACCTCACCTACATCATGAAAAGACCTGTCTGCTTGCAAGGGGAAACAGGAAAGCCAAGAGACCCCGCTGTAGGCGGAGACCCTTTAAATAATAATTTGCTCTCGGCCCAGGTGAGAATTCAGTGAGATTACAAAGCATTCTGGGGAAGTGGAGCAAGGACTTCTGGGGATTGAAGTCCTGGATTCCAGCCTCCATTTTTACAATATTGGTTCCAAGGCAGAAGAGTGATAATGGCTAGACAATGGAGCTAAAGTCACTTGCTTATGGTCATAGAGCTGGCAGTGTCTGAGGCCAGATTTGAACCTAGGACCTCCTATCTATAGGCCTGGCTCTCAATCCTCTGAGCCACCCAACTGTTCCCATAATAACAATTTTAAGAGTTACAATATCATCTTTTATTATAAGAATACAAATCCTTTGAACTCGTTGGGTCCCTTAATAAAAAAAATAACCTTCCCCACTTTCTTAATTACTTTTTGGTGATTCTCTTGAGTTCTGTGTTTGGTCATCAAATTTTCTGTTTAAGTCAAGTCTTTTTTTAGGAATGCTTGAAAGTCTTTAATTTCATTAAATGATCATACTTTCCTCAAGAGTAAAGTGTGAAGATTCAATTTAACTCTCCCCTGATTGTGAAAATGAAATTAATTCTCCCCTGATTATAAAAATTACATTAACTCCCCTCCCCATTTTTAGATTTAATCACCAAGAGTATAAACACTGTACTTAAAGTTGAGTAGGTAGATCCACCCATTTTTATATTTAATCACCAAAGGTATAAACACCTCAATCATACTTGAGTGGGGGAGGTCTGTGACCCACGTGTGAAATAGTGGGTGACAAATGAGAATTAAACTGACTGCCTCTGGGCAGTCCTAAAAACAAAGCTTCAAATGTGATTGGTAGATGTATGATTAGGGGAAGGCACAGGAAGTGACACAAAGGAAAGTGTCTTTAAAAGGAATTTACAGCTTCATGTGAGACACAGTTCTTAATCTTTTGGCGTTGAGACTAGAAAAGAATCTGCTGACTGGACCTGAGACCCTGTTCCTGGTGAGACTGTCTGTAAATCTCTTCTTTTGGACTGATACATGGTGAGTGAAAAAGCTGACTCCTTTCCTGTATATTTTCTGATGAAACTAGCCTCAGGAGAGATCTGCCTCTTGAGAGAGACTTCCTCAGCTTTGCTGAGGTCTCTCCAGCTAAATTAACTCTCCTTTCCTGGGTTGAGCCAGGGGCTGGGAGTAATTTAGTTAGTGGTTAAACTAGATATCTTACCCTAACCTTTCTCTGATATTCTTACTTCACTCTTTCTATATTTTGTAAATAAATTGCAAATAAATCTCTTTGGAATTAATATAAATTCCTGGTGACCCTATTTTAAATATAATCCAGTCCAACCCTTTTATATAATAAATAATTCCTTTTCCCCCTAAAATAGTTAATTTTGCTGAGTATTTAATTCTTGGTTGTAGACCCAGTTCCCTTGCTTTCTGGAATATCATATTTCATGCCTTCTGGTCCTTCAGTGTGGATGCAATCAGGTCCTGTGTTATCATAACCATGGTTCAATGATATCTGAATGGTTTCTTTTTAGCAGTTTGTAGTATCTTTTCCTTGGTCTGGAAGTTCTTGAAATTCACTATACCATTCCTGGGCACTATCAATTGCAAATTAAATGTAGGAGGTGATCTGTGGATTTTTCAATCTCTACTTTACCCTCTTGTTCAAGAACGTCAGGGCAATTTTCTTGGATAATTTCCTATAGAATGGTGTTTAGGATTTTTCTTTTATCATGATTTTTCAGTAGTCCAATAATTCTTAAATTTTCTCTCCTGTACCTATTTTCTAGGTTTATTGTTTTATCAATGAGGTCTTTCATATTTTTCTTAATTTTTTTCATTCTTTTGATTTTGTTTTATATACTCTTGCTGCCTTGTGAAGTCATTTGCATTTAGTTGGTGAATTATAATTT